>NW_011967213.1:518359-615677 GCF_000949405.1 Vollenhovia emeryi | reverse complement strand
TCATGTGAGCGTTATATAAAAGAATAAAAAAGGAATATTTAAGTTTTACGTTAGTTAAATTCGTCTGCAATTCGTTTTGTTATCTAAAAGTTTTCTTTTCTCTTAAGTATCTGCGGATATAAGCAATTGATTATACGCACATAGCGAGACTTGAAGAAGCTCCTGTTCTTACTAGTTTTCCGTATAAAGGCGTGTTTGCGATTACACGCATGTATTCCGATAGTCTTTAATGTTGATCGTTATTATCAATTACGTTTTTATTATCACATATAATAATGTAATTACCGTTATAGTTGTAACGAAATGCAGTTTATTTACAAAAAAGTTTTACTTTTACTCTTAAACAAATACAACAAAAATAATTTTGTAACGTTGTAACGAACAAAAATTTTTTTTCCGATTTGTTTTAGTTTTTTTGTGTTAGTTCCCACTTCAGTTACCACCTTCTCGAAGGGTTGCATGCATGATACTAAAAATGGCTGTGTAATATATTATAGTAATATAATTGACAGCATTCCATGTATCTATAAATTTTAGATACAGATGTGTGGCGTAGATACAATATGTGGCGATCGAACGAAAAACCAAGAATGTTTGGGTTTTGAACCCAGGTCTTCGGATTACCAGACCAGCGCACAATCCTCTGCGCCACTCGATCGCCACGCATAATAAAAATAAAAATATCTATATGTATAGTTTCTATATACATGTATATATACATATATATAGAAATATTGATATATATAATAGTATGTATATGTGTGTATACAAACACACATACATGTATTGAACATTGTACGATTAGCCGCTTCAAATACGTGATCTGACCTAGATTGGAATAATTTACTTCGCCATGTTGTAAGCGTATTGTTAAAAATTCTCACAAGGTTTCTTTGTAACAAATATTTTTATTTTTCTATTGATCTGCAACTGAAGTGACAGCGTATGAAATAAAGTCTATGTATAATAATTTTTTCTGCATGCATTTTTATTCTTTTGCAGTTACACATATGTATAATTCAAATAAGTATACAATTAATAGTATTATAAAGTTGTGTGATAAAGATGGAATATCGTCGTGTTAATGGGAGGTCACAAGTAAGAAAGGAACAAGAATAAAAACTTTTTGTCGCCAGTAAATAATTAACCAATGTAGGAAATTAATAATCGACATAACTAGCAAACTCAGATTCAGTGGTCGAATTGGTGAGACGCCTAGAGTGTAGGGAGGTCCAGGTTCAAATCTTGGCTGAGATTTTTCGCGATAAATTTCTTTAATTAGAATTTGCCAGTTCTGTCGATTATTAATTTCCTACATTAAAAAAGTAACATTGGATTTCGAAGGGCCATTGCAAGAAAAATAGAGGCATCACTTATGCTCGCTCATTCTCTATGAGGAATGTAACATTGCTGATCCGTGAGCTATCGCTTCCAACCACTTGAACGGAATCCAATCTCTTCGGCATCAACAGCAACCTCGACATTTTTATTGAAATTCGACGTTTCCACGACATACGTGCCGGTGCTATCTGGGGAGCTTATATGCGACGATTCGGATGTATACATTTTTTTTAATGGAACTGCCGAGTTGTGAAAATGGAACGAATAATCCGGACTCTTGGATGCGGTCGTGAAGCTACTAGACTGCATATTGTTACCATTTCGGAGGGAACCGTCGTGGGATCTCGTGGAGTGTGCGGCTCGGTCTTCGATAAGTATATCTCGTTGTAGAGTGACATTGTTGTTGGACGCGCTGGTCCAGGAACCGCCGCGCTCGTTCGCGCTGGAACTCGGTTTTGCTTCAGCGACGTCCTCGAGAAACATTGAATTACCGAACAATATCGAGTCGATCTTCTCAATGATGGTGTGTAGTCTATCCCAGCTCTTCTTTCTCCAGTTTCGCTCCATTTCTCTCGAGTGGTGCGACATTCTCCATTGTTCGTAATCGTTATTTTCGATTTGTACTATCGTGTGATTAGATGTGGGACGGCAAGATAGGGAACGGATTTCTTTCGTCACTGCTGTGCCGCCATTGGGTTTATTCGGTCGAGATGTAGGACAGCTCGAGGCATTTAGGATCACTTCGTTATCCCGAATTTGCGACATGTTATATGCTACTTGTACAAAATAAAGTATCTGTTCTGTGTTTTTATTTTATTTATTCAAATGATTCGAACGAGGATTCGAATGTGTTAGAGATAAAATCATACGTATAAAATTTTGTGAGTTTATATTTAAAAGGAACACTTTTTCAGTATTCTATAGAATTATTTTAATAAATACCTATTTTGAAAAATATTAAATATAAAGTACATTTAATACAATAATTTCGATTTTACATAATTAGTCTATAATAACATATGCATATTTGTATTTTTACAGTTTAACATATACATGCAGTTAGCGATGTACAACTCTGCCGTTGCGAATCGTATCAGTGAGTCACAAATTACTTTTTATTTTAAATTGACGTTGCGCATACAATTACTTCTTTGCAGGTATACAAATTCTTAAAAGTATACAATGTTGAACTACAAACTGCCCGCGCGAAGCGCGCATTTTGTCATTTTTACTGTTATTAAAAACGCGAGTGGAGGCGGTACTGCCTTGATTTATCACTTCCGATACCAAGTTTTTATTCAGCTAGTGGCAAAACTAGCAAGTTAATTCTTTTTTTGCCAACGAAAATAAAAGCATCATAATTTAATTTGTAATAGCTACTTTTATAAGCTGCACTTATAAATTTTGGTCGATCTTAACTGGCATGTGTTTAATAAATTTAAAAAATATACAGCGACGTTTCGATCATGGATTTTTGTCCTTTTCAAGGCAATTTTCTAAAATGTACAATAAAAAATCGAGATTAGAAATCTCGTTCGATATAAAGAATACATTAATGAATCGTTACAATATGTGATAGACAATTATAAAAAGTTTTATTAAAAACATTAATAGATACAATGAAAGATATGGTTATAGTTTATAAATGATATACTATAAATTTATAAATTAAATTTATAATGTTTTCTCTCTTAATATAGTTTGCATTCTTGTTGTGAGTAGTGTATTGCAATTTATGTATAACGAATATAAATTACCACTCGTTTAACCTGCTGCAAAAAATACTGGCTTGTGCTAAACAATAAATCCTAATTATTCTTAACAACTCTATAGGAGTTGACTCACCAAAAGCATGAAGTACACTTCGGTTAATTATTGGCAAAACTTTTCTTCCCATGAGACACGAGACCCTCCGACACCGTTAATGGCATAATGGATCAATGAGCAGAAAGATGAGCGCACGCATACTTTTCGGTATCACGCAGCTATGAAGAAAGCGTCATTATTTTCCGGTTATTTATTAGTTATTAGACCCGACGTGTCTCTCATTTTATTTAATTTGTTGTAAAGAAAATGTGTAGCTGTTGATGTAAAAGTTAAAGGATCAGCGTGTCAACCTTCTTGCGTGTAATTTCAATCGAAGAAAATAAAGGGATAAAAGACTCTTCCGGGCAGGAACGTTACGAATAAAGGATCGAGGTTGGTTTGCGTTGTCGCGTGAGAATAGCCATGACCATTCGGACCACGTACCTTGATAACCGTTAATAAAAGCTTAAAGGACATTATCGTAAGCATTCGTCGGGACATTAAAAAGCGCACGTGCCCTTAACGGTAGGTCGTCGATGCAATTTTAAACAGCCATTTCCGACCCTCACTACCAATCGTCCTGGCTGACACATGTCCCCGATGCTGTTACACGGATCCGAGGGCTCCGTTGGGCTGAATATCAATCGTCCGCCACAATGCAAGCGAGGCAAGGGCGGTAAGGATAAAGGGTAAACGTTTCGTTCCACGTATCATCTTTAATACAACCGATACATTCTCATTATAATTTGATTGCGACCAATGACCCGTTAACTTATTAAATTGTCTCGAATTAAATTAATTTATTAATACACAAACACATTTTAGACAGAATCCTTTACTATCTCGTCGTTTTAAGAGCTCGTTTTCGTGTCCTGTAAAATAACGATATTTATTTCTCCACGAGTGAACGAAATTAAGGCGCGTTATGGCCGAAAAGGGGAGCTGCCCGAGGCGCAGCGGCACATCAGCCATAAATTCGTGGGTCCCCAGCGCCAAATAGCGGGTGTCGCGCCGTAATGCCAATTGTATAAATTGTCTATGACAAACTTATCGTTTCATACGTGCGCGACTGGGAAGATTTCGCCCAGTCGGAGATACGGCGACGAGACAGCACTTTTCCCGCCGTAGGAATTCGGTACAGGTGCGTTTTGGGTCCCGCATGGTCGTTTGAGACATCGTTCCCCGGGGGGACTCGTGCGAGAACATCACGTTCCATCTTCGGCCGCTCACGTACATCGGGCACGCCATTGGGTTTTGTCGTGCGATTCGTCGCGTACGACGTCTTGCCCGCCACTGCTCGTAAATCCCGACTCCGCCGGAGATGAATGTTGTTAGGGATTGCCGGAGATTGACCTGAACGATGAGATAGGAAGATACATATTTTTTATACATTCCCATACAAAATCTTTGCTCGCACGCTTGTAAGATAATTTCGCGCTTCATTGGTAAATTAATTGTCATATATATTTGCAGTGCTTAGGGAAATCAAATTTTCTGTTGTAATCTAAAATTATATAATTCTAAATAGGATAAAGAGTTGTGATGGCAGGATTATTTACTCAAATTATTAATTTCTAGCGATGTACCATTGCATCTCTTTCTCTTCGTCTCAGTCTTCTTGGATTCATAATAAATAGAATGTAAATAATAGGAAAATAATTAGAAATGATGCGCAATGATATTAAATTCGATTTCAGTGCATATTTAATTACATTATCGATTTAGTAGCCAACATCGTAATGCCTGCGGATTTATTTCTATCACAAGATGCGTTCGCAGAATAATTTTCGGCGCTCGGCGACCAGAATCACGGCGATTAATTTCAGGTCTGTCGTCGACAATCGTTTACGTTCGAAAACGATTTACACCGGGCGTTTACCCGCGCTAAGAGCTTAAAGCGCGTCGGGCAGGCAGGGTGAGTTTACATTCAGGGGACGACGCGTGGGGTTGAAACCGCTCGTTTATCAGTAACCGACTCTAGTGAAAGCGACACCGAGGCACTACGCCGCACGAATAACAATTCCCCTACCTCGTACCGAGGCGATGTGAAAAGTATTGCCAGCGCGACATTATCCCGCGCGAACATCGCCGACGGACGTTATTTATCCGACCCGGCACACTCTCTTTTTTTTATTTCCAATTCACTTAGCCGCCAACGAGGAATTTCCTGGACTTGAAAAAACCACGGGTCCGCGCGCCGAAGGAGCTGCTTCTGCAGAATCGCAAACGCGTCCCCGCCCCTGGAGAAACGTCAATTTTGATTTCCGTCGATTTTCCAGTAGCACGATTGCGTTTGAATATTTGAAGAAGGTGCCCTCGGTGGTAATAGATGTCTAAACGATCACGCGATGGGTATATATTCAATATCAAAAACACAATGTAACGATGTCGAACTGGTAAAAATCAATTCCGATTATTATTATATTTGATCAATTTGGATGGTTTGCTGAAGTGACGATTAATTATTGCGCATTGCGGGGCTTAGGATTAATCTCCTGTGATTGATAACCGGTGTCCACCGGTGCATCGTTCACCCTGTTGACGAGTAAAATTGAGTTCGACGACTAGCTGCGCGAATCTCATCTGGCGGGCACCGAATTCAAACTGAAACGGGGCATCTTCTTGTCGACCTATTTTGCAAGTGTCGTCGGTGCGCCGGGCTAATTTGTCAGTTGTCGAGTTAGCGTCCTCCCCCGGGGATTTCCCTACCGGAGCCCGAACCCCCGGCCCCGTCGGGACCGTAATCAACCGGTGAATATCTGAACTGCAACCTCCGAACTCGCCCCCTTCCCTCCTTGCCCCCCCACTCATTTATAAAGAAGAGGCTACCTCGAGACAGGAAGCGCGATTGATTCGTCCTCCACCCCAATCTCATCCCGAATCTTCTCATTTTAATGCTTGTACCGTTTTTGTTTAGACTCCGGAAAAGTCGGCTCAGGTGTTGAAACTTTAACGCGGGAGGAGATTGTGTAAATATTCCTAATTCCTTTTATATAAGAGAAAAGAATTTATAATTAGTTGAGCATAAAGTAATCTATACGACTGAGAGAGAGAGAAGGTGATTTCATACTCTGAAAAGCATTATCACTGACTGAGACCACTCGTGTGGAGAGCCCGAATACACGCTTCTTTTATTTCAAACGCAGAAAACGTAGTGTGAAAGAGCGCGGTTAAGAGGAGCGAACCTAAAGTTAAACTTCCTGGTAAACGGGAAGAGCGCACGCAGAGGGACAATGCCCTCCCATCCTTTTTGAAGACTTGAAAAAGCGGAAGCAGAGAAGATATCCCCCGAAAAGTGGCAGTCGGTACTACGTGCACGTGGCAGGTGGATTTTCTCCGTTGTCACAAGAGCGGCTCGGTGCGAGCGTGCCACTTTCCTCGTAGCGGATTTCGGGGGCTTTGTAGTTCATCCATTTCCAGACTTGAAGCCCTCCCTCCCTCCCTCCCTCCGTGCATTATTTAAATAAACAAGCAGAGCGGCGGGGGAGATTGGCTGCTGCTTGTACACCATCTCTCACACCTTCTCTGTTTCTCTATAATAAATGCGTTTCTCGACTCTCCCTCCACTCTCTCGTTTCCTCCCTCTCTCTCTTTCTTTCTGCCATATCTAACTCTCTCCTTCGCATCCTCCCTCATCGTCGCTCTCGCACGCTCGAGCGCGCTCTCGAAACGTTACAGTGACGAACAATTATCCCTTCCACGCAGAGGCGCGGCGTGAAAGCCGGTACAAGTGACAGGCAAGGGGGTGCCGGCAGCGGGAGGAGACCCCTGCACCTTGTAATGAATTTTAAATTGGCCCGCATTCATAATGCAGCCCCGTTGACAGTCGGGATGAACCGGAGATGACAAAGTAAAACGGCCGGGTTAATATTTCCGGGCGCGTGCGCCGCGAATTACCTCGCTACGACGACAACGAGAGTGACGACGACGATGACGAAGACGACGGCGATAGTCGACAAGGTCGAGTACCGTATATACGCGGATGGAAGCGCGAGATAAGGCGGCAGGCGAAATTGTTTCGATACATAATGCTATCTGGCTCGTATGATCGGCGAAATAACATCGGTTCCCCGGCTACTCCGCAGGTTCGCAGACCGATCATAGATCAGCAATTAGCCGCTTCGTATGTACGTACGTACAAAGTCATGAGATGCGAGATCGGACGGCGAACGGCCCTCGCCCGAGTGTAACGCGTTGTCGCATGCTTTCATCGCGGGGTACAGTAATTAGCGATTTTTGCATAAAGTCCCGATACCATCGGCATCGGCCCTGTCGTCTCTGGTATAATCTCGGTCCTCGGCCGGCTGATTTGACCTTAAAAGCCCGCGGAATATTTATTATCGCCCGTCGCGATCGCATCTCTCCGCCCGGCGCAGAGGACGTTTCCCCGTTACGCATTTTTTTCTGCGATCGTAAATTATAACATATCGGACGGGATCGAGTCAAATTGCCGTCCTCACCGTGAATTTACGAGGAAGTAATCGCGCGCATTTACGAAGGTAATAATAACAATTTTCGTCACAATAAAGGGTACGCCTGTTTACGCGCATAATCTCGAGTTCAACGAACGATGCCAAAAGTTACGACGCATATTTCGAGGCCTAAATTTATTGATTTATCGATAGACGCAGTTCCTTAGTAATCGCACAAAAATTATAAAATACGGCACACAAGGGTACATTCGCGGAGCGCGCTTTTAATGCTGAAAATGCTATCTATTTTTCTGTGACACATAATGAACAACAAGGATAGAACGACGCTTTCAGCGCTAAATAGCCCTGATAGTGAGTTCTCCAAACGTACCCTAATAGCGAAATCGCTTGCTCGCACTAGTGCACGGAAAGACCGGCTAAGGCAAAAATAACTAAAATTAAAATGTTGCCGTGTAAATAGTAAGGGCATCTACATTGTTTTGTGTTGCAACATTCACTAAGTTTTCCCTAAGTTTGCTGCGCAAAACGCACATAGTTGTCTTCACTACTTATCATACCAATGTGGGTATGACAACCGCAGATATAGCTGTCCAAAATATTACTATTTAGTGGGGTTGTACCAACCCTAATTAGACATGTGGTATCCATATCGGTCTCTCCGTGTGCGCACTGACAAGTAAACCTACCCAAGACACATCGATTTTTATGAGTGTTGAATATGTTGTTTTTCAGCTCCAAATAAGGGACACGTACTTTTTTATACGTGCCCATACGCACTTTTGGATGGTGAAATACCCCTTTGAAGAAAATTTGATTTTCTCTTTCGGGACGAATATTGACGAAAGTGTAAGACCTAGAAAAGTTATTTAAATAAAAGTAAAATGGTTTCAATAGTACTTTAAAACTATGAGCAAAAAGGTTTTTAATTTTTTCTTTTTCAAAATACCCCCACCACTTAACATTTTTTATTACAATTTTGAACTTTATTACATACGGTTGAATTTGTAATAAAGTAAGTTTTAGTTTGGTGCTAAACAATTTTCAAAATTGTTTAGCAATAATAAATTTATATAAAGCAACAATAAAAATTTTTGAGTGGTGGGGTATTAAAAAAAATTAAAAACTTTTTGCTCATCGTTTTAAAGTACTATTAAAACCATTCAACGTTTATTAAAAATTTTTTTCTCTAGCTCTTACACTTTCGTCAATATTTGTTCCGAAAGAGAAAATCAAATTTTCTTCAAAGGGCATTTCACCACCTAAAAGTGCGTATGGGCACGAATAAAAAAATACGTGTCCCTTATTTTGAGCTAAAACACAACATATTCAACACTCATTAAAATCGGTGTGTCCCCACTTGGGTAGGTTTACTTGTGAGTGCACACTAAGGCTTGTTTGTAAAATATAATTTATCTTTTGTATTGTATATTGATATTAAGAGTACTTATATAGACTTTTATGCAAGTCTCTTCGAAAGATTCTACAATTTTTCCTCGTGACATTGAATGATAAGAAATTTGAAATTTAATTGTATCAATTCCCCCATAAATGTACGAATGCGCATGTAACTTATTTTCTTTTATTTCGTACAAAAGCCATTTAATTAATACTGCCAGGCGAAGTTGCCCAACCGCTGCGGTTGTATCGAAGGCTTCAGTTTGACGTGCGTAAACCACGGTACAATTCGCAGCGTAGCTACGGGAAGGTCTTGCAAGTGCCGTCCTGGGAACTCAGCCGCGAGTCGTTGCACATGCAACTGGCGCGATCCCGCGAGACGAATCAGCCGAATTGCTGCGGGGAGGGCGAAT
Source organism: Vollenhovia emeryi (assembly GCF_000949405.1). Taxonomy (NCBI): domain Eukaryota; kingdom Metazoa; phylum Arthropoda; class Insecta; order Hymenoptera; family Formicidae; genus Vollenhovia; species Vollenhovia emeryi. Next base: position 606,289 of record NW_011967213.1, on the reverse strand, counting down.
TCTCCCGAATTCTGGACGAACTGCGCCGTTTATTGTACGCCGACTTGCGGCATACACCGACGGCGGAATGAGAGGACAGGTAGCCTCGGTTGCGCAAGTTCGTACCAACAGAAATAGATACGCTTCGCCATGTGGGCAACGTCGCGCAGCCTGTATCGATAAACAGCACTCGATCTACGAATATGTATGGTTCGAAAAACCCCGTTATCTCCTATTTCTTTGATCTCTCTAGCGAGATGACCTTTACCGTCGCTAAACTCGTCTGTCTCTCGATCAAAGGTGCTCGCGAGGGTCCTTCAGCTTATTCCTCGGTCTTCAATCGCCGTCTATTTTTGCGCCCATCGCGGATAGCGCCGGTAGTTGACCACGACTTCCCTCCAAAAGACCATGAACTGTGATTGATTAAGATAAATCGGCTATATTTATTAAGCACATTAATTGTCTCTTCGATACAACTACTAATAGTACTGCTTCTATCGTTTGTAATTTGATTCTGTTTTATATTTCGCTATCTTTCCTCGATATTAAGAATATTCGTGTTTTCAACGTAACGTTAGCACGAGCAATGTAATGCACTGCGCGAAGAGGAAGGAATGCTTCTGGAGAAATACGCGTGTACATGCAGTAGTGCCGAAACGTCTCGAAGGCAGACGATCGAACTTTCCTCGACGTCTCTCGGTGTCGGCTGCATCCATCCCAGGGGGGTCAGCGCGGTACGAGGGGATGCTGTTAACTCGGGCGGGTTTCCTTGCGAGTTCCCTTCTGGTATCTGCAGGTGTATGTTGAGCCAGTGATACTACCGGAAGGCACTTTGAGCCCCCGGGCCACTCCGAGTCTGTAAGTTAGCCGCGTACAATTACCATACATCTCCACGGCCGTAACTCCTAGCGCCGTTACAGCGCTCGGACGAGAGCTATGGACGGATATCCCAACTTGCGAGACCGAGCGGCGTCTCGGGAAACATCTGTACGGTCAAATTGAAACTGGCGAACGGGCGCGATGAATATTGTCAGAATCGTATCGTCGATCCGCAATGGAACCGTTGACTCAACGAAGCAGTTGATCGAAAAGTTGTTTTTCGAAAATATATTCGCTATACTGATATAATATGTCGCGCGATAAATTGAATGCATTTGTGTCTGGTGGAAGAGTCGTTTTTTTCCTTGATACTTAGCACTCAAGTAATTTTATCGTCTAAAGCTTTAACATGTTCTATTTGGCAGATGTAATTGAACACCCTTTGACAAAGATTCGCGTGGATGATCGATTTGATGGAATGTCTTTAACATCTATGAGTACCAATATCGTTCTCGCGAAAACGAAAATTACGACTGCGCATGAGATTGCGTGACTCGAAAAATGATTGACAGTAGGAAAACGGCGCGTTTCGTAAAAAAAAAAACACAACCTTGAATATACTCCACGGGTTATTATTTGGCTAGAAAGTTACCAAGGCAAGGCGATCCCTTGTAAATACCAGGTGTCGCGGGGAAAAAATGGCGAACTTTTAGTTCAGGCCGATTTAATTACGTGTTCGCTCGATGAATCATGGCCGTTTCAACCAGCGTCTAATCGCGTTACTTGAACGGTCGCGATCTGTTTGCTTTCTACGCGTGATCGATAACTCGTTGAGATGTATATACCAACGCTTAGCTCTTTTGCCACCAGTTATGTAATTATCGGTACATATCGAAATTTGATGGGTCACCAGAATACTTAATTGTACAGTCACTATTATTTCAAGTAACGATATGAAAATACTTATTTAATAGCTTTTCAATTCAATAAAAAAAAATTACTGTAAGTTTGAGAAAGATTTAAATATCTTGCATTACAATAAAAAGTTCTAATGCGCTTTGCACTTTTCGAAACGTGCGGAAATCACAAATGTAAAAGAACTGTAAGTTATTTCGTCGTGAAACGCCGTCGGGATAAGGGGTATTTAAATGCTTAAGTGAGTTCGTTGTTAAAAAGACAAACAAAGAAATCCCTGTGAAAACCCTTTTGTACAACCTTATAAATGTCAGCAGACCCGCCGAATCTGTCACCCTGACGGCCTGCGGTTTTTTTTCCCGGGCTAAAGTGCCGAGGGAGCGTCGTCCGTCCCGGCGGTAGGGAGAGATTTAAAACAATTACAAGAAGCCGCGGCAAGAAGAAGAGGGGAGCTAATCTTGAGGGCGGTTTAATTAAAAGTGGTGCCAACTGACGGGTATGCCCATCGATCAACACCACCGGCTTCGCGTTCACGGCGTCGTTCCGCAGCGTTCCGCGATTCTTCCGTCAGACAATCAGCCTGTCTTCTCAGCAGAGGGAAGTACATAATTTCGCCGAAAACGAGCACGAGTTATTAAATGTCAGCAAATTGCAAACTATACTTCTTCTTGTCGCTCTCCGTTTTCCTTTTTTTCTGCGGGAGTTATGGGTTAATTTTTCATTACGGAAAAAATTGAAATAAATTAATATTAAAACACACTTAGTAAAAGATGTTATAGAATTAAGAAACAGACGATGAGAGAAGACTAGAATATTTTTTATTGAAATTTTTATGTTTACATATATAATTGTGTATACATAATTGAAACTTGCGCATAAATATTACAAGTTGCATTAAGAGATTAATTTTACAGTTTACACCTTAATTTTACAGTTTTATAAAACGCAATGCGGAAACTTTTTATGTTTCTCGTGATTGATGAACAATTATAAAAATAAATAAATGTCACGAAGGTAACTCTTATGTTAGTTGTAAAAGAAATACAAACCGAGCAACTTATTACATAAAATGATTATAAACGTTCTCGCGTGACCGTCTCTCATGAGAGTCGTGAGACAAGCTTGAGAAAAATCTGTGACGTGCCGAGGGGGACGTGATGGCGTCTTGGAATCCGGAATATGTCCGACGGAAGCACGCATCAAGAACGGGCAAACTCCCGCGCCCGGTATCTCCGACTCGATTGGTATGTGTCGAGAATGTCCACCGGGTGACGTTTTAACGCCCTGTCATTCCGTCCGGCCCCGCGTGCCGAAGTATCCCTTCGGGACATTCCTCCGTCCGCGAGAGTTTCCCGGCCTTCGAAGATTCGAGAGTACGGATACCCGATCATAGTTTGCTCGACTGAAGCCATGGACTGCATCCGCTCAGGCGGGTTAAGTTGCACGACTTAACTTTACACGGCTTCCGGATGGTAAACTTGTTACAATGTTGTTGTACTTGTTACACAAACCGTTTGTCAAGAACTTTCCTCTCCGTGTATCGCTACGTGTCGTGTCTAAAAAAAACACACACAAAAGGATACGTTAAGCATATAGAGTGTAAAGTATAAAATGGAGAGATTATTCTCTTTCGTTGTCAATTTTAGTCTATCACGGACGAAGTGGATCAACCTGGACGTGCGTCTTTAAAGAGCTCTCGCGTCCTCTTACCGCATAACGCAATGCAGCTGCACGGCGCGCGCGTGAGACCTTTCACACCGCCGGTAACGACAGACAATAACTTGCGGAGTATATCAATTCTAATTGACCGGTGCGCTAGTAAATCAGTCGGAGCGATAAACATTGCCGTCCGCTTTCATTTAGCGCGAAAATTACGGGCGAGCGTGTGCTATTTATATGAGAGCCTGGCGATTAATTTCGCCGATAGGCGTAAAAGTGTCCGCTCTCTTTCTCTCCCTCCGTTTCTCTCTCTCTCTCTCTCTCTCTTTCTTTCTCTCAGCAACGCGCACAAAATTCGCGGCCACTCTCCTTCGCGATCTTGATCCTTCATCAGCGATCTACGCGTGCGTGCGAAGCGGCCGAAAGAAGCGGTCGAGGATAAGAATCGAGGAAAAGCCGTAGATGGGGATGAAGAGGATCGTGGGACCTCGCGTGTACCACGGTCATCCCTCGTCTGGCACGGAGAATTTATGCTCGTCGTCCCTACTGCCATCCTAACTAGTCCACCCACTTACTTACCCACAGACCTAAGGAACTTGCGGCGGGGTCAAGCCCGGGACGGGGCCGCCCTTAAAATATCACCTATCTGCTCTACGTCCGCTTTTATCGTGACTGCAACTTGCCACCCTTGTTTTTTTCCCTTGCCTCGAGCCGGCAGCTTGCAATCGGCATGGCGAAGAAGGATTTGCATATCTATATCGCAAATTTTGTACGTGATAAGTGAGACTATTGAAGTGTGCGGGAAGTAAAGTCGAAACGCGAATAATGAACCGGAAGTATTGCCTGTAAGATTCAGAATCTGCTAAGTGCCGAGTTTACGCCTTAGGGAAAAATCAGTAATAATTTATGCATAAAATTAATGTTAAGTTTTCTGTTTTCCTAACAGGCCTCGTTTTAGCGAGCGCGCAATTGAAGAATGAGTAAAATTAATTGACAAAAAAGTATTTTTTTAGGTATTTATAACTTTTTAAATATTAATAATTATTTGGATTATTTTCAAATGTGCAAACAGTATGTAAATAACAAGCACGTGTACAGTTTACGACGATTTATATGCATCTATTGCTACTCTTTTCCTGTGCCTTCCTAAATTCAAACTAATTCTCAAGATTATTCTTAGACCACATCCCAATTGCTAGCGATCCCTGTTTCGAGATTAGCCTTTCGGCGATGCGTAAGCGGCTCAGAAAGCGGGGATTTCGATGGATTTATGATCATCCAGGGGCATAGGAGAAAATGCAAATCGCGGAACATGCCGTTGTCGTTGCCGTACAACAACGGCCTTTCCCTCGCGAGATCGATAATTTTGTATCGGCTAAAACAAAAGATTCCCCTGAATAAAAAATCTTAGAGCACAGATATATCTGCTACAACTACTGCATTCATGCTACTATTATCTAATAATAAAAAATTATGTAAACGGATAAAATTACAAGAAGAACTTTGCACACTATAATATAGACGATACAAATTTAACGACAGAATTGTTCAATTTAATTCTTTCAAGCAAAATTTGGAATATTGATTCGCCAGTGATTAATTAACAATTAGGTTGAATAGCCCGACACAACTGGTGTTGGTATATCAGTTGTGTCGGATTATTCAACCTAATTGTTAATTCTTTTACGTTCGGTAAAGTTTAGGACGCAGTAGTGGTATATTAAATATTACGATATTTTAAAATATACGTTTATTTTTATCAAGATTCTGTATTGCTCTCTATTTAGAGCAGAAAAATATTGTTTCGAATTCTATAAAAATATATTTGAAGATATAAATTTGTAATCTCGCGAACTGAATCACTCTACGGCCGAATTTAAATGAAACGCGATGGCCGATGGGCCGGGTCTCGCGCGCTTAATTAATTAGAACCTTTTCTATTACGTCGTTGCATGTGCGCGGTGTGTCCTGTAAAAGAAGGCCGTGGTTCCTAGCAGCCATTTATACCCTCCTCTAATATCGTGTAGGTGCTTTAACCGAATAGCTCGTATTACGGGGCCCTTAACGGGCGGCCGTTATACGCGCCCCTTCGGTTTAACGAACCGCAAATGCGTTGTTTTAACGACGTCATTAATATTTAACCAAATATCTGGCCGCTGTCTTGCATGACCCACGGCCGTGCGGTCACGAAGACAGTGAGGGCCGTTCTAACGCCGCTATGCGATTTACTTAATTTGTACAAGCGGACTTTACCTGAAATTACAATTTACATTTCATCGGCGAATTATGTAGATCGCGATCGTGTCCCGTTCGTGTACGTTCGAGTGGTCCGCTATAATTTAGCCATTAGCCGCGTAGAGTCTTAGCGATTTAAGACGTTTCATGTTCTGAATTACGTAATGGTCTGCGTGTCGTGAAAAGTATAGACGGCCGGCCGCGGTGTAGCATAGCAGAGAAGCGCGATACTTTCGCGTATTACAATCGGCTTGAGAATTTTCGGGGATTTCAGGAGAAAACGCTGGCCGCGCCGAGGGAATTTTAGCAGTCGACACTCGCGCGTATCTCTCTTCCTTGATCTGACGAAGGAATTTGGTCGCAGCTCTTAGCCAGGTCCCTTAATTGCGCCTATTTATGCCCCTTTGCTTCCGTTTGGTCGAAAAGAAATACGTGACATGTTTATAAAGAGGCAGGACGAGAAGAGAGCGCGCGACCGAGCGGGACAAGGGGAACAGGCACCACTAATGCCCTGTGCCCTCAATCAACCTATCGCTCTTCTGTATCTTTTTTATCTCTCTCTTTCGCGCGCGCACACAACATCCGTCTCTCTGTCTATCCCTTGCTTCTCTCGTTCACGATGGCAGCCCCTGCATCTCAGAAGCGTATTGATCTTTGGGGGCGCTTTGATCTACCAAAGGGTCTATCCCTCGGCAACCCACCCCCGATCTATCCTTCATTCCCTCCACTCACGACACGCACACGAGCACCCCGAGTCCAAGTCCGCTCTGACACGTCCGGCGTCTAAGTTTATCAAGGAAAGTTCCTTTGCTCTCTTCAGTTCCGCGACAGTAGTGGCCGCGTAATTAGAAAAATGAGTTAGCTCTCGAAGCGCGTTAGTTAACGAAGCTCGGCCACGTAGCGTAGACAGAAATCCGGCTGAACTTGCAAGCGGAGAGTTGTGCGAAGAGTTGTACGGAGAGTTGTGCTTTCGCAGAATTCGCAAAGCTCGAAACCCTGAGGTATCTCGAATGGTTGATATCTCGCACAATATTTGACTGAAGCATCAATCGCCAGCAATCGGAATAATCGCTGAAATGGTTACAAGAATTACAGAAATAAAGGTATAGGAACATTATAAATACACATTAAAAGAGTAGTTCGTCAAATGGTTAAAATTTGAAAATCATTTATCATAAGAGATTGCGATAAAAAAAATATATACAGGTAGTGGTCACGGTCTTATTTCGAAATTTTCTATTCTTCGATGGAGTAAAAAGACATATTCTCGATATAAAATTTATCTCCCCGAAATAGTCGACTCTCCGATAATTTGTAACCACAGCAGCAATTGCGCTACCCTCTCGAAAAAGAACGATTCGAAGTAATTTAGGTGGGATCGCGCGAGTCCATACATCACGACGTTTCGGTGTGAGAATATTTAGGGAACTAATTGCCGATATATTTTATTAGAACTGCACGAGCACAACACTCCGTCGTCTCCCGTAAATTCCTTTTGCCGAATGTCTCTGCATTCTAACTTCCAAATTCCCAATTTCCCCTCGCCCATCTCGTGTTTCTAATTAAGCTTGTTGGCATTCATCTGCCAAAAACTCAGAATAACGATAAGAATACCGGAGGTATACCCTGATCTTTGTTTCCTAAAGCGAGCTGTAATTCAAATTGTTCTTAATCTCGCGACTCACTTTTCGACATCTGTTACTACAGTCATATCAATCTCATCCAGATATTCTTATTATACATTCAATATTTTAACTTACGTAATTTTTTATACGAAAACAATATTTTCAACTCGCCAGTAAACGATTAACGGAAATAAAAAATTAGAGATAAGGGGAAAGAATGAAGGCAACGGAAATAAAAACTTTTCTAATCGACACGGCTATCATCTTTATTGAATATTAATTTATCATTTTTTATATAAAATAAAAACTGTTTTACCAAAGTTGCCATATTTGTATATTTCCTGTGATACTTGCTCATCGTCAGAATAAAACCTTAAGATAAATAAGAGTATTAAGCTAAAATTCCAGGTATCATTCCAAGTGTCGGACCTAGGTATGATGACTCTCCCGCTTTTGCCCGAGAAATGTAGCCGCTATTAATTTCGGGGCCGAAGATTTCACGAGCGGGTGGATACGTCCCTAAAAGACAGACAGCAGCTGGAGGAGATTTCGTGCCGCGTTCGTGACCGACATTAGTAACTCTTTTTTCGGGATACCAAGGCGCCACTTCTCCTTTTCGTCTGCTTTTATACGATCGTCGTAACGATCCGCCTCTCTCCGAATGCTTCCGACGAAGCGCCGAGAATTGTTTTCGTGTCGGATCCCACGGAAATCAGTCAGGGACGCCACCCCGAAGAAAATTTTCTTCGCAATTAGATCCAATTACGTATCACCACGGAGATTTGAGCTGCCGTCAATTATACCGGCCACGAATAGGTGGTTAACCTGCCGGTAAATATTTCTAAAACCGCACGCATCTTTAATTAAGGACCACGCCAGCAGAAAAAAACGAAACTTGGGGGTTAACTTGCTAGCTCTATGATTTTCGTATGAGTAAGAGCCGTTAAAAGGCTCCCAGTTTTACTTAAAAAACGTTTCGTACATTTTAAAATAAGTCTCCGAATTTTATGAAGTTCATAACTTATGAATAAACTAATATTAATATTGCTGTCGACAAAATATGCACGCGCTCATCTTAATTTTAACACGGATGGTTTATTTTATAAAACATGCCTGCGATTTTTATCGTAAATATTGATAATTAAGATCAAAAGCATGCTTAATGATTTAAGACTTGCTCGATTTGTGGGGCTGACTGGATCTCGTTATTATCTCAGTAATTAAACTCTGCAAGACTCGACGACACTGCCGCAGGGGAAGCTCTCAAGTTTGCGTTTGTAGCAGCTAAATGCGTTTGACAACGGAAGCTCGTGTCTCCCCTTGTCGCTTGCTTCAGCCTCGAGGCGTATATTCTAAGACCAGTGCGATGAGATAATCGTGACAACGTTAGCGTAAGAAACATCCGCTCTTAATTCTATTATCGCTGTCCGATTTTTAATCTTTGTATAATGCTGTCGGTTTATCTTTTATCATCATAGAAATAATTGGTGAGAGATGATATAAATTCGTAACAGAATGTGCATTTTATAGAGTCAATTTATGGATGATCAAATAAGATAATAAAGAGATGTATAATGAAATATAAATTGCAAATGTCGATTTATCTAATTATGGCATATTCCGTAAGACAATTTATGATTAGCTGATGTGGAATGCAGAAGGGTTTTCACGGTGTACAGATCCCCATGGGAAATTCTCGTCAAATAAAGGAAAACCGGACAACAACTGACCCCTTGGCTCGTTGACACGGGCCAAGTTTAGCCCTAATATTAATTTAATAACGTCGAACGTGGACAATTGACAGGCAATAACAGCCGGGCAATCAGACGACGTTCGTCCAGGGTAGTTAAGAACCCTTCCACCATGTGTCGGACGGAAAAAGGGCCGAAAAAGTCGATCGACGAAGAAGTAAGAAAGAGATCGAGGGAGAAAAAGAGGGAGAGAAACATACGCGGAGAAAGCCTGCCAACCCTTTCACGAATGTCACTCGGGGCACCAAGTGCCTTCGCTACGATACAATGGTAGTTGTTGTTCTTGTTGATTTCATCGCACGTTCACGACCCTTCGGGAATCGAGAAGGGGTTCGAGCGACATAAGGATTTAAGGGACGGCCACACGGACGCGCCTATTATTCCTGAGAAGCCTACGGACTCCATGGGATTCCGTTAACCGAGGGTGATCTTGGCTCGTTCACGAACCCTACTGCAAACAGAAAAACGCGACTCGCACGTCGATTCCTTTGCCTTCCTCGCCTGTTTTCTTGTAGGCTGCTATTTTACTCTTGAATAGGCAAGTTATTGTATTGTAATCAATCGACGGCGTTACAAAAATATATTTTTGAAACCTCGTTTTTATTGAAATCGGGAGCTATCTTTTTTAAAAACTCTCGACGGAGACTAGACTCTTGTTCCTTTTTAATATTTTAAATTAATAATATTAAAATATCTTTTGTCAAATTTAATTTAATCAGTGATGAAACTTTACTAAGTTAACAATTAAATTTTATACTGAAAGTTTGACAAATGAGTAGACATTTTATTTCAAAACAATAATGAAATTTTGCCCTCGTACTTGAAAAACTTGATTTGCCAAAAGCTCTATCAATTTCAACTAAAAACCAACTTTCGATATGAAAAAAAGTAGACGTATTAAACGAGCATCATATTGTCATTGAAAAATCTATCTTCAAGCGTCTCTCGTTCTCTCGGCTGAAACACTTTTAAAAAGCGGTACGGCGCATAAATCATTCGGGCGGATGCGCGATTCGATGGAAAAAATAGGCTCGCGGGACTCGAGAGAGACCGTCGTTCCTGCGACGGTATATAAATATTTAAAGTCCCGAATTAAGACGAGATGATAAAGCGCTTCCAAGCGAACGCGACCGGCTTCTGGCTACTATCAGAAGCGGCGGGCGCTCTTCTGGCGCGACTTAAGACACCCTAATACCCCGCTATCTGACCTCCTCGCGTGTCCGTCCTTCGGCTCTCTCTCCCTCTCTCTCTCTTTCTCTCTCTAGCTCTTCTTCCTCGTGTCCCACCGCTGTTCGACCGATCCGCGCGAGCAATGTCTTCTCGAGGGCTGTCAATCTCGAGTGACGGTACGAGAACCGTTGATCCGAACGGGGGATTGGATGGAACGTCGCTCCTCGAAACGACTGCCGGACGTCTCCTGACGTCAACGGCGACGGCCTCCGGGAGTGCTGTGCAGAAGCGCGCGATCCACGATCGAAGGCGTTTCGCGTTCGCGTGATTATACGAGGAATTTTATTCGCGTGCCGAGGTCACCGCGATTCTGACCCTCCTCCGACGAGGAAAGAGCGTGTCGGCTGTGGCATTTCAGATTGTTGTATCATAGCATAATAAGAGAGATACGATTTTCGATGAGGCGATAACATTGGACCGCGACTTTTTGCAAAATCCGCACGCCCGGTTAGAGCCCGCCGTTACATTGAGAATTTAGACGTATGAATTATGCCGGTAAATGTAATTACGCAATTATTTTCCTGTCACGCGCCGACAAGCAGGTTCGGTCTTTAAGCCGACCGCCAGCTTTGCAACATATTACACACCGAACGTCGCTCGCGCATCGCGAGTAAATGCCCTGACGGGGAACAGTCGTTCTGGTTTATTTATCGGGCCGTTGCGCAATTACCAAGAGCGCCTTTAATTTAAAAGACGTAGGGAGCGACGTGGCCTATCCGACCGTCGAGAATCGTCTCTCGTGATTTGTTTATTGTAAGATTCCGCGCGCGAGAAAAGGACAGAGAGAGAGAGAGAGAGAGAGAGAGAGGGGGGAGAGACAGAAAGGAAAAGAATGAAGAATTGGCGTGTCAGGCGGTGTACAGCCCTGGTCGCTGAAGAACTCGCAGACATGCTTCAGGCTTGCAACCGCGCACAAGCGATAACGCGCGTGTGCATCGTGGTTCCTCTCGTTTGCTCTCTCTCTCTCTCTTTCTCCCTCTTTTTCTTCCTAGCGTCCTCTTCCTTCCCTGGTACGCCAGAAATATCCTACGACCGTAGATAGACGGTTAGCGCGACCCGACTGCTGCTCTCGCGAAATTATCGGCCACTTCTCGCGCACGCCGCGAAGACGAGAAGCGCGCGGTACCTCCGCAAAGTCAGCCGGCCGATCAGGCGGCTTTCACGTCGAGGATATTATTATGCCCGGCCCGGAGTTTCCGCCGTACCTTCCGAGGAAACGCGAACGCAGCCTGCGAAAATGTCCAGCGCGCCGTCCATCCATGTCCATCGCGAGCATGTCGCTCGGGGCAGATTCCATTAACATCGGTTATAGCCGTGGTTTAGCTTCCTTTCTCTATCTGTTACATTATAATTAACTCTACGATGTAAGCGGCGGCGAGAAATTACTAACCGGTCTTCTCCGGCTGCTGGTACCGACTTTTAGTACTATGCGAGAACGCACCTCGCTTCCTACATTGATATGACATCGAAGTGATGAAGATGTCGAAAGATAATTAGCGATTTTCGGCCGGGCACTGTAACCTCTTTTTTACTTTATATCTTAACGTATCATTTAGTACAGCACTGCCACCTTGTAATTCCTATGGACACAACGTTGATGCGAATTCGCAGAGAAAGTGTATGCGGAAATGTTTATTCTCCTGTGCATGCCTGCAAGCTCCTCAATCAGTATCGTATAAATTGCATCCCTTTGAAAAATTGCTCGAATAGAGCGATTAAGCAATTACGCTGTTGGCAATCTTTTGTTTTTGACATAGAACGAATAGACGTGAGCTAGATCATAATCCATATTTACGAACTTTCGAATTGGAGCGTTCACGTGGAGGCGAGGGCGTGACAAAAGGCAAACTGTACGATAGCGTGACGCGGCACTCGCCAAACTAGTAACAGCAAATCGATGAGCTCATACAAGGTGCAATTCCGTAATCGTAACCCTTCCTGGAGGAAACTTCCTGTCAGAGATGGGTACGAACATTCCCTCGCATTCGATAAAGACAGCGGGATCCACCGAATAAAGTAGTTAAACGATTATCGATCGTCATGTTGCGGTTGCTTCTTTACAATCGACAGAACTGAGTTTACCATTTCTTTTCATCTCTAAATCAAGCAGCAATATAAAAATGAAAAAGATATAGATCAGAAATGCAGTGCTAAACTGGTATTTATAATATTGATACGATACGGTAAACATATGAGTGTATCATTGAGATGGAGGTTTTCTTCTGTTTGCCGTCTCGGTATCTAAGAATCCTTAAAATCGATGAATGCAATGTCGATGCGATCGACAAAATGCCCGAAAATAACAGGATTCGCATGATAATGATGGCATTTTGTGATTCTGCCGACGCTCGAATTACATGAGACGCGAGCGATATCAGAATCTCCTAGAAGAGAGAGCCGTGTTGATGATCGCGATCGATCGTTTTGCCTCATACGCTGCCCTTCAATCGACGACAGCAGATTCATCTCAGGTAGGCGTAGCACGGAGTCGGGCGTGCCGGCAGCCTCTATTTACCTACATACCCGGGACCCAGAAATCGAGAAGAAGAGACGAGATATCGTGGTAGAGCACCTACGGGCACCTTTCGCGGAGGAGCGAGGGGGTGGGAGGGGCAATAGCGTTCCGTAAAAGAGAGAAAGAGAGAAGAGCGCGGCATCGTCCACGTAGAGCAGGTAGCAGCACGGCGAGATCGTTGGAGCCGCAATCCAGTAGGACGTGCCTTGATGCGCCGTGGTGGCTCGCGATACGTGCACGAAGATGCTACTTCTTCCGTGCGGCTACCCGGCCGAGCTAAGGGGTAATGCTCGGGCATCGGCCACTGCACGCGGCGAGCCTGCATCGAGAGCACACCGCCACCGCCGCGGCCGCCGCCACCGCCGCCGCCGCCGCCGCCGCCACCGCGGCCCCGAGATAATTTGCCCTCCAGAAAATAACAGGGTGGCGTAGGGACGCCGACTGGAACGACGTGCACCGTACCGACCTTCGTACGTAGGTAGTAGGTACTCTTACATACCTTTAGAGGGAAAGAGATACGGAGAGAGACGATGGAAGAGAGAAAGGGAGAGAGAGAGAGAGAAAAGGGGATTGGCAAAAGAAGCGGAGCCCCGAGTTCATCCTATATATGGCATCGACCTTCGGAGAGCCGCGTTGATTCGACGCGTACGAATCGTTCCCGATTCTCCCTAGTCGAGTTCGGGTTACGCTTGTTTCGCTCGGCTATCGGAAAGTGGTGCATTCGCCTCGCGATGAGAATGACGCCGCGAAGAGTGAGGAAAGGAAGGGGTTATTTCTTGACTCGCGCGTAAAGAAACCGGGTGGAAGGTCACGAGCGAAGGGGGAAAAGCGAGGACTTTCGGATTACTAATAATGACGGCGGCGGCGCAACGGCTTTGTTACATTGTGAGGAAGCAACAAAGGACTTTTGATTCCTGATTCTATAGCCAAGGGGGTGATTACGATTGCGAGGCAGATGTCACGCGAGATTAGAGCGCGGGAAAAATGGGAGAAGCTACCGGGAACGAAGACACCCGTGGTTAACAATTGACAGGTAGTCATCAGTTATCAACGAGTATCCCTGTGTCATCGTCACTGATGGCGCTGCCTGATTGGCAGATGTCAATTTCGTCTAACGCGTCTTCGGCCGCGTTGAGAGAGCGTCCGCGATGAGGCTGATTTTTCAGGCGCTTTTCGTCGTGTTACTTCGCGGTTCTTTCTTCCGCGATTCTCCGCGCGTCTGTTTCTCGTTTTTCTGACTGTGCTAATTTCAGGCGACGCGAGCGGCCCTGCGAAGGGACTGGAGGAACAAAGAGCGATCGTAGATTAACGTGGTCGTGCGATGATCGACGTCCATTAGTATTATTCCGGTGGTGGTAGGCGCGACTCGCGATCCTTGTCATCGTCACTAATTGTCGTGCGGCGGGCGATCCTGCCGGCGCATCTGCCGGCGATCAAAAGTCTCCCCCGTCGATGACGGCGATGAGTTCTACGGCGGCTCTGACGGAGCTGATTCTTTTGTGAACGCCAACAAAACCCGGCCAACTTATTTGAATATACGTAACGTGCGCTCGCACTCCCTTTGTCTACGTCCACCTCCTTCGTATGTAAATATCATATTCCAACTCGGAGATTCATCGCGCCCAGCTATTTCTCTACTATATCAGCTTCCAATCTTGTAGATAGAACCGCTTCCTTATATTAATCGTTGTCTTGCATCTACTCCTAACGTCTACTAGTAACGTCAACGGCCAGCAACAAAATGAAATCATCAGGCTCGTCATTCCGTCGGAAGCGTCACCCGGAGAAGGAAATTTGATGAGAGTAAAAGAGCACTAACGCTGATCGTCACTTCGCTCGTGCATTAGGTGACACTAAGCTGCTCGTGATCATTAGCCTTTCGCAATTTATGGCGGTATTCTTCGCAGTCGGAAAAACTGGTCAAGTGCAAGCGAGCGAAGGAACGTGGACGGATCCGTCTGTTCCTTCGGTGCGTACGCGCTACTAACGAGAACAATGAACTCTCCTCTCCTCTCCCGTCGTATCTTCCCATCCGTCTCTTCGCACCGGAGTATCTGCAATCTCCTCCTGCCTCGACTCACCCGCTCGCGCTTCCACCGCCCCGCTCGCGCACCCCCATCATGCCGAGAGACTGCCGTGGAGTCATTCGTTACGAGGCCGCGAACAAGAGCAATAAATGTGTCGGAGTGCAGTAACGGGTGATACGTACGACGTGGGCCCGCGGCCCCCACGACCTTCGCTTTATAGGTCTACTTTGGCACGACCCCCCCGAGACTCGATTTGTCAACTCGTTAGTGGAACTCGTTTAACCCCGGGGCCACGTTCCGGGACTACAGCCGCTGACCGACTCTCTCTCTCTCTCTCCTCTATTTCTCTCCCGTCCCCCTTTTTCCACCCCACCATCCTTGCGCGCCTGTCTTTCTCTTACCCGCCCCCGCGCTCCCGAATCCCCCGAAGCTGCGATTCCAGTGTGGTCCTTCCACGTCTCGTTGGATACGCTTCTCTCTTGGACCAAGCACGCTGCCCCGTGTCGTTCGAGAACGCTTTCAGCATGCAGGCGGGTAAAGGGAAAAGAGGGGCAGCTGGGCGGGGAGAGAGAGTGCTCCAGTTATAACGGCCCTGGTACAGGGTGCCGCGGTGACGGATGTCGGACCGTACCCCATTACACGGGATAGAGAGCCATTGGTCACTCCGGCCGAACGTACCTCAAATTGACGAATGGTAATGAGTTCACCTTGTTAAGCGACTACGCGGCCAAGCACGGCCTCCCCTCCTATCCCTCCGTCGCCCCTTCGTCGCCCCGCCGTCGAGCTCCTCTTCCTCTTTTCCAGGATCGTTTCTGCGGGAATTAAACCTCGATATCCGCACGGGAGTGAATGCACCTGTGCGGCGACGGTGTGAAATGCGGGGCCGCGAGGACGATTCATCGTCGATCCCGGAATTAAGGGAATGCGGTGCGGGCTCTCGATATCGCGGAAATGACTTCGCAGCGGAAATACGAAACATTCCGCGAACGGAGGAGCCCAGGCATTTGTTACATCTTGGCTCTATCGAGTCTAATTCTCTCGCTCGCGTTTACGGTGGAACGATATCTTTACTGCCGACATTTCAGTTATTCCTTAGGTTTTTTCGACCGTTTGAAAAATTTTATTTATTTCCTCATGTGAAAGGGCTTTTTAACCGAAACACAGATACAAATTAGAAATCTAATTTTCTTAAAATTGAAGAAATTTGTGCAAAAGCTTGATATACCTATTTAAAACGAAATCTCAACAAACTTGCCGCCACTTTAATGTATTTTTTCTTTCATATAGAGAAAAGATTATTGAATTTCCTTTGTAAACAACCTTCCTTTAAATCAGCTAATTGTTTAAATTTATTCATTACAAAAACTTGAAAAAAATGACACAACCTTTGCACTAACCTGGCACACACAAGTATAACATTTACTATTCTTACAGCTCCATGTGTGTTTTCGGGAACTATCTCTTATGGGGCAAACATGGAATCATGTTGATCGATCCAAGAGTTTTCTGCGAGCTCGCGTCGGCGTGCTTTAACGCGGATGCCTCGCAGGTGAGCTGCCTATCGTGTTTCAAGTCGTTAGACGAAATTGCTAGTTCCATTGACGCGATCCGGGTCCACGGCGAAGGACAGCGGGCTCGTCGTGCGTCCGTCGTGTATCCGTCAACCGTAGAGGCGCGGCACACGCCGCGAGAGACGATAAATTATCGAGGCCGAGCAAGGGCGAGAGAGAAGAAGGAGGATTCGCGGCGCGCGAGGATCGATACCTTTAAAAGCGCGCGCCGCCTTAGCCGAAGGATCCCCATGCGGACCGGCCCGGGTCCGCAATACCTAACGGAGTTTATTCGACATTGTTGAATGGCGGCAGTTGTAAAAATGATAACGGATGACCCGTGAGGCCGGGGGAACTCCCGGGTAATGAAGTACGGTCAGTACGGTCTGACCCCCTTGCCGAATGCCGGGGCATTCTACCTAGAAGCGGCATTCCCCTCTGGACGATGTCGACTCGGATTTACGTCACGCCTCTCGCGCATGTTGCTCGTAGCCGTCGTTTAGACCGGCTTCGCTGGTGCGATCCCGCCCCGCGGTAAAGAAAACGGTGTTAGGATCATTCTGACATATTCTTAGAACGGGGAGACGGCTAACGTTGCAGCGCGAAACGTTTTCCCCTCGTGCGTCGTGCGTCTTCTAATTTATTAATATTGATTGACGCGCTTCAATGAGGCTTTCGGGAATAGATTCGCTCGCGAAATAAAATTTCGCGCGTATCATTTTCGCCACGTTACTACCGATGTGATTTCCTTCCTAAGCTTGCGGTACCGCCAAACCTTCCGGTCTTTTGATCAAAAGATTTCGCGCGCATTTATGACCGAGTGATTTATGATCGCGATGCCGAGCGTGATGCGCGTTCCCATCTCGAACGAGCGTGATGCACGTGTCGAATCGTGCGACCTTCCGACAGTGGCGGCCATAACAGGCGGCGTAACGAAGACGCAATTAGACGATGAGCGTAATTGCGAGTAATCGGCGATTAAATTTTACAGCGCGGTCTTATTGAATAAGTTGTTGCGAAATCCATTTCGTCGTAAAAGCCAGCCAATTGATACGCAGGGCCCAAGATATCGTCCCTTTCTTTTTGTTCGGCAGGGATGGGACTGCGTCATTATGAAATCATACGTACACGGAAAATTAAATGATGCATCAACAAGATCGGCGTAATTGAATTAAAATGATGTTGAAACAGCATCAGTATTAATGAATGAAGAGTGTCGGATAGTTGTCTTAATAATCTGGATACTTAGTTCAATGCTTAAAATTACGATCCATGCAAATGCAATTGAGTGAATTACTTATGTTTGTGGCAGCCCGTGACGTCAACGTTTAATTCAAGCAACTTCTTTTTCTAATTCGACAGCATTTTTTCCCGTGTATACGTACCCAAGTAAAACATTAATAAAGCTGTGAAAAGGTCCTGATCAATTTTCCTTAATATTAATCGGGTCCTAATACGTATTAATGATCAGGCCCCTGAAAAGTTTGTAACAAATAGTTTATAAGAACCTTGTAAGGAAATATTATTGGGACCTTATAAAGAAATATAATCAGGACCTCGTAAGAAAACATAATCAGGCCTCCAAATATTAATCCTTATCCTTAATTAAGGCTTACCGAGCAGAAACGTAAAGAAATTTAGTTTTTTTTAACTAATTTTTAAATTGCGTTAAATTATATAGTGATCGAGTTTATCCATCGAACCCTGCTATGAAGGAATTCGTGAAGCTAGGGCATTCTTAATAATATCAATGTGGCCCCGATATGGTAATAGCAGAGCATTCCTGAATTCGTGAAACTAGGGCATCCTTAACAATATTTAATAAGGCCCCGACGTAACAAGAGTAGGGTATCCCTTTTTAAGGAATCCCGTTATCATCCTTATCGGGGCCTTCAACTGCCTGAATTAGCCCTAACAATTTTTTACTCGGGCACTTATCATCGAAATCGCGGCAGGCCGTCGCCACGTATGCTACTGTAAATATTTCACTCGCGAGACGGGCCGAGACGGTCTGTCATTACGTCTCGTACGCAGCCACATCTCTACAAGTACTTGCAGGCTATAATTGCCACGCTTCTTGTAATTATAAGGGCTTCCTATGGCGGGGGAGTCAAGAGAGAGAGAGCGAGTCTTTTCGTGAATTATTTACTCCCACGAAGGAATAAATGTCCTCGTCTGTGTAATCGCGGAGTGGTTTATGGGCCGCAGTAACCCTGAACGTCGAAGATCGATGCCTGGGGGAAACGTTCGGGGTCTAGGATGTCGGTGCGAGACGAAGCGATACGCACCGCGAGCTCCATAAAATTTCTCGCTATTACCGGGGAAAAGGCACAACGTAGCCTGTAATTAGCACTTGACGATGCATTAGTACCGCACCAGTCTCTCTCTCTCTCTCTCTCTCTCTCTCTCTCTCTCTCTCTCTCTCTCTCTCTCTCCTGCTTTGAGAACGCCCTTGCAATAAACTCGGAACGACCGACCGTTCACTGTTAGCCACGACGAATCGCGGTAGCCGCGGGAGAACCGAACGGCGGTCCTTCCGGAGGCAGGACCTGCTTTTATTTGTCCGCTATTGTTCAATCGCGAACTTTACGAGGTCGCTTTTACGTAAGGCTTTTCCGGAACAGAAAGTAGTAATTACTGGAATCAGATATTTGAGACGTAAAAGTCCTATCCTTGTTCACATCTCTATAATTATCTCGCTAAAATAACTAAACGCTATTTAGGAAATGATATATTAGAAGGAAGGCTTCAATTTTGTTAAGAGGGGTTTATAATATGTGCAATCATATGTAATTAAGTGGATCAAAAGTTTAGCGAAAATGATAATGCTACAGAGAGAAAGAAAGAGAGAGAGAGAGAGAGAGAGAGAGAAGTCTCTTAAAAATATTTCATTTTGAAGCTTTTACTTACAGAAGTGATCTCCAATCAAATAATTAATTGTACCTACGCGTTAAACAATGAATTATGTGCGTATTTGAAATGGAGAAAATATGTTTATCCCGAATTTATCAAAGTGTTACATCTCCAGCCGCGCAAAAATACAAATTAAATTATCATATAAATAACCAATTAATATTATTCCTCGCCTCGCGGAAGTCAACTGGAAGCCCGTGTGAATATCTCCGCGGCAAACGGCCGCCGCGCGGACGCATATAAAAATCGATCGTTCCTCCGGCGACTCCTCCGAGAGAAATCTTGTCAAATAGCCGCGCTTGGCTCGCGGTACGTGCCAATTTGCGCCCGTATTGCATATACGGCTTTCACCTCCACATCGCGCGCGACGCTCCAGCGCTCCGCTCTCCCACCTCTCCGCGCGGAAAAAGAATCCGAGCCACGAGTATTACGTGCGAATACCGCGGCTCTCCGCGCACGGTATCAATTTCTCAAACGAATCGTGGGGGCCACTTGCGCGCGGCCACTCGCTTACCAGGTAGCGCGTAATTCTCGGGTACTCACCGGCAACCGCCGACCCTGGCGCGGCGGAATCTCCTCCGAACGCGGTGTCGGAGGCGCGAAAGTTGTCCGTCTATTCCGTTCACCATCTCTCGCGCTCGTTGCGACCGGAATGCTCCTTGCCGCCTTTGGAGTGCCCTCGAATCTTGACGATTTCCTCAGAAGTTACGATAATTGCGCGAGATAGCGGGGCTCCCAAAAGAGTCGGGAGAAACGATCTCTCGCTCCTGCCGATTTACCTCGCGGAGATGTAACCGTTTTTTTTCCTTCCATCACGTAGAAATGAAATCGCGCGGAACGAAACTCAAAGTTGGGTATATAGGTACACATGTATGTTCGTCTATTTAAGCAGTCAGTTTTTCAAACTAACTCGGATTCCGCGCGTGTTAAATACACAAGGTATAAGCGAAACTACCAAAAAATTCACGGCACAACCGTCCCTCCGAATATTTATCTAAAGAGATTTTTTTACTATCCCGAAGCCGTGTAAACAGAATATCGTGC
Source organism: Vollenhovia emeryi (assembly GCF_000949405.1). Taxonomy (NCBI): domain Eukaryota; kingdom Metazoa; phylum Arthropoda; class Insecta; order Hymenoptera; family Formicidae; genus Vollenhovia; species Vollenhovia emeryi. The sequence continues at coordinate 586,027 of NW_011967213.1, read as the reverse complement.
AAATCAATGATCCTGTAGCTGTAACTTCGTTACATAGACTGCAAATTGAAAGGAGGCGAGGATAGAAACTACTCGATAAAATCCCGATTGCGACTGAAATACTCTTGATTATCATCTTGGCGTACCACGTTGAGATCTCCGCGATCTTCAAGTTTGCACGACAGCGTGGGAGGCGCAACTTGTCGACGGCTATTTGTCATTGCGCACTGCCACCTAGGAATCTATTGTTAGTCACGCACGTAGCGTGCCAATCATTCGTCAATGACATATCCGATGGCGCTGTATGAAGAACGACGGAATTAAAATGACGCGAGACGCGCGAAATAAATGACGATCCAATTGCCACCTGCGTTACAGTCGTTACGTAACTCAACGAACGGGGGAATAAGCGAAACCAGCATTCTCGCGCGGCTCCACTTTCAGAAGCGCGCGATAGCGTGAAATAAAAACGAACGCGTACAAGAGTACAATCACGAGCATGAACTTAAACGGATCAATCAACGCCCGTTCTTAGCCGCGATTCTACACATCGCGGTACTTTCCCCCCTCGCGGAATTTAAAGGGGAGATCTCTCCAGCCCCTAACGGCCGCAATTGCTCGAAGGCCGGCGGCACGAGAGGGATAATTTTCCAGGGCCGGCACACGTAAGCCGACAAGGACGGGGAGCGATAGAGGACGATGAGCGTCGATAGCGCACGGTAGGCATTTCTCGCTGGAGAGGAGAGCCGCGCGAGCCGAGGACGCTGAAAATTACAGCACGAAGAGGCGGCGCACCGAGTCCTCCGCTCCGTCGTCCCCCGTCGCCGCGGCGCTGCGATGGTGTGCGGTCCGCTCGCGCGCGATAGCCCCGACATGCCGCGAGCCGATGCACCCGCGGCTACCCGGTGCAAGCGTGAACGTGAGCGTGAATGTGAGCGTCGGCGATCGTGCGCCCCGAGTCCCTTCGTGTCTCGGTGGCCGGTCGCTCCAATACATACGCACGCACGCACGCACACAGGACCGCGCGGCGCGCATATGACCGGTGCATTTCTTTCGCGCTGTGGGCGCGGCCGATCTCGCTCGACCGGGGAGAGGCCGAGAGGTCGTCCGCGGACCCGCTGGGAACCGGCGATTGTCGCTTGTGCTTCGAGGAGCACGCACTCTCTCTCTCTCTCTCTCTCTCTCTCTTTCTCTCCCTTCTCGACGGCCGCCGCTGCCGCTGGTATATTCTGCAACCTACGATTACCGAGCGATTTTCAGATCGGTAGCGCGGCCGACTCTGGTCGACCGGACGGCCGCGCCAGCGATTTTTTCGCACGTCGCACGATCGTCCTCCCGCCGCCCGTGCTTTCCTCGAGACATGTTTCGGAGAAGCGTCTACAACGCAGCCCCGCCGTCGGCATCGGTGCTCGATGGTGTCGTTAGGTTTGCCGATCGGTTTGCCCGTCGTGTTCCCTCCGCGTGCTAACGGCTATTATTGCGTAGTTTCTACGTTTCCTAGAGGACGTTTAATTGGATAATTATGTATCCGCGAGCGCAATACATTGTGGATACCTACAATCGAATGATCAACCGATAATATTAGGAGAAATAATGGCGAAGGAGCTAGCGTTTTACATTTTTATGGACACGCACGATTATTAATAAACTTGCAATTAGATTTCATAATTTTTAATTCTACTTTAGACACGCATGTACTGATGCAGGCCATTTCTTTAAATTAATAGTAAAACCTTACACGTATACAAATTTTGCCGAATCTATAAGAGCTTCAACCGCCTTTGTATAAACATATTTTTGTGTTACTTTCTTTCGACAATGCAAAATATGCAATTACATTTACGATTAAGAAGCTCAATGGCGATTATATTCGCCATCGAAGCCGATGAGAATGTCGAGGCGTGGAAGATTCAGGGTCGATGATGAAACGATTTGGTGGTGGAGTCGTGTATCAATCGGATCCCGAGGTTGCGTGCTTGAGGTCACGGAGAGATGGATGGGAATAAGGCGATTGCCCCTCCCACAAAAAGCGAGCAAAATCGAAGCAGGTGCAATTGCTGCTCGCGAGGTGGAGGAATCGTCGAAACAATTATAGAGCCAGGCGGGACGGGGTGTGCAGTATGCAATTCTGTCCGGGGCTACCGTACTTGTAATTGCTTCGGAAGCAATAACGTACGCCGAAAAAATTCAGTTGGAGGCCATGGGCTAGATATAACATGATATAGCGTGACGCTCATGCGTGTCTTTTAATCGTGATTACGCGCAAAGAGAATTTTTCGAAATAACGTAATATGCCGATCAACACTGATACGTGTACGTGTACGCGCGTAATATTTATACATATATAATTGCGTAAGTGTGTTATACGCATGTATATGTTATTCGTTTATTATTTGCGAATATTGACCGCCATCTAATAGAAATGAAATAAAAATTCGCAAGATTTAATTTCACAATTTATTATACGTTTTAATTAACTTTGTTACATTCGGTCATTTAGCTAAGGGAGTGAAAATACCTTCATTTATTGGCACGATCTAATTATTACACAACTGTTCATTAACACTTCATTTCACTTTATTTCACTTTTTCTAAATCAGAAAGCTGCTACGTGCTAATTTCACACGAAATGGCGCGCCTTTTCTCGGCCAGAATAGTTCGAACGTCTCCGGTTGAGGCTACGTAAAACTTCTTAAAAATGTCTCGTTCCATAGACTATGGAGAGGACTCGGGGGGGGGGGGAGATCCTGCAGTGTCGATTCGTGACGACATCAGGGATAATTTCACATCTACGAAGATAACGACTCCCGCGGATGGTGTCGTAAAACATCGCCAAGTTTTACCGAGAGCCACGGAGAACCGCGCGTTGCTGCCCATCGTGGCAATATAAATTTGTCGAGCGTGCCGCGATCGGGCCGCGGCACGATCGTGTCCGCAGGTTCCAGGCTCTCCGGCTCTCCCTCCTTCCACCTCTCTCGGCCTCTCTTTCTCGTTTTGGTCATTATCCTTTTATTACCGTGCTCGCGCGCGTTATTTAGAGAGGTGATCCTTGGGAGCACGCGGTCCGGCCGATTGCTCGACTGGAAATCTACCCGTACGCGAACGGTGCATCATCGTCGCGATGCATCTCGTAAATAAAGTAGCGTTCGATCGTGCACGCCCGTCCCTACCGTCGCTATCGACTGATTTACGGCTACGAGCGACCCGGCCAGAAGTCCGCCGTAACGACACACGTATCTTTTTTACTGCTCCTCGCGCGTCCAATTCGGGATGCTGCTACCAGCTTCCGGAGATTCCATCAAACGGCATCTCGTGTGTCGAATATCGCCGCAAGCTTGCTCTCCGTTTAGCGATACACTTGACTTTGGATTTATCTTCTTTTTTTTTTATCAATCAATTCTCCTTTCGAGGCCAAAACGGTCCTTTCTCTATTTCCCTTTATAATAAAACTCATTGAGTTTTAATTTTAAATTTACTCGATGGTGTTTTGAAGGTTGTAAAAATGACTCCTAACTTTTTCTGAGAAAAGGGAATGTCTCCAAACTGGCGAAGAATTTATTATTATAAATAGACGTAATATTACGGAGGAAGGGCTTGGAGGCTAAAGGATTGTACGAAACAGACAGCCCCTATCATTCTTAGAATCCTGGAATGGTCGGCTTAGATACCGTTAAATAAGTGAAAGAGAAGTGCGCGCGTAATGTCGACGGAATGCGGAATGTATCGATCGACGGGCGAGTCGTTGCGATGGTTGCTTCTACTTTGCCACTAGCCAGTGGTAAAGGGCTACGTACTCTCCCCCCCCCCCCCTTTCTCTCTTTCTCTCCAAGTTTTCAGGCCGCTGCCGGGAGACGTGCAATGCAAAGAATGTAGAATCTCGTTATCGTACAGAGCACGGATGCAGATTACGGGGCGTGTCGATAATCGTCAGCACTCTTGGACGGATGGACGGACGGTGGGAAAAAGTAGGCGAGAATGAGACGCGGGCTGGATCTCGCTCGCTGCTATCGCGTCTGCCATCATGCAATTAGCTAATACGACCGCCATTATCGCGGATGCCTTGTGACTTCGGGAATTAGATGTATCCCGTAAGGCCGCTTTTCAAGTAGATCTGGAGCTCGGGCGACTGCGCCGCTACGTTTCTCCTCTTTCACTCGCCATGTGCGGAGACGAAAATACGCTCCCGGCCACTTCCGGTTTCACCCTCTCGTGCGCCGAGATATCCGCGCGCTTTTGGATGGCCGGCGAATCAATCTGGGTTGCTCTTAAGAGGGTCCGTGCCTCTCGAGTGGCATCGCGATAGCAATTACCGCCGAAAATACTCGTCTCGCCGGTGTGTCATTCTAAGAATATGGGTGGGTGCAAAGTGTATGAAATTATGATATTTATTCTGGCATATTTATTCAGATCCAGTAATTGAATCGCGTATTAAAATCAATAACGGACTGTTATTACGTTTCTTGTCCGGCAGCAAAAATATTCTCGTACGGATCAATTAGGATTATCATAAAATGAACCGTCTCGCGCGTCACGCCCTAATAGTCTTATATTTATTAAAGAGCTAAAGTTATCGCGTAAAGTTATCCCACGATTTTATAACGATTCTTAGATACGCCTCTAATATTCCAGTGCATTAATTACCCCGAGTAACTTATTATGCATATCATAATTATCCTGATTACTCTTATTATTCAAATCGCACTGCTTTCGCGTGTCGGAAACTGTCGCTCTCATTCAGAAACAAGCGAGCCTTCTGTTCCTACAAATACCGTTAGCACACACTCGATTGTTATCCCTACCCGATCTCCTTTCTTTCGAACGCGCGGCCCTTCTTTTCCTCCCCTGCTCCCTATTCGTCTATTATCTCGCGGTGTATACGAGCGCGTTCCCATTAATCGCCGCGCATTAACATCCGTATTTAATGGCTGTCGTTACCTCGGTGCACCGCACGCCTGATGAGAACCAGTTAAATAATCAAACGTCACGTCGCGCCTGGACGAATCGCGCGGCACCGCGGAGAAAGTACTGTAATTATCGTAATGCGTGCGCTTTAAATGCGCCGCGCCGCGTTGCATCGCGTCCGTGATTTACGCAGCGCGCGGGCCAGGCACGCGGAAGCATTTCCCCTATACTTGATCCTACGGGTTACGCTTCTGTTTCACTCGCGCGATTTCACGACGCGGTACGCATTCACCCCGACTCCAAGTCCCAGCCGGGCGCTAGTCGCGGCCTGGGCGAAGCGAAACTTGATCGCGGACGCGAAGAAAACGCTGTTCCGCATAGCGTCAGATCCGTCGACCGAAATTTACGCGCGCTCGCTACGCAAATTAGATCCTCTGCCTCGCGACTTGTCGCGCGAATGAGGTGAGAAAATCTCTCGAGATCGGAATTAATAAATCTCTGTCAATTAGACGATTGAGAAAAATTACGTTCTCCATGGCGTCTTAAGATACTTGGAAAATACGCTCAGACCTACGAGCTGCGTTGATAGTATAATTAGCATACGTAGGTGCGATCTAATGACGACTTCTACACACGCGCATTTCACACAGGCGTCGTCGGTGTAGCCGTAATTAAAAAATTAACCGCATACTCGCGAGCGGGAGAAAATAAAGTGGATGCGCGCGCGTCCTCTACGTGCGTGCGTGCGTGCGTGCGTGCGTGCGTGCGTGCGCCGAGTGCCGGTAATTATTTCGACGGAATCGGCTCTGACGAGCTTAATGGCTGTGTGAGTCGGTCTCAGAGTACCGGCAATTAATCACTATTCATTAGGAAGGCGAGCCGGAAGCACCGACGAGGAAAACGAAATTACTCGCCGCGTGTCTTCCTCGTGAATCTTTCCCGTTCCAGGAAGATGATGGGGTTATGACGCAGCCGGTAATCGCTGGTACACCGCGGGGAGGAACAATCGCCATAATCGAAGCCGCTGTGCTATCATTCGACACTGCGGAAAAGGCCGCGGTCGCTCGAGCAACGAGTGAAAGAAATAAACATCTGGAGCATTACTGGAGCTCCAGTAATTACGTCGACTGTGTACACCAGCTTTATATTATTTATTCATGTGTATTTTTTAAACACTTTAAAACGCGATATATAAATTAATAAGGCAAAGGCATGCTCGTTAAATGCGAGTACGAATAAATAAATTGACGAAAGGGCCAAATAATGACGAGCTATACAAGGTGACAGTGTGAAAAAATTATATTTAGACAACCATTTAAAAGAACGATATATAAAGCGTGTGTGTGTGTGTGTTTGATTTGTGCGTTATGATTTTGCGCACCAAGTATAATTAAAATCTCAACGCATGTTCAACGACCCGCGCTCGTGAAGACAATCAATTCGAAAGATTGGCTTTCTTATCGACGATCCTCGGCGTCGATCGGGAAGTTCCTTGTCCCGCAAAGTGCCGTGGTTTCCCTAAGGCTTTGGGTTACATCCTGCGTAAGACTAAGGGGATCCGACGACCCTTCTTCCGACCGCTTTAAACAATTTTAAGGCTCATTTCCCCCCTTAAAGCGAATATCCCGGGCGGCACGGTCCTACGCCGGATGAGATCGGAGCGAGACAGAGAGAAACGGAAGCGGGAGGGAGGCAGGCGAAGACGAGGGAAGAGAGGAGGAAACGGCGAAGCGGGCGGTGGAAGCGCCGCAAGGTATCAGCCCAGGCGGCCCAACCCCTTGGTGAAAACTGGATGCTAACCCCTCGTATTTACCAATTACCTAAGTAATCTGCGGCGGCCAGACTCCGTCTCTGTCCTCACGACCCACTCGTGACTCTCCTTCTGCGGTCTCCGACTCCGATTCCTCGGGTTAGCCTACGGCGAGATAGCGTGCCCGCGCTGAACAGCGAGACCTCCGCTGATAAACGCGAGACATTACTGCGCCTGGACCCTAAGCGACGAATAATTATATGCTCGCGATGCTGCGTAACCAATGGACATCCGTCGGCGAGAGAGATTGCCTCTCCGGCGTGAGGACTGAAACCGGCGCAATCTCGTTGAAATCGCACTTCGGTTTCGTAACTCGGTGTCCCTTAACGTGAAAGATGAAATGCTTTCGCGAACGTTGTTTGGACAACCGCGAGATAATTTCGTGACAGCGGTCGAAGCGGTTGTCGGTCACAATTTTTACTTTCTACCGAAATTCAGAAATAAACGTTTCTAATTCAAAGGGTAAGACTCTTCGGCGACAGTGCCTCACATTTCGAAAAAGCACGCGGGAGTCAATCCTAGAAACGCATTCCGCAAAACATATACGTTCCATTAACGGTCGACTGCTAATCAAGACGTTAGACGTGACGATGCCGACGTTGCTGCGGGCCGCAGTTTCACGCAGCGCGGGCCGGTACACGGTAGACCCCCACGGAGTTCAATACACGAACGTATGGATTAGTCGATCTGAAAATTAATTTCCTCCGCGTCCAGTTACATCTCTTACCCGCGTAAAACCGTGAAACGGCGATCCTCCTCGACGGGCCCCGCGCGATCGCGGGGTCACCGCGGGTCGTCGCAAATTTCGCCTTCGCAGAATCCGCCGCGCGAATAAATCGTGGGTCTCCCCCCCCCTCTCTTTCTCTCTCTCGCGCGCGCGCGAGTGTAGAAAACCGACGACGAAACATAGAGAGTCCGAATGAGCTCCATTACGATAAGTGCCCGACAGACACGAAAGGCATAAATCCGAGACGAGTCGGAAAGATACATTTCCTCCTCCTATGGCAGAAACGCGGATACACAGTGAACGGCATAATTCTACTTAATTGGTACCTCTCGGCAAACAGAGGTTACTTTTGCTTCGGATATCAGTCCCTGCTCGTGACTCCTTTTTTAAATGACTGTGTGCAATGTGTGCGCATACGTTCGTGCGGCGGAACCTTCGGGTTTCGATCATTGTGGCCTTTTTCACGTACGTAGAGGCGATCCGCGAACGGTCCGACGAAATGAGAATAAGCTGGCGTTACGTTGTAACGGTAGCTTCACGTCTTACACACACAGTCCGCAAGGTGAGATCGGATTCTCCGCAACCCTTTTATTTTATCACACGGCTTCTCTAGTTTCTATTTATATAAATGCCTACCAGAAAATATAATTTAGTTTCCGCCTCATTAAAATGCTGCCACAAAGTTACATGTTTTTACACACACGCGTACATAGCCTAAGGTATGGATTTGTGCTCCTTAGGATAAAAGATTGTAATACTGTTATTAAAGAAAGTATTCAGGTATGAACTGCGTGTAATATCCCGGGACCACCGCGAGGTCATCGCGAATCGCGTCGAGAAAATCGCGGAATCCTTTAAGGATGGATGCATAGCTTCCGTGTGGAGCAAGGGCGGAAACGGAGGAGCGTTGCGGCATCTAATGCGGATGGGAAAGCGCGCGTGGATGGGCAGATACATGCGGCGATCCACGTGAGATCCCTAAGCCTCACGGAGGAAGAGGTCCCGCGTAACCCTTCGGGGTCGGCTCGGGGAGTCCTTCTCGGAGACGTGTGAGAGGCATGAGATGGCCGCCACCGCCGCCGCCACCGGGTCGCGTGATTATTGCGTAATCAACGCTAATTATCGTGCCGTGCCATGCCATCGCAGTACGCTTTCCGTAGGAGCGAATCACCGCGTTCTGTGTATACCCAGGCCTTCCACACTCCTGGCAATAGGAAGAGCGACATGACGCGGAGGAAGAGGAGGAAGAGGAGGAGGAAGAGAAGGAGCGGAGACGGAGCGAGAACGGCGGTGTTGTGGGTTAGCGTACACGCGCGAAAGAGACATAATGGCACTCTTGCAATCTGCATACATTACACGCGCGCGCGCGCGCGCGCCCGCTCGCGCGCGTCTTCTCTCCGCTCCGTCCCGTGAGGAATCACCGTGGGGCTTCGTTCTCGTTCTCTCTTCGCTTCGCGTTCGTCTTCCCTTCCCTCCTTCTCCCCGCGATCTCCTTCCTTCTCGCTCCCGATGATGTCGGCATATGTACAGGCAGTATACTTTGTCCTCGGCGTTTCTCACGGAAGCTGACTCCGGGATGCATGACGGTCCCAAGGTCTCATTGAATACGCCGCCGCCGCCTCGTGAATCGACTCCGCCACGCGTTTATCCGCGGCGGTCGCCGCGCCGCGCCGGAATCGCTCGGAGCCATCCGGTTTCCGGTGTCGTTTACTTGCGTTACACGGAAAGAAACGCTACGGTACCGCGCAGGGAAAACCGAGCGCTAGACCCGAGCGCGCTTCGAGCCCGCGGAATCCATACAGCGATATGATTGCCGTTTAAAGTGGATGTGTTGGACGATATCGAGAATTTTCGAGTGCGAAGCGTCCGCGATAAATCCTCGAGCGACGGCGATTCTCGAAACATGTAGTATCAATAATTCCCGTAAAATATCTGTTTCTTTTTTAATCAGACTATCACGCAACCTGAACCTCCTGCGTTAATAGTAAAAACCTTTTATTGCTATTAAAGATTATCCCTCGGATTTATTTATTTTCAGAAATATTTAAACGTCAGGCGCTAAGAGTGACGGGAACTTCGAGTTTCGACAAAATGGAGTAACGCGGCGTGTTGCAAACGGCACAAGAGTTTCGTCGAAAGTATAAGCCGCGTAAAACCAACATATAGGAGGCTCGTAATCTCACGATGTCTGCCCGAGGTGGCGCGTCGCCGGGAAGGACGAGGTATCGGCCGTGTACGCCGGACCAGATGTTTACTACCGACAATAATGGCGCGGGCGTTTTCATTAATTAATAGCCTCCGTAGTCTGCGCAGCCATCGGACGTCTCTCGTCTGACATTTCGAGTGACAAGCCGGTGTTCCTAGGTAGCGTGACCGGCCGTGTCCCGCGCATTTATTATTCAAGGCTCCGATAGGTTACGTCGTAGTAGCTCGGTACTTGGAAATCGCGTTTGGCCCGGCCGTATCACGCGTCGCATTAAACGCTCCGTGCAAATTGACGTCGCGCGCACGACGCCCTCTCGCTCGGCGGACTCTCCTCTCGCCGTCGAAGCGCGGCCGCCCCCCGGGCGAGGCTCAGCGCGTCGTCCGCGACACGAATTTTATCGACCGTGTCGCGGTATGCGATGAATCCTCGAAGAAATCGCGCCCCGACGATGATGAGACGTTCCGCGATGAGAGCGTATCCGCGTCGGCGGCTTTGAAGACGATACCGCCGCGAGGATGAGAACGGCGACGATGTCTTCAGCAAGAAGTTGCCTCGAAGACACGCGAAATTATCATTTTCACTTCTCTCGTGTAGATTAACCGTCTTATCTCTCAATTTATAACTCGCAGTTGAGAAAATGAGTTCTAGAGAATATCAAAATCGTTATCCGTACGCACATCGAATGTCGTTTAAATCATGTAACCAGACGCAAAGATTTTCCCTCGGAAGCGATCTCGTCCTAACAATAAAATTGCTGTTACTCAGCAGTAACATCGAGAATTATAGCGGCGGTCTTGAGAATTATAGAGGTCGCTTATTGCTATGGCACGATATTCGGTACGCGCAGAGAGAGACAGAGAGAGAGAGAGGAAGCCAGCGAGATCCACTGTATCGTGCCGTTTGACAAACCGCGCGCCATAAACAGGCGGCCGCGCTCTCCGTAGCCGCGATCTCTCGCAGCCCCCGCGACATAACCGTAGATTCGACCCGCGCTGCATATTTGATGTCGCCCCGCACCAGATCGGCCAGAATTTTCCCCGGCGGATCGTGGCGGGCGGTCATAAGAGCCCTCAGTGATTGAGGGTTAGGGCAAAAGCCGATATGCCGCCGGCACGCCGGCGGCTTCCTTTCGCGCGCCTCGGCCCCGTGCCCCGGCATTAACTTTTCATCTTTATATAATTCCACGGTCGTGCGCCCGCGTGCCGCGCCGCGGCAAAGTAGGTATGTACCGCACGGACATACAGCGGCCGTGCCAATGGCTCCCAGCCCACTCTTTTTCCGGGCCGCGCCGGAACCGGGCGTAATTGCCGGCGATAAAGATCCGCCGAGATACGAGCCCTCGTTACGAGATTTGCCACCGGTGGGACCGTCGATTCGCGACCGCCGTCCCCCAACCGGACTCCGCGCACCCTTCGCGGCATCCACGTCGGGCTCCTTGCGTATTCACAGATGGATTTTTACGAGCGACGTCTACGAGCGACGCTGAGTGCTGTATATGCGACCCGACTCTCACTAAATCATCCGCGAACCTGCCGATTATCCGCCGCCTCGTCGTTCCCGCGTTTACGACCGTTGCGCGAGGAGCGGGCGTTTAGAAAAACTACGCGCGCGGTCCGCGCAAATTCGCGAAATTTCACTGCTAAACTGGACTTTCGTATCTTCAGCTTTCAAGGAAAAATTGTTACGCGATCGCTTGCAACTTGCAACTGCGTAAAGTCTCGCGTTGAGCGCAAATCATCGTCTTCTATCCACGCGTTGTCGATTATTGTCCGTTGAAAATGTTCTTGTCTCGACCTATTCGACAGGTCGTCGCGATATACAATGTCGGCAACAGTAGGGGGTGGAGAAGGAGGATGGCCGTGTAACCGGGAGACAAAAGATACGGCGTGGCGGACGTACGACTTACTACTTTCGGGGTGAAAGAGGAAAAGAAAGAGAGAGAGAGAGAAAGGCCACGAAACCACTTTGAGGGAAATCTATTGCATCCGCGAGGGTCGTGTTTGGCTCGAGGCAGCACGCGTCGAGAGGGCGAGTGTGGGCTCAAATGACACGGAATAAAAGTAATGCCCGGCGATACACACCGCCCCTGCTAAGAACACCCTTCTTCTCACCCTACGCAGCCGGGACCGTTCTTAGTACCGTCGCTGGAGGGTTCCCGCCGGGAAGCGGGCAATCGATAACCGGGATAAGAAATGCCCCTGCTCGCGCTAGGAAGTCTCCCTCCGCCATCGATCCGCAATTATTTTGCGATACGTCGTAACGAAGGTGACGTATCGCGGTTGATGCGGATCGCTAAAACTGCGCCTTTAACTCGCAAGATACGAGAGTGGGTGGAAACGTCTTGAGCCTCCGCACGAGGAAGCATTGCTTGTCGCCGCCACTTCAGTACTGCGACTGTACATGCTTTGTTTCTATTTTAGGCTCAAAACTTTTCTACCCACCCTTGTATGTGTAACTTTTCGATTCTCAACTTAATCGACAATGAAACTACGAAAAGAACATTTAGATAATTTATCAACCCAGCTAGTTTTTTTATCGTAGAAAGTATTCGAAAGAAAGTGTTTAGTATTTTGCACAAGAATGTTTTAGAGTAGCGCAGGCACGTACATTTTTATGCGCTTAAATCAAATATCGCGACGATGAGTTGATGAGACTTCACGTGACAAGTTAAAATTAAATCGATCGTTTACGTTTCATTGGGACGTCGATCTAATCTTCAGAGGGGACTTGGACGGTTTTTCAGATCTACCTGGCAAGTCATCGAATCCAATCAACAACCGCTCGAGAGACCACGACGTGTGGTTTCACGTTCCAAGAAGCTCTAGGAACTTTAGTCCCACGAATACTTGGAGCGTACGCCACAAGGACAAGCGGTGTCCATCGGCCGAAGTCGATTCCGTGAAATCGGCCGGTCCAATTCACCTATTGCGCACGCGAGATCTTTTTCGGTATTTTTAGACAAAGCCCGCTATTTAACCACTTGGTCTTAATCTAATGAGATTTCTTTGTCCGCGCCGGTAAATTTTATATCGCAATACTAATAAAATCCTCCCGCTATTGACTCGGCTAGAATCGATTCACCGCATTAAATCGAAATTGCGTTACGATTTATATATAATATATTCTAATATTAAATAAGTTTGCACAGTAAGTCCTACATGAACCTTTACGCCACAGTTTACCTTCATATCACGATTTTTATATTTGACGACGGAACCATTTTGACTCGTGAATTTGCTGATACAAACTCATGCACTCCCTATGTTTTCTGATAACAACAGTTTCGATATTAAATATTGTTACTTGACAAATACCTGGAATTAGGCCGAAACGTCGTAAATAAATTATTACTGAAACTTTGCCAGTCTGATCGACTACAAGCTTTGCATTTTTGTCTTATTTTACCACTGGTGACAATAAGAGCACTCAAACTCGTTACAGTAAGCCTGATTTTGTAATATTTTTTTAATATTATTTAAATGCTCTCCTGTAGAAAAGAATATTTTGTGTAAATATACACAACAGACTATTCCTTAGCTATAAGCAATATTGCAGAAGCCGTGTATAAAAAATTATCCGCATCGTGCAACTTTACTCTACATAATATATTGTGTTCGAATATTGAAAAGATCATTGCGAAAATAAATGGAAAAGGAGAAAGAGGCTGACCGTACCGATAATGGGAAACGATCCTTATTGGAGTAGCGGTAAAAAGGAGCCATTGCAATCCTTGGCGATACTGAAAAAGCACATGATGTACCGTTCGATATATCGCGTGGAGTTCAAGGTCGGCTCGAATTCCACGGCACGTCGATTAGATTGCAAATCGAATATGCTTACCTTTGAATAGAAGTTGTATGCGAAGGTGCTGAAGAATCGAGAAAAGTTTCAGTGGAGTGCGCGAACGTGCTCTGCCAGCTGACTGACTATCGTGTCTTCAACGATAATTCGATGTCGACTTTGAGTCTCCTTGAACACGAAAGCGGCTTTATGAAGGACACGTCGAGCGGCTGAATTCACATTTTTACATTCCGCAATTTTTTCATAATTTCTACACACTCGTAACGGCGTATCAGTTTTTATTCGTGTCCATTCAAATGTATACCCAATATTTTTTAACGAAAACTTTTCGAGCAGCAAAGTGCGCAAACTGGAAATCCTATTTCTATAGATTTTCGTTTAACATTCGACAGGAGTGCGTCGTATCCTGCGTCTTGCAAAAAGTGTCGTTCGAGAAACCGGCTCTCCCAATTACATCTCGAAAATTGGCACGGTGACCTACTAAAGAGGATATATGCTATGACGTCAGTCGGTTTTCCTACGTAGGGATAATTCAGAACGGTGGGGTACGCTCTGCGCGCGGGATCGATATTTGGTCCATGGGGCTCGTCGGCATTAAAGAGGAGAAGACGCCTTCCGAAACTTACACATCCGTCGCGCTGCGTTGTTCTCAAACCTGTCGCGAAATTTAACGAGACCTAACGCGCTCGGGTCTCGGTTGCGCGCGCGAAAAGTGCATTCCTGGCTCCTAATTCTATTAGATCCCTCGGCGCGAGATTGATCGTTGAGGGGAAAAAAAAGCGAGTAGCCGAGCGCGTGCTCGGCCATCCGGAATGAAGGTCGACGGAGATGAAGGAGGCGCGAGACGGACGTCGATTAAAACTTTTGTAAGCCACCGTCGATCGGATCATTGGCCCCGGCAAACAAGAGTGACAGAGTTTCGCCGACAGCTTTTTGTCGCCGACTCGCATTTTTCTCGCGACTCTAACCGCGCTGAGCCGTTAGTGGAATTAACCGTCGAAGCGGCTTACCCTCGTTCTCCCTTTCTTCTCTCCCTCCTTTTGGACGCGAACTTTCGCGAGATCAATCGGGACACATCCGGTGGGGTCTATCAGCGCGATACGCGAGAGAGTGAAATCGACACGAAGAGAACGTGTACCGATAGCGATTTGTTTTTTTTTATTTGACGTTTCCGAGAGAGAGAGAGAGAGATTGTTTAAATAAAAATCTGTTTTGTTCTGGAATATCTGTTTGAGGTCCACTAAGAATCAATATAATAAAGCGCAAAAAGCATCAATTGAATAATCAGCTGAAGTAAGTTAAAGCAGTGGGTGTAACGCTATGATATAATAAAAGTGTAAAATAGGAGGCAACAACTACCGACGAATCATCGATCTCTTCGATTGAGAGTCGATCGCGTAGTTGCAGGGTGCGACGATATCGATGAAGAAAAACGCGACGCGACGCAAGCACCGAGGGCGGCCAAATCGATATTCAGTGGCGGTATCACGTAATTAGCATTAACGCATCCCGGATCGACGCTTCGAGCGACGGCGCGCTCGCGGACGCGCGCGCGCGCGCGCGCGCTTCCGTAGGATGCAATTATTCGACGCGTAGAAGTGAGCGCATGAATTATTCGGCGAATAAGCTCGGGGCTCGTTAACTCCGCGAAACGGAACGGAGACCATCGACAATCACGATGTCAAAGCCCAGGGCAGGTGCCGGCGGTGCGACGCGCACGACTTCCGGCGCGTCGCTCGTACTCGCGCGGCACCGCGCTTATGCACTTGTTGCACAATCTGCCTAACGATCTCTCGAGCTCGCGAGCACGGATTAATAATCACGACCCGTAGACGTAGACCCGAGTCCTTACGAGAGACGCGCGCGCACGGTCCGGCGCGGAATCCTATTTAAAAATAATTGCGTTACCCACTCGCTCGCCCGGTGGTTTCCTGTGCTTGATTACGGCTAATTGTTCGGGATTTACAAGTATAATGGCGCGTTTAATGCGGCGACTTACGTGACGGCCCTGAGACCGACTGTGTGTCGCCTCGCAGACAACTGCGATTCTCTTCGCGCCCGGCGGGAGAGTGCGAGCGAAAAAAAATTATCCCCCTTCCTTCCCGTGGCGACGCGTCCACGGGTTTCCCTCCACGGGACTGTGACGAAACGATCGTCCGACGAGCGCGACTGACTTTAGAATTGCAAAGCAGTGTAATTATGCGAGAGAAGGAATTGACTCGGCTGCAGCTGTGTGAAAAGAGCTCATCGGAAATAAAATTATGAATCGGCGAAAAGGAGAACGAGGCATTTTTAAGTACTTCCGGTACGTTCAGGCTGAGTTTTAGTGTCGCGGCAGTTTCGGCGATCGTGACAAACAATTATCAATTGTAATCTCGTACCGATCGCTTGTTCTTCGCACGTACGGTATTTCAATCGCAAATTTTCTCAAATTTCTTCCCCGCGTTTCTCTAAAGTCTCGTCCGTGTGGCTTCGGCCTCTGTCGTTTCGTGCGCTTTATTTAATAACGATAACACACGGGTAGAGACAAACGACGCTTTGACCGCCCGATGCGGATTCAAAGGATCCAAATCCCCGAAACGCATTGACCTTTCGGGACTTTGATTTAAAACCCAGAATTAGTCGGGAGCATCCCCCGTTTCCAAAGCTCTCGTCCCCCCCCTCTCTCTCTCTCTCTCTCTCTCTCTCGAATCGTCACAACGCGCAACGTCTTTATGAAGGCACGTTTGGACATTTTCGCAATCCGTTTGAGCTATCAGCGAAATGACTACTCGCCACCGTATCGGTGGAAGTGAATAAGCACTAGGTATGCAGAGAGAGAGAGAGAGAGAGAGAGAGAGAGAGAGAGAGAGAGAGAGAGAGAGAGAGAGAGAATGGGAAAGAAAGATAGAATGATAGAGCAAAAAGAACATAGAGAATCGGCGGCCACCACCAATCTGTCGTTGGTTGCATTAGCCCGGGGGGTTAGCTTTTCAAAAGCTCACGTTTGATGAAGCACTCACTTTCCTCTCATCTCCCTCTCTCTCTCTCTATCTCTCTCTCTCTCCCCCTCACGCGACGGTGCGCCCGGATACTTTTAAAGTAAATTAGCTTTTTAGTTTTCTGTGCCTAAAACCTGGGGAATATACAGTATGCACGTATAAAAGGAAATAAGGGTTTGTACGGACCAACGTGCCTGCCGGAGGGTTCAACTGCCTCAATGTCTGAATGGGCTCTGCCTCTTTCTCGCTTTCTTTCTCTTTCTCTCTTCTTCTCTCGTTCCCGTTCAGCCTCGTATTCACCCGCACCTTCGACCTATTCGCGTGTGTACGCGCGTGTCCAAGTCAGACAAACCGCGCGTATTCCTCCGCCGTATGTACGTCTGAATGCCCAAAAACACAAAGTGCGCCACTGCATCGGCAGAGAGGAGAGAGTGGTCTCCGCCCGCGCGTTAATTCATGTGAAAGACCAACCGTGCGGCCGCGCCCCGAAGCGACGATCGCTTTTGCCAACTGGCGTTGACTTTTTGCCGGGAAAAAGGACGGGGCCGCTTCTTTCTCGGCGCGAGATAACCGCCCCGGGAGGAACTCTGTTGTAAAACGCGTGTGCAGACATTAGAAATGCTTTCGGAAAGAGAAACAAGTGTTTTGAGAAAGACGGTATAAAGTGTGGTATAAATTTTTGCAAAAAAAATACAAGGAAAAAAACGATTGCTGCAGATGATAAAATTATAGTGATAAAAGGGGAAAAATTTTTTCTGTTCTGCGTTAAACGGTAGACAAATTTGCCGCAAGTTTATTGGCGGTTCATGATTGAATTACCAAACGAAATTCTTTCGGGGCACAGAAGTATAGGCAAAGTTGCCGCAGCTATTGAATTTATCTCTCAAACTGATTTCATTGTATTACAGGGGGAGGGTTATGTAAATTGATGAAATGGAGATCAAGCCGGATGAAATTGAGTTACACCCGGCCAGGGAATGCGCAATTTATTGCAAAAAATATTCGTTTTTAATATGGCGCAACGAAAACTGTAGCGCGAGAAATGTACACGCCGCGATATTTATATATCAAATATGTGTTTTTTACATTTAATTGCCTGGCGCGAATTGATCGCGGAGTCGAAAGAACAATTCGTTTGCGAAAAATGCCAAGCGTGGTTTAGTAATCATTTTTTTCTTTTTTACATTTTTTTATTATCGCAAACATTAGCAAATATGACAGTTTTATCCTTGAGGATAGGCACAAAAATTATCCCTGACCTCGCTGTGACGCTAAAACTCTCCCACTCGGTTTTATAGTAAAGAAAATTATATATATTGAACAATTTTAATCTGTACATTTAATCAAACAAATTAAATCTACAGATAGATACCGACCTTTTAAACACATATGACTTTATCATCAATAATCTGAATGACATTTGAACATTTGCGCCTCGACAGTTGCGTTACCACCTTAAAACCACTTTTGGCAACCCTTATTTATTATTACGACCCCACACTATTATTTAAGCACAACTCTTAGCATACGTAAATACATAGATCCACTGTTTTTGACATCAGTCAGCTGTTTACTGCTCGACGTGATTGTCCTCTCTTAGATTCGGGTGCGTGTCCGAAAAACATTTAATTTCAACTTGCATTTTATAACGACACACACTCCGTTCTCTTAGCTTTTCAAATCTGTATTTCTCACTCTCTCTTTATGACTTTCACCATTTGGGGACCCATGGGAATATACCAGATGACAATTTGAGAGGAAGAAGGCCAATGTATTTTCGTATTTTAGCGTCTAACATAATTTGTCTATCGAGGTATTAATTTAATTTTCTGCGTGTTAATCAATCCGGGTATTATTAAAGTTTTTATAATAAATTTTATATTGGTTATGTCTATGTAACATCTTATACAATTCTCTGTTCTTAGTCTCACTGGGGATGATCCGAAAATGGATCGAAACGTTTGATTAATGTATAATTTCAAGAATAAATAAATTTCCACGTTGGATATTTTCGCACGATCCCCGGCGTTTGGCTCGCATTGGCCTTCTTCCCCCTACAAATTTTAATCTGTATGTAAACGTAATTGTACGATTCATAATGATATGAATATGTTCTTTTTCTAAGAGCATATAATTCTCTAAGACCCGTAAGAAGGTAATTCAATGTTAAATCACTATCGATCCCGGAAACAGTAAATAAATATATATGTATATATATATTTGTTTTTTTCCAAGACATTAAGTGCATCTCCTTTCTGTAGGAAAAATAAACTGACAATGTGAGAATTGCCGACATTATCTCTAATATTCAAACGTGTACGCGTTTTATTGTTGAAGGATTAATAAGATTATATCGGCGTGAATATTTCGCAAACGCGATCCCTAACAATATCGTTTTATCGCGAACACCGTCACAAAAGCAGAAGCATAAATTCCGCAGACAAATTATGCTTCGAGATCCACTTGGCATTTTATAGATTTGCCGTTCCGAGATCGCGGAAGATTTCGCACGAGAGTAATTGGATTACGCTATCAAACTCCAGCCTCATTACGACGGCAGTTAGTTCTCTTTTCGATCTAGGAAGCAGAGAAGAGAGAGAGAGAGAGAGGGGGGGGAGAGACAGAGAGTATAATCCAGATTTGCACGCGGTCGCGTATACGATCCGTCGGGCGATAAATAATCGGGCGAAATGGATGAAAAAAAGAGAGGAAAGGAAAGCGAGAAAAAGGACGAAGGTTTAAAGGCAAATACTCGCAGACTCCCCGCGAGGCGACCCCAGCTGAACTTCTAGCAGGCATCGCGGGGGGTCTTCTAACGAGCCGTGCAATTAACATTTTTATTAGACGGTTCCTCTCTGCCTCCAAGCCGATCCTCTGTCCTGCTCCACATGTGTAACCACCGTCAGAGACTCGTCGATACCTCGTCGGCAACGCGGAACAGCTTCCTCCCGTCTGCGAAATGAAATTTCGATCCTATTAGTGTCCATTCAAGAATCGTGAGAGAAAAAGCGAGGTTGCCCTTTGGCCCAACTGTCTTCCTGGAAATGAAGAAAGAATTACATCTTTCGGTACACGGGGGTACGTCCAACTTGTCCGCGCTTCCATTTATCTCTCATTAATACAAAATCCTTCCTCGGCAATGTTACAACGCGAGTGATCTTCTTCCATCGAAGCCTTAATACACACCTGTTTTACTTGAAATGTAAAAAGCGCAACAAGGTGCAATCGAAACGGGCGATACTAATAACGAGACGTTCGCCGGATCGTATGTCGCTCGTGCTCGATCCTCTCGCAGAAAACTCCGCCGAGAGATAATCATCGCTGCGTACACAATTCTACCCTCGTCTCGGAATTATTTCTTAAGCATCATATTTGCACCTAGAGAGAGAAGAGAGCGAGAAAGAGAGAAAGGGAGCACCGTGCAATTTCCCGACGTGAGCGTCTCACGCAAAGAAAATAAACACGAGAGCTATTGCCGCGCGTAAGGACGGCATCGTCCATGCGAGCCCGTTAAAGTATCGTTGCGGCACAACACGGCGATCGTTGCGCATTTCAGGGCCGCCGCCGCATCGTGCCGTCGATGCACCGCAGTCGGCGTATCATCGGTGCGCGTTGTTGCATTGTTCGGCATTTCTCGATGTGCGGCATCGGTGTGCACTACGTGCCGTACGGTGATTTGGCTAACCACACGTTTGTTGAACCATCGGCGGCATCCGGCATTGTTTGCTCGCTTTGATGAGGCCAATTCGTGTTTCGCTTTTGCGTCTGCGTTCCGTGTGGGATGCGCGAGAGAGCGCGCGCGGGCGGGCGTGCGTGCGCTCGCGTACGCACGTGCACGACCGACGTGTGCGTACGCCAGCTCATGCGTGCGTGCGTGTGCTCGCCGCGCTGTCTGCGTATACGCGGCGAGAGGCTGCGTATGTCATTAGTGACCCCGGGGGTGACCCCGGGATTCGCTCTCACCGTACCGGGCTATCAACACCGACCACCGCGCACCACCGACAGAGAGGCTCCATTATGCGCTCCTAACGATACCTGCCCGGCGCGCGAAACATTGTCGCACGCCGTCGCGTTGTTCACCACTTTGCAGGATATCGCGATGATTCTATTTGCTTCCGCGATCAGCGTGGACCGATCTTAATAAAAGCTCCGAACAACTTCAGCGTCCGTCGTTTTGAAGCCTGCGCGCGATTGCGTATGCGTTCGAATAAAAAGTATTTTAGATATAATTTGTAATCAATAATGTTGTAATACGCTGAGAGAAAGTTATTGAAATGACTAAAGACGTTTAGCTGACATTTCTTTAGTTCAAATATATTTAAACCTACAGTCATTTTACGAAACATATATTTTTTCGCATTGACGAATATTTTTGTGACTTGAAATATTTGCTTGACAGCCCGTGATCGCCGCATATACGAGTAGTTCGATCAAGAACGAGAGGGCTAGGCCGAGAAGTAAAACGACCATGGCTGCATTCAGCAGAAAAATTTGTAAATTTGATTGGAGTATGCTCGTAGATTCTGCTATAATTAAGAGCACACGCCAATCAGATTTAAAATCTTTACAATAGTTGCGAAGCAACTTTTTCTGGTGAATGCGGCCATTGAGACTTCTCAAAATAAGTAAGCTTAAGATTATATACATATAATAATCTCTAACAAACTTGAAGACTGTAATAGCGGCGGGCACGAAGGTTAACGCTCGAGGGGAAACGAATTAAAGCGATGCGACGAAAATGCAAACGGTTTTTACGACGGGTTCTGTAAACTCGCCAAACAAACGCATTTCCGTCCCGTCACGTACGATCTGCAGTTTAACGTTTACTGTCTAACAAGTGAAGAAATTTGAAAATGAAGACAAAACGATTACACGGGGATTTCGTAAGGATTTCATAATGATCTCGGTGACACTGTCCCACGGGTACATCGAGTGGTTACCCCCTTGTGCGACCCGCGAGAAGCACAGGGCAGCCGTGAATCGCGAGCAAACTAATAAGCGCGAGTCCGGCGCGTCCCGCAAACGAGCACGTACGAAGACTCGAGTGCGCGCGATCGATCAGGCATGGGACGTCTGGTCTGACGATGAAGAAGAGAGCGGGTGGATATACAGCACGGGGGCACGGCCGAGCGCCGCCCGCCCGCCCCGCTTGTCGTACAACGATACCGCTCGTCGTGTCCCGACCACGATACGTTCTCCGACTCCGCCGAACTGGTAAGTAACTGGCGCGGTGCTATTAAATGCAGACACGAGCGAGCGCGGCCCGGAAATTGCCTAATTTCCTGAGTGCGCGCGCCGATCCGTCAACCTGACGTGACGGGGAGACGGGTGGCTGCACGGAATACCGTGACTTTTAATGTCAAGTGACTGTCGAAAGAAAAACCCGGTTTATATCTCGTGCCCTCGCGCGCGCGTCTCGGCCTGTGCACGAGGCCTGGACCGGCCGACGGATATACACGTCGCTCTCTCGCTTCGAGTGGATTTCCGTTGAAGTCGAGCGCCCGTCGCCGCCACGACACGAGAGACTCCGGGCATCTAACTATACCCCCCCCCCCCCGCGCGCTTCGCGGGACGCGATCCAAATTGCCCCGACTCCGGGGGCTCTGTTCGCGTCTACATCGGAAACGGATATGCGCTTCTCGTTAGATTAATCGCGATCTCACGAATGTTCTTGACTTGACTTCTGATGGCAGCACGCACGGACGATGCACGGCGGTCGTCGTGTCCGCGTGAGTGCACGGCACTTTAGCTTGATGAATCGGACGAGCAGCAGTTTAGTAGTTGATTAGTGGCGGTTGGTTGTAGCGACGGTTGATTAGTTCGTGACGATTATTCGCTAGGCTCGCGCGCAATGTACTGTGACGGACAGAGTAGCCGCGACACTTTTTTCTTTTTAATGAGTTTAGCATTCAGGTTTCCGTTCCAAAACAGTTTTCCCGGAGAAAATTTTACTCGAGGAACAGATTGGAATGGTTCCGGAGTGGCCATCGAGTAAAGTACTCATTGGAGAAGATTTTGGAACGTAATCTAAACGCACGTTCCTAAACTCACTGAAAAAAAGAGTGTCGCAACCGTTCTGTCCATTACTGTACATTTATTTGGATTATCGTTCACTGCATTGCAAATGTTATTTATATTGTTCCATGAAAGTGATTTAAAAAGCCAATATAAGACTGCTTAATCAGCCATGTTAAATTTTAATCGACTGTACACATTTGAGATGTCTCGTTAACGACGTCGTACACGTGCAATTGCAGAATATAAAACGAGAGTAGTTAACGATAATTGTTAGCTTCTTCATTTAATAAGCTCGTTTCGCGGATACTAGTACTCGTCAGCTGAAGCAGTTTTTCAACGAGCATTGAAATACAAACCGCGTCAGTGTCTATTGATCCGCATAAATCATTCCGTTACGTATACGGTTACGTTATTGTTGTTACGTCCCGCTGAAGTCGGCCAAATGTTCGGATATTCCGCAATAACGTATTTCCCGAATGCAAACTAACGACCGTTAATTGAAACGTTCACTTACCGCAAAATCTGATACGTAATCGACGAAATGTAATACAAGGAGTAATTAGTACCTGCAGAATGACAGATATTTCGACTATCGGATCGTGGAATACTCTGGGCTGCGGATAGCGATATTTGTCGACCGCGTCGAGAATTCCTACGCTGGAATGTACCGAATGGTTGCAATAAGCCTTCAGAGTGAGCGGCTATCGGGGAGAAAGATTGGGCGTCCGACGTGGGCGTCGTCGCTGATGGAGAGACTAATCCGCGGGAGCTTAGCGCTGCCCGGAGGGAGGAGGGTGACAGTAGATAAGAGAAAATCCACAATTAAGAGATCCGTCAATCGCTCGTGACACGTGCTCCGGCCGCTTACCGATCCCCGTTGCGCGACGTATACGGGATGTCTCAGGATTTTCTCCTAATGAGGATACGCGGGGTATCCCAGAATTAAGACTGCCGGCTCTTTCCGCGTACACGAGCATCGACACCTTCCTCGGGGATCGATTCGTCGATAGCTGAGAGAGCTCAATTCGCGTTTGTAATTCAACGAGGCTTCGGTGAAAAGTTTTAGTACGAGATTCAGATTCGTATCCAACATCGCGAGAATCGACCTCTGTCTCGAGTTTATCTCGAACTGCGACCATTCTATGCGTATTACACAACGTATCCCGTCGGAATCGACGGGAGCGGTTCCCGCGCTGGTGCGCGCGGCTGGTCTCGGCGGCGATCTCCCTGCGCTAGCCGCGCGATGTCGTATCTGTACCACCAGATGCCACACGCGCCGCCGGCGGGGTCGTGGAGCGAGCGAGACAAGGGGAGGGGGGTCTCCCGCGAACCGTCTCCTCGGCGCCCCACCACGAGGGAATGGGCGTGTATCGGCGCCCCCACCAGCCGGGTCACCTCTCCTACGACCCCTCCGTCGCTTTTCCCACCAGACGGACCGGGCGACTCTGCGACCGAGAGATCCCGCACGGGGGAGCGGGGCAACGGGAGGGCCGGCGAGGGGACGGTGGGGGAGACCCGTTCCCGTGTCGCCTCGAGAGAGAGTCCCCTACTTTGCCGTCCGTGTCGTCCGCGCGCACTGTCCTCCGTGGCCGCCGCGATCCACGCCTTCCACCACTTCCCATTGGCCCGATCTGTCCCCAGAGTTCTGGTGACACACGCCCCGTCGTTCTCCAGGAATCAGCCGCGGCGCGCAGGAGATCGTTGCTGCTGCAACGCGAGAACGGCGGAGAGCGGTCCGCGCCGATGGTGTCCTTAGGTGCGTCCGTCCGAGGATTGATCGGCTCGCCTCGAGTTGGGCGTGTACGCGCTATCGCGTCGCTGATGCGAGCGAACGCGACGGAAATATAGATCCGTGGCCCCGGCGAGCGCGTCTCGCGTCTCTCGATTCCGTATAGATATATCGCGTAACCGCGTTAGTTTGCGCCGGAACATCGGGACGTTGCACTCTTAACCCGGGTGAAGCGACCGCCGGCGTCTCCCCGCGCGACTCGCAATCACCGCTCGCACGCCTTCCGTACACGCTACTCCCCCGCGTTGACTCTCGGCGAGTGCGTGGTCGGGGGAGGGGGGCGAATATTACTCCGCGTTGGAGAACTCGATGATCGAGGAGCGGCGAAAATGCGAAGCGAGGAGGAACGAGTTGCACCCGTCTTTATCTTTTAATTATAAAAATGAAGAAAATTATCTATCGGTGAGATCAATTATGTCAATAAATTACCCGGCACGTTTTCCGCTCGGGCATTATCGCCTCGGGTTTACGATGAAAACGCATAAAAGGAGTAACGATCGCCGCGATCGATACACGCTCGTATGTTGTTCGCGCTGCCCCACGTCCAGAACAGGCCGTCTCTACCTAAACTGCCGACCGGACAGCTGGGAAGCGCGGCCCGATTGCGTAACGGGGACTATATTCGCCCGGTCGTGAAACGTAATCGCTTCACCGAGCACGCGGCTCGGCGCGGGGCCGCGCCGAGACGTGCGTTATCGCGCGGCGACCGATAGCGGCGGAGTCGCGCGTATGTCGCGGGCGATTTTTAGATCCCGATACGTCCGACGATGCTCGCGTCCGAGCACATGACGGTCATTTTCTGCGCGAGATACGTCAAAACAAGTCGCGTGCAGAATCATCTTATCGAATTCCGACTCGACTCGCCGCGTCTCTTGTCTCTTGTCTGGCACTTGCGGGTATCGACGGTCTCATTGTCGCTACCGATCCTCTCGAGGTTCGAGCGAGTTTACAGTAAGGATTTTTATGCACGATCTCACGACATTTTGCTCCTCAGGTGTTCCACAGGCCTGCGTCCACGTTGCTGGAACTTGGTCCACGTTCCAGTTCCGAGAAATGTGTAGCCAATCGACTTGCAGCTTTTATGGAATAGCTGCAAGTTGAACTTGGACCAAGTTCTAGCATCGTGGACACAGGCCTTAACAACTGTTTTCACTCAACTTGCCCGGCAGCCTATAAACACGATTGCTATCGGATCGTTGCGTCCCGACAAGGGAATCGAGGAATTTCCTCCGATCGTCTTTCGCATTATTATGAGCCTAGATCGAGTCTGGCCTGAATCGATCGGCGATACGATAGCGAGCGTCGGGACGTGAATCCCATTCCGCTTCGCTCGATATAATTAAACATGCGCTCTAGACTCTGGTCGCTCGGGCAGATCCTTATCGAGAATTCCGTCGATAACGTGCGCGCTCTTGACGGTCCATCCGGCGGAAAGGTCGCAGGACGAGGCGCGCGAGCGAGAGCGAAGGCAATGACGGCTTTGTCTCGTTACTGCCGACAGGCAGCGCGCGGCGGGGCGGCGACGAGGAGAGGGGGGGGGGAGAGAGGAGGGAAGGCGAGGAGTCAGCGAGGATGATCCGAGCGTGGCCCGAGCTGAAGATGGAGGCACGATAACGACGACGGAAATTGAATTCTCTCACCAGTCATCCCGCTGCGAAGAGAGTGCATGCACACACGCATCGATTCGCCCCGCGAGTCGTATAAGCCGAGTATCGACGGGCTGCGCGTCGGGAGGAAGAGAGGGAGAGGAAAGGGCGGCAGCGAGCGAAAAAGGCAGAGAGAAAGACAGAGGGAGAGGGAAGGAGGGGACCCACGGGGCTCTGTCCTTCCTGCTCCTTTTGTCTCGGCAGCGCGGTATATACGGATGGGTGCACGTAGGCTACCTCGAAAGGCGCAGCCCGCAACGGCCGCTCTGTACGCAATACCCGCGGCACCGAGCCGTCGCGTCGTTTTACCTGCCGCGCGAGACAAAACGCGGAGGCGCCTCGTAAAAGAGCCCCGTTTCCACGCGGAGGAAATCTCTATCCGCGTGACGGTTATACGAGCTAAAGAAATCGCCGTGAGAGAGGATCCGCGGTGTACTCCGGGGATGAATGTTGAAAGTGGACGAGTGGCTGTCCGAGGGGAATGCCACTCGTAAACCGTAGTATAACTGGTAGGCCCACTCTGTCATTTCTTTGCTTTTCCGTCGTCCCCTTCCGCGCATCCGTCATCATATTTGTGGACCAACCAACAAGACAAGTCGACCGATCTCTTTCGCAAGGTCGTGTCTTGATTTCACGCAATTTGTAGTTTTTTGTGCTTAAACGCTCTTTCTGGATCAGAATGTATTAAGCGCAAAAACCAGAAATTGCGCAAAACACGGCCTCGCGAAAGAGATCGGTCGAATTGTTGTGTGTGCGCTAGTGTAGCTTTGACGAGTAGTACGTCCGTACACACACGCCACTGGATTTGGACCAAAGACATGGCGGAGTACCACGCGATCGGGAAGAGATCGAAGGGCCGACAGGGAGTTACGATACGCTGTGAACCTTCGACGTCGTCGGCGACTCGTTGATAGCGGTCGGCCCTTTGTCATTCGCGTTGAACGAGACTCGAGGGCGCGGTTCGTAATAATAAAGGTAATGCCTCTCCGCGTTATAATATTCAAGATAAATATAAATGTACTGAGCTCCGGTTGCGCCAAGTTTTCAAAAACACGTAAAACGCGCTCTCCACGCTCTCGCGCTCCCGAACGCTTTCGAATTCCTGATATCGATCCGCGTCACCGCTTCGGCTTCGCTTACACGCGGAAAGTGTGATCGCGCGATTTAACTCGCAACTAAATATATGAGCGACGAGAGACGATGATTCCGTTTCTGCATCCCCCTCTGGTCGTCGCAAACCTACGACGCCCGCGCGCGCAGCTACCTTGTTTGTAATCGCGTAATACGACGGCTTCTAAGCACGCGCCGCCATCAGCGCGAACGCGCGTTTTATTGTCTCCGCAGCAGCCTCGAGCGCAACCGCGCCGACGGGCTCTGGTTAGTAAAATCGTACCTAGGAGCGTGTCCAATCGACATTACGATAATTTATGGCTTAAATAAATGCCCGATCGGTGTACGAGCGTGTACAGGTATCAATTTACATGACGCAACGGATATGTAACCTGATATATCGCGCCGCGGCGGGGCACAGGCGGCGGAGCCGCGTCCGACGGTTCTCATCGTAACCGCCGGGCGCAGGCGATACAAAGTAGCGCGAAGGTGGGGAAAAAAAAGGGGGTAAATCGCTCTTACGCGCTCGGGAAAGGCGCGCGGAATATCGGTGGACGAGGAGAGGTCTGTCGGTTAAGCCTGACGAATGAAATGCGCATTGTTGCGGGTACAAATGAGTTGTGCGCTCGGTTGACGCCGTAACGAGCGTACAACACACAGCGGCGCCGAAACACGAGACGCGCGGATAACCAAAATTGCAAACGCAATTTTGCATCGATTTCGTCCTGAGCTCGATGATGAACCCTATACCCTAAACTAGTGTAACCAGCCGTCTCGGTTTTACGGGATTCAATACCGCCGTTTAATTGAATGAAATGTATTTTCGGGATCATTGACTGCTCCGATTTTTCGCCCGCTCCCCGTATTATTAACATTTATCGTCATCAAATTCGCGGCGTACACGTCGCCGTATAATTAACGTAATTTCCATGTTTCCGATCATTCGCGATCACTCCGCCAATCAATGTATCCCCCAAACGTCTCGTAACAGGCTTAAACGTATGTGGCAAGCGACATGATGTGTGAAAGCCCGGATCGGTGTCGATCCCCTTCCGCCCGGCCGCGAGCTCCGAGAGCCATTTTTTACTTTTCCCGAGCATACGCTCCGACCTTAAGATTCAGTCGCCTCGAACCGAACTCGTTAGACTCGGGACATGATGAAGTACGAATTCTACCGGGGCGAGGGCTCGCCTCTCGGCGGGATCGGCGAAAGCGCAAGGGACCCGACGGCCTCACAAAAGGTGAGCCCACTTCGTGGGTCTGTCTGTCCGTCCGTCCGTCTGTCGGTCGGTCGACGGCGGCGGCGGCGGCGGCGGCGGTGCTGCTCGCTTGCTCGCAGAAGGCGGGAGGCGGCCGGAATACTCTGTAGGTAGAGAGATATATCGAAGCTCTCTCGGCCGCGCTCGGGCGGCTTCGTAAACTCCCGTCGACTGGTGGTGGCCGCCGCGCGCCGCGCACCTCCACCAAGAGTTTCACGCTGCGTGGAACGAAACTCGTACGTACGCGATCAGCTCGACCGAGGCCGCCGGCCTTCCTCTGCGTATCGGGCCCCGCTGCGTGTTTCGCGCCGGCCGACAGCTTCTCTCGTCGCCTTCGTGATATTACCGGACGGCTGCTCGTGACGACGACGACGACGGCGACGGCAACGGGGACAACGACAACGACGACGACGACGACGACGACGACGACGACGACGACGACGACAACGACGATACGACGACCGTTGGTGCCCTATACGTGTTCTGTGTGCGAGCCGGCGGAAAGCGCACGCAAACGCACACGCGTATCGCACGCGTACCGGCCCGCACACGCGTCGGCCGAAACCGTCCCGGTTCGGTACTTGACGTGGTTCCGCGCGGGAGACTCGCGATGCGTTCCCGAGGCAGTGTACCGTAAAGAGTTCTCGCGGCTGCGGCGACGACGACGGCGGCGGTAGCGGCAAGAAAACGCGCCAATCGCGCGTCCGGTGTTCGCGTGGTGCTTCACGCTCGGCGGTTTGTCGCAGAAGAGGAGAGGGAGGACGGAGGAAGCGGGGAAGGAGGAGGAGAAGGAGGGGGAGGAGGAAGAGGAGGTGGTGGGCGAGCGAGGGTGGTAGCGGCGGGAAAGAGAGAGAGAGAGAGAGATAGAGACACACACAGAGACCGCGCGACAAGAGGTTCGGAGCTCCCGGTGAAAAGTGACACTTGTTTTTCCGCCCTCCTCGATCTCTGGCGTCCGACCGGACTCCCCCCCCCCCCCCCCCCAACCCTTTGCGATTCCGTGATTCGGCGATGAATGACGAATTCGGAAGGGCCAGGTAACGATCCGGCTCGTTAGGGAAAATCGGAGTCGTAGGCGGGGCCTAAGGTCGGTGGACACGTGACGCGGAAACTGTCACGCCGCCCTTGCCCTCCCTTCGTTCTCCCCCCTCCACGCGACCGAAATCCAGCGCGACCGCCGACCCACGCTCCTGTACCACCGTGTGTCGTCCACGGAGGACGGGGACGACGCCCGTCCGCTGAGCGAGAGGCTCGCACATACACACGCGCGCGCGTGTGTTCCGCGTGCGAGGGTTTCCGCACGCGGAATTGGATCGGGAAATCCCACCGATGCCCCGGGACTAAGATGATCACGAATGCTCCGGAGGATTATACGTCAGCTATGCGTTTGCAGCGCGCACCGAACGCGTTCCTCCTCCTTCTCCTCCTCCTCTTCCTGGTGCCGAATGCGACGCTCTGACGGAATCCTCACGCACCTATACGGACCGTGCGACGCGATATTCTCGCCACGAGAGATGCCCCTGTCGTCGCCCTGTTTCCTCCCGAAAAAGCTAGGCCGTTCCGGGATTTTGAGTAACTTTCGCAATTAAAGAATGCGCATCCGATCCCGGGGTCATACGTCGACGAATCCAGTGTACTCCGCTTCGCCACGCTCGTGCAATCTCGCGGCCGATCGACGGCCGGTCTTTTCGCCCGACAACCGCAGCCCGAGGACCGTCGTATCATCAATTCGCGGGACAATGACGCCGTCACGGTCGCACGAGGAACGCCGCCGCGGCGTCGAGTCGCCGTGAACCTGCCGAGAATGCAGCAGGCTAGCGTAGGTGGCTGCGACGAGGACTCCGGCACGACGAGTCCCCCGGCGAGGTCGCCACTCGGTTTCGCGATCAAGAGCGAGCCCGGCGTAGACAGGAACGACAGTGTGAGGGTTAAAGTCGAGATGCCCGAGCCCACGGAGGCCGGCGTTGAGGTGAAAGGTGAACCCCGGGAGGAGTATCAGCGGCAGCAGCCGAGCAACGACGGTTATCACTACGGCGACAAGAAGCCGGGATACGTTCTCGACGCTCCCGGGCAACCGCCCCCGCTGCCGCCACCGCCGCCGCCTCATCATCAGGGATACCGTCCCGTGGGACTGTCCAACTCCTTCGGCTTCCATCCCTTTTACGGGCATCATCATCCGGCCATGATGCCGGCGTCGTTCCCGACCGGACGCCCGTCGCCGGACGGGCCGATCGGCAAGATCGGCGATGGCCACGAGCAGACGACGCCGTCGCACGTCGACCGACACGCGGCCGCCGTGGCCGCCGCCTACGGCAGATTGCCGCCGATCCCCAACGACGGCTTCCTACACGAGCCCCATCATCATCGCTTCGACGCCGGCGACTTCCAACACGGCGTGCCGTACCCGGGCTTCCGGCCCGCCATGCGCTCGTACGGCAATCATCAGAACAACAGCGCCTACAGCAGGAGCGGCCACTATCATCCCGCCAGGCAGCGCAAGTGGAGCAGCTCCGCGTTCCGCGGACTTCACCCGCCGATGCCCGTGAGTTTGCTTCCCTCCCGTCTTCGCTCCAAATCCAAGTGTATCAATTTTTTTACCATTTACACGCGCGTGAAAAAATTCCGCGCTTGGATCTGCAGTTTCTCCTCGTCGAACGATTGTTTCTCTCAAGTTTCTCTCATTTTTTTAACAGCGTTTGACGAAAAATTTGCCCACCCCTCTCTCTCTCTCTGCGAAAGCAAAAAATTCGTCAGCTAATAACTAAATTGTTCTCGATGTTATTGGCTAGAATCGACTCCACGTGGCGATATCTACGTAGTTTTTGTTATAAATAGTACAACACAGTCGTATACTCTCTCATTATCTTTTTTTTATGCTCGTTTTAGAACACACGCTTTTTTATGTCTATCTATTAATCGACGGTATTCATTAAGTATTCTGAGACTCTTCTCAGGTCACGATTATTGAAGATTGTTAAGTTGCTCTCGCGTATAATGATTCACGATCTCATGTCATCGTTTAAACGCTCTTGAAATTACATTTGCGCATTCTTGCCGAGATTGCGAAACGAGAAATCGCGCTCTGATCGGCGCGTTTTAGTTATGTGTATTCCGTATTGGATTACGCGATTATACGGAACGATATGGCACTTAGCGAGAGGAACAATACCTCCGTGACGAAAGCGAGAATATCGCGTTCGCCGCGATCGCGCGATCTTATTGAGGCCCGATAAAATCGGTAATCGGAGAACGGACGATAGTATCGCGTATCGATACGACGACGTAGGCGGCAGCGGAAATTTTTATTTTTCGCCCGCCGGCGCGCGTACGAATCATCGCCGAGAGGCGCGTGAAATTTCCGAACACGCAACCAGCACGCTGCATCTCCCATTTCGTGCGAGCGACGTATTACCGTGCCCGATCGTAAATCGTCAAAATTTCTTAATCCGTCCTACATTATAGACGAGGTCAATTCGTGTGCAATATTATACGGACGCGTCCATCAGCGGTGGGATAAATGATAAATAGTAATGTTTCGATAGAAATACACAAGTCTTGACTCGAGCAAAAGCTACAGAGCACAACGGACACAGTTAGATTGTGTATTGAACGATAAGTAAATCATTAATTAGGAAGAACGTGTATCATTTATGAAGTCTTTGTTATTTGCAGATTTTTAAGTCTGGTACATGTTGATTATGATTATAAAAATTATATTAAAATATACATACATGTATACGCATTGCACAATTGCTTCGTTATGTTGCATTTCCAGTAATCGGTTCATAGCCTTGCTTGATTTTTACACAGACAATTATGCTCAAGAAAAAATATATATAACAACTTCAGTGTTTTTATTGACCATGTCTGGCATTTTTAATAATACAGAAAATTTATTGCGAAAAATATTACCTCAGCCAGGGTTTGAACCTGGACTTCCCTACTCTCTAGGCGGGCGTCTCGAAAAAAATATAATAATGAATTATTTTGTTTGGTTTCCAAGTGAAGAAATTCAATCTTTCGAACGGCAATATTGTTGCCGGTTAAAAATTAGGTCGTTAAAAGTATCGCGGGTATGACATGCAGAAGGGGTGCGCGTGGGCAAGCAAAAAAAGTGCATGTCGAGGGTAAGAAAGTGCTACGTAACGCGAAATCTACCAATTAGCTCGTCACACCGTGTTATCGTTACGCGACCCGTAAAGAGCACAGTGTGAGATTACGCTGACATTAATCTTTTTCAATTTTATGACAGCCAATCGGTGCTACATCTATCATACCTTAAGTACAACAGCGACGTGTCTACTAGAAATATAAACAAAATCATTTTTACTTCTCGTTAACATTTCAACGAGATCGCTGGCTCTTCAGGCAAGCAAGGGAAATGGCGAAATAGCACTTTTCCAACCATATGTTAATGTCAAATAGGTAATTCTCGTACTTGTATTTATTTGCGGATATGCTTCTCCGTGATAAATATATTTGTCGACGAATGTAAGCGAGAATAAAGCGAAGATAATGAACACACGGAATGGCAATGAGAATTATTTATCTGTAATTAGAGTACACCAGAGAAGTCCGTTTCTTGACGTAATTCGATCACGTCTTTCGTAGCGGAAGGCTTAAAGAAAAATTAAAGGTGATGTCTTACCAGCTTTCGCTTCCCACGATTTTGCTTCCGTAGGACATTGCACAGGACTTGGATTGAAATTGCCGGGCCCGAGATGAAGGGTTAATGAAATCGGACGAGACGTCGCGATCGGCCTGGACAAAAATTGCGCCCTGGCCGAAATTACAGTGATTATACGCACCGCGGTTTTGCCCCTCGGGGGAGGACTGCGGCCTGCACCCTCTCACCGCGTCCCGCGGAAGGGAGCTCCCCCTCCATAAGCTGGCAGAGTGATACGGAACTCATTGAGAGTTCGGCCGATTATAAGCGGGAAACGCGGGCGGCGATGGCGGATGGGGTCGGCTCGCCCGACGATTACCGTAACGCCGCGCTCGTAAAACAGATGCGCGTGCTCGGCGTCCATTATGACGTAATCCGCCGCTTCTTATAATTTATCGCCGGCCAGAGTGAAGCAAGCGAGAGCGGGCCGGAGCTAAATATCGTTCGAAATTTCAGTTAAGCGGCCGCATTAATTTGCCGGAGCGACGATTAGCTCGTCGAACTTGCCGATTTCGCCTCGCGGTTTTCGACGAGGGTCGGAGATTGAACGCGCGCACGTGCCACCTCTCGTCTCGCCCGGTTCTTTCGCTTTATGATATTTCCGTCGCCTTCCCGAATTTATGACGTGAGAATGATTCAACTGGTGGCTTTCGTGAAACGGCAGGTTCGGCGCGTAGTACAAACCGATCTCCGAGCGAGCGCTCGCATTTGCACGACCCGATGTATCTGCGAGGAACTCGAACGCTTGAGAGTTTCACGAGCGACCTTATCAGCGATTGTACGAATCGCTAGCCGATCGGCTAGGCGTGACTCACTCGACGAGATCTATCGCTTGCTCACGCTCGCGGAAAGTATGAGAAATGCATTAGCTCGGGTATCGCGCTGGCGAAACGTTTCTGCCGCCAAGTACCTACTTGGCAATCTTAATTTGCGTCGTCATTTTCAACGCGTTTGTTTTCAATTTTGATATGCATTTATCGCAATCGGATTTTTCTCCCGATATCAATAAAATTGATTATAAAATTGTGCCTTTTGTTCGATGATAATTGGATTCACAAATTTAATTTTAAGTGTAATCGTGTCAGCGTATTAATAACTAAAATATATTAATTACCAGAAAACTTGTAATAAAATAAAGCGGCGCTTCTCGCGTTTTCCGTTAACGAAACTCTGGCCTCGATTCGTCGTAACGTCTGTAGTTGTGGGAGGATAAGTTTGACAAGATTTACGTCAACAAGAATAACAACAATAAAAGGAAACAATAATAATAGCACTAGCCTTAGCAACTCGCTAATTAGAACTTTAGAAACGATCGATTCGTTTCGTCGATAGCCAAGCTACCGGGTTTCCATACGAAGCTCTTCATTCCATTCAGCTGGAATGTATCCGGACGTACTTGCAGCGGGAGACGATTCACGACCTCCAGAAACGCGCGTGCTGGCATTCTGAATAATCGGCGCGATCGGCGCTCGTTCCAAAAACGGGGCGACCGGCGATAGTCGCGTTTACGGCATCCCAGGGCCGAAAGTGCCGCGCAACGTACCGCCGCGGCGAACTCATCTGCATACCGTTTCGTCCCGCGTAACGATCCGCGTTGGTCTTCCGCGACTGTACGCACCTGTATCGAGATAACGCTCCGTAACGTACGGCCGCAACGAATAAGGGCATTGAATCGGAGCCGATTCCCTTCGGCACCGCTTTTCCTCCTTGCGCGCGCTCCAGATCTTACGGCGGAGTCGCGAAGGCGCGAATCAGTCTATAAATTTCGCGACCGGGAAACCGGCGCGCACCTGCGGCTCACGCGGAGGCGATCGGCACGTCGCGATAGCGGCGGGACATTCCTCGCGCGACAAACGTCAGTTCTTTTCCGAGAATGAAATTCCGTCTCGCCTTTTCAAAATCTCGACTGTTGTTCGAGGAAAGATTTATCGCGCGTTTCCTAGGATCAGAAGACTCGATAACGTCAGGGAAAGGAAATGCTCATTTTTATCGCGCTTTCAATGCGAGTTTTCACACGCGTTGTGTTTGATAATTATTGTATTATACCGTACGTATCTGGTCACACACGAATCTGCGCATACATAAACTGGCATCGATGTTAATTGACATTTACTTCAAGCTAGCATTCTAAGGACAAATGTTTCTTATTGCGTATATGTTAAAATGTAATTGCACGTCGTACTATAATCGTGTCCGTACGATCGTATTCAGGAGGAAAAACTAGTATAATGAGTAGTTCTGAAGTAATTTTCACTCGTGAATCAGTTACTATTATCTTAGCGGCAAGAAGTTACATCATTTTACATGCCGTTGCGCGTGATGACATTGTCAATGTACACGCGCACGTATAATTTAGCGTCACGCAACGTTTATTTGTAGGTGTAGTAGTAAAGAAAAGGCAGAAAATGCAAAGTGCCAAATTTCACTGTCCGAAAGTTTTAGATTGTGATTTGTAAGAACTCACAAGGACGACGATGAATAATTTTATCCACGTGCAAAGTACACGCTGCGACACAATGTAATACACTCCGAGGTATCACGGGTGCAAAAACTCGCGCAAGAAGCCACACCCAGAGGGGGCATCCGCATTCGCACGAGCGAACTGAACTCATCCGTGTCGTCGCGTGGCACAAATGCAGATCGCGCAGTTTAAGCGACCGCATTTTTTGCGTTTGTCGCTCATCGATCGTTAAACATAACCTGCCGACACGGTCTATACATCACGTTTAAACGCGAAACCGCGTCAATTTGCGAGTAACGAGTCGCGCGATCACGCGTTGCGGACGGGCATAAAT
This sequence comes from Vollenhovia emeryi, assembly GCF_000949405.1. Classification (NCBI taxonomy): domain Eukaryota; kingdom Metazoa; phylum Arthropoda; class Insecta; order Hymenoptera; family Formicidae; genus Vollenhovia; species Vollenhovia emeryi. Next base: position 550,338 of record NW_011967213.1, on the reverse strand, counting down.
GGAAATAAAAGGGGAGGGGGGTGGAGAGGGGTAGGGCCCCAGTGAGAAGTAGGACCACGGTGGAAAAGAAAGGAATACGTTTGCACGCCTCCATGCCGACGGGGCCCCCGAAGCGGTTCCGCTCGCCAGATGCGTGCGCGAGCCGGACACGCCGATGCGTTTTTCTACCTGAAGGGCGTCCAATTGAGCGCAACACATGGCGCTGCGGCTGCGGCGGTGGCGCGGGCCCCGCGTTCGGGTTCGGGGCCGGGCCCGGGCCCGGAGTCCCCGCGCGCCGATTCGTCTCGTATCGTCGAGGAAACGAGCCGTCGTCGGGCACCCGAACGCGCGGCGCGGCGCGGCGCGGCGCGCCGCGCCACGCCATGCCAACGCCACGCCACGCTTTTCATCGTCGGCAAACACGCTAGACAACGCCGTTTGTTGTTCGCCATCGGGGCCCTCACTTGGGGCGCGCGTTACGGGCCCCCGCGTTCTGTAACGATGGCCCGGGGAATCTCCTCGGAATGTTGCCCGGCGCTCGAGTTTTCTGGATCATAAACCCGTTTGAGTGCCGTCTATGAAGCGCGGGGACTTGGATACGTACGGGCCCGTTCTAGGTATACGCGCTCGACGCGTGAGTTTATAACCCGTGTGGATGCACGTGTGGTGTGGATGTACTTGTGTACGCTCCCGCATCTGTCCGTTTAACGATAGCCGACATGCGAATGAAAAAAAAAACGCGCTCGTAGCTGCTAGTTATCGCCGCAAAATAAACGGCATTTCAATGACGTGAAATAAACGCACTTGTACGAACGAGCCTGTGTGACGCCGATTGCTCCAAGTGCAATCACGCGTGTCTGCGTTACGCGTGTCACTTTGTTGCAGCGCATGAATAATTAATGGCGGCTTTTTAACTACTCGCATTCTCGCTCATGCTTAACGGATATCTCGTTTTATCTGTTGCGATGATGTCTTCTGGCTCTCGCTGTTTTCCATTTCTCCCCGAACCTTCGACGTGGGTGCTGTCGAATTCTCCAAAATAATTTGAGAATTCGACAGCGTACACTGAACAAAATTTTTCACCACCGTAGCTAATCACGGTTTGCTAAAAAATATTTCACTGCCAGAACTATTAATTTTTAAACCACAGCAAACTGTTTGCTGTTGCACCTAATACAATAGGCAGTGCCGGTTTTAACAACATTGGCGCCCTGAGCAAGATTATCGTGGCGCCCATTCAAATTCAAGGGCTCGAAATTCTTGCGAAAGAAAAGACAGGGTAATAATATCGAACGACGAACCCCATTTTGTTTTTATATTTTAGGGAATCTCTCTCAAACTAGGTGAAACCAGGCAGCGGCGCCCCTACAGATTTGGCGCCCTGGGCGACCGCCCAACCGCGCCCTAAGGCCGGTACTGACAATAGGCACGGTAGCAAAATATCTAGCTATCACAACCAAATATTAGCTGTCCATATCTTACAACTGAAATTCAGTTGCCACGTGCACAGTTTTTAGCTACGGCTACATTGTTCTTTCCGTGTAACAAAGAAGAATCGGCTATTTCCGCGTCTGCCATCTCTCGAGTCGGTAAAATTACAGATTATCAATAGTGCTGCTGTTAAAGTATCGAAATATGTATCGACGTCGTTAACTCGACGGGATAGAACGTCCGAAGAAAAGAAAGGCGATCAATCTCGGCCGGTGGAAACGATGGTACGCAATGTGATATCCGCGAACGATCGTGGAAACCAGACGGCTCGCGAGCCATAATCGGATGGGGGAGGATCGTCACCCCGGTGAGAAGGAGGCATAACGAAGAATAAATAATTAGCGTGCGGCTGCGGGCCTGCGGTTTCGGCGTGCACGCGCCCTATCGTGCGGCTGTCGACGCGCCGATGTCCCGGTCTCTAATAGGAATATGGGGACTATGACAGCGTCAGTGTTGCGTTGAAAGGCGGATTCCAAAATTCCTCCCCCGCCCCCACCCTTCTCTCCTCCCTCCGTACTAAAACCTCCTCTATTTCGATAATAATTATTAATGTCAGTTAGCTGAAACAGAAATGTATTAATTATACAGTAACGTATATCTGCAGCTTTCTCCTATTTAATGAAACTCGTGGTCAAACGGCTGATTTTTAATAATCGGTTTCTTTCCCCGCAATAAAATACGAGATTATACTTACATAGCAAAAGGCCGATAATTTTTAACCGGTCGACCGTAACGCGATATCGCGTTTCTCATTCTTAATCGCGCTCCCATAATCTCCCGCTCTCGCGCGACCTAAAAGCCGCGGCTTAATTAAGTTCTGCTCGCGTGCCGCGACCGACCGAGAGAACCGCGTGCATTTTCAACTCAGCCTGTCGACGTAAACCAACAGAGAATGATACGTGCTAATTCTTTATCGCATAGAGGCAGCAGGAGAGAGAGAGAACTCTTTTCTCGATTACATAATACCGGTTTTCTTGCACCGTCAATCGCGCCGAGACTTCGTAAATGTCATAAGCATCGTGGAATCGGGCGGGGAATATACAATTTTTTCCCTCCGATTAATAGAGTACATTGATATCGCGGCGCACCTGCGTGTTTCCATGCGGGATACGAAATCCGCGAGAGCGCATTGTGTTGCTAGTCTTAACACAAACCGTTCAGGACCACTCGCCGGAGGGACAATGTGTTGCACATTCGTTAGCAATACCTACATAATACGTATAATAGATGGTCGGCAACAGTTTCTCATGACTCACTTTGAATCACCTTCCATCGCGTCGACGAATATAAAATGTCTCCAAGCTTGATGACCGAGATACGCCGTAATGTTAATTTATGCCTCCCGATGAAAAGCATAAATTTCATTATACATGTGGAGGAAAGCCATGAGATAGGATTCTAATACGGTATAGCGGGGTTTCTGTTAAATTAATAGGCATCATAAGTTGAGTCCACCATGAATTTATTGCCCTTGGGGCGAAATCTGTTTAGTGGAAAATTCATTGTTAGATCGTGTAATCGTTGCGAAAACAGATTTGCGATTCAATTTGGATGTTGAAAACCTGCTATCTCCCATTAAAAACCTATTTCATAATAGAGGACTCTCCTCTATATATAATTGATTACGTTTTAATTTGATTGCTATAATGCTGAGATAATAATAATGGTGGAAAGAATATCTTGCTCAGAAAATAGATAAATGGTAATTTTGCGTATGCGGAATACGCTAGTCTGACCTTTGAATGCAAGTATGAATTACCGATATAATTCTAAGCCTCTCGTAAGATCTGCATCAGATTTGCAATTAATACATTTAACAGTTTTAAGTTTTCAAATTTCGATTTGCATTCCAATTAAACCGCATGGGGAACGTAAACTATATGTAATAGAAATATAATGTACGTGTTTTCTTATCGTCGTAATACGTGGATCGTGAGACGCGGATCTGTAGCCACTAGCAATCCATAAATATCTAGTCAAAGGTCTGAGCGAAGATAATACAACGTTGCAAAATAAACAGCAATTTGTGTGCGTGAATATTCGTCTGTTATGAAACATCTTTAGTTGACATTTACTGTCACGTGCTTATTATCCTCTATCCGCGCATCTCTGTGACATGCCCGACGCTTTGATTGGCTTTGATTAGCATTACGTATCATTAGTAATTGCTCCCAGCGACGTAAGTATCGTGGGTACATCGCTGTACGTTGAAGCGAGATTACGGCCGAGCAGCTCGGGGCACAGTTTGACGAGGAGAGATTCCAGATTGATAAGTATCAACTAAAAATGCAAGAGTATGATAATTGCATGTTTTTGCGGGATGTAAAAATTCATAATAATATCGGCGCGAGTGAAACAAAATTATTACAATGACGTTGTTCCACGGCTCTTTACGGCTTCGGTACTTGGATGTATACGCGAGCGGCCGCAGCCTCATTATAATCGTGACGATACGTTACGACCTCGCGCGTACGTTACAAAGAGACACTCTTGGAATGGCCGCTTATTGGCCGTCGCTACGTATTATAAGCACTGACACCGGCTCGCGAGCGCCCGGCTCTCGCGCACGGGCATTATGATCGCCTGCCATTAAAGTAATTGACGCCGCTCAGAGGAGATAGATACGCTTCTTGTTGACCGACCCCGACGACACCACTCAACGTCGCTTCAATGAGCGTCCAGTCTTGACCTCAGAGTGTACGCTCAAACGATCGATTAAATACCGCCGCCGCCGCCGCCGACGCCGCGGGTCGCAATTTGCATTAGAACGCCGTTCCCCCGGCTTTCGTAATTCCAAGAGCCGATCTCTTTTCTCTTCCGCCATTCAACGACACCCATTCATCATCGTTCCGCGCTGGCCGCGAGGTCGAACGCTGCAATTACGACGATCGCCATGAATCGATAATATCGGTTTACCCACGACGCACGAAATCGGCATCGTCACGGGCGTGTCGACGCCGAAACACGTGTCCTTTCCGTGAGAACAGAGTAGAACTCGCCTCTGGGTCAGGCTCTCCGCCTCTCTCGCCGCGTCCTTCCGCTGCAATAACCGGCGTCCTCACTACAGACTTCTATATAGAGGAAAGTCCTCTGTTATGAGATAGGATTCTAATGTGAGGTGGCAAGTTAGTAGTATGCGTGCATCGGTGTGTCACTGACAGATTATTTGCCTAACAAGACATGGCGGGACTCTTGCCTCACTTTTCAGCTCGAAGGTAGCAGTCTAGTAGTGTATAATTTCTGTGGTCCTTAAGGCCTGTGTCGACGATGCTACACATTCCTCGAAACTAGAACTTGGACCAAGCTCTAGCATCTTGGACACGGGCCTTTACGCGCGAGTCGCGCGTAAATTCGAGCGCGATCTCCGCAACGAGGGTTCGATTATTGCGCCGTTAAATGCGCGCTCTTCTCTTTAATTCTCCTCCCTTTGGCCGAGCGTCAATCCGGCCGGCGTTCCGCGTACCGCACCGATTACGCTACGAAAGCACCGGGGGACGCACGAGAGGCCGCGCCGCTGACTTTACGATCGCTGACACCTACCGCGACCCGCAATAGCGCGCCGGCCGGTCCGTGCAGCGGACCGGTGCGCGTGCACGTTTGCACCGGGGTGTTACGGCCGCGAATATTAAAGTAATTGATGCCTCCATAAAGCAGCGAGCAGCGGCACGTCTTCGATGTCCCTGCGACCCTGGGCGTTTTAAAGTCGTGTTCACATAACTCCGCGCGCGTGCACCGTCCTGACCCCGGGCCTGGCGATGTATCCTATCGGCTACATCTCTGTTACACCGATGTGTGTCCGGGAATTTATAATTCCTCGCGTCCGCAGCTCGCTCTTCAGACGCACTTTTAGTAATCGCCGAGACCGGCGATCGCCAACCGCTACACATCGTGCCCGTATTTATTTATCATTTATCGCGCGACGCCGTAACGCGAAATATTTTAGCAGGTTTACTATTAGCCGACAATGTTTGGAATTTCAAGTATACTTTCAGCGGGAGTCCGTGATCGGAGGAGCGGTGAAATTTATTTTCCCGGACGACCGAGTAAAAATTAAAATTGGAAAAAGTGCAAAATGCACCGCAATTAACGTATAACGACGAGACTCTCGCGAGCCCGTCCGAGTAGACTCTTTTGCCCTCCTTTACCACTTCACCTCCCGCATTCTGCTGCGAGCTTCAATGCGCGCGTGTTGTGAAGCTCGCGGATAATTCCGTGTGCGATCGCCTTTAAACTTGGCGGCAGTCGTTCCCTGTCTCGTATATTTCCTGGATAGATACGTGCCGGTGTCACCGTTCCGCTCGCGTGTCTTCTCTCTCTCTCTCTCTCGTAATCTCTCGCGTCTCGTGACTACCGTTCGATGGGGGTTCGCGTTCTTGGGCAACCGGTTCTACGCACAACATTCTTCGCTACCGAAAAATTCCTCTACGTATAGTCACGCACGTACGCCTCGGTGCGTTATGCAATCGTACTTTGTCCCGCGAGGTAAAAAGACAATAATTCATACGCATAATATCGCACGTGTGACGCTCTGCAGCTTAAAATCGCATAATCTGTAACGCGTACAAAATTATGAAATTACTTAAAAAATAAAACGGCCGAGTCGTTAAGCTGAATCCTCCTCCGTCGAGTCGATATCTCGGCGCAAAGTGTATAACGCGGGCACCGGCTTTTACGCGATGCACCGGCGCGATTTAAAGACCGGCACGGTCGCGTAGGCGGCGCTCGCCTTGCCACGGTGTAAACCGAGCTTTACAGCTCGCACGGTGCCGTCCATCGTGAGATCGTATTAGAGCGCCGCGTCGGCGTCGGCTTTGGGTTTAGCTCGAGCAGGGGGTGTCCAGGGGAACAACGGTGCACCGATACAAGGGAACGAGAGACAGCGGGACGGGGGCCTGACGGTGGTCAGGGTAGACAGAGACAGAGGGCGGGCGGGGGAGAAGAGGAATGAAAAGGGGGAGATGTTGCAGAAGGGCACATGGAAGGAACAGCGTGTAACGATGTATCAAGCTGTTGCGCCCCCGGCGTGTCCGGCAATGGTGGATCGTCGCTTTGAGCCGGACCGCGGCCGCCCTGGCTCTGCATCATGCCTTTACACGCTCCCAATGCCCAAATGAGGGACGATAATGCCCTCGCTCTCGTCTTGTTCCCGCGCATAGACACTATTAATTTCGTATCCCCCTGGCTGGTGCACACGAGCCGCGCCGCTGGATCCGTCCGATTGACTCGTTCGGCCGCGTCTCGCCGTTGGATACCGCGCGCGTATTACTTTTTCAATAGCTCGCTACAGCTATCGACGTTACCGCGCGACTTATTGTTAGAAGCAGAAGAGGCGAGATATTGCGCTGCGAAAATGAGCTACTCGTTCTTTCCCTCTGGAAGCTCACTCAAGATGTCAATTTGTAATACCCTGTAAACGCCAATTTCAATTTATTAAACGCGTGTTTGTTTCTCAAATCACGTTCACATGACTAGCAAAGCGACTGGACAGGCGAAATAATTATATTAGATGCAAAATAAGGTTATTTTCGAGGGGTGAACCGCTGACAGCATTGTAGTTTACAGATTTCGGGCATTACTAGGCACTTTTGGGTGTTACTTGGCCTTGCCGGCATTATAAAGAAAGTCTAAAAGGATAAAAAAGCTAGAACAAGATAAAATAAGATAATACGATGGGCATTAGTAGACATTGGTGTACATGATTTTGGTAAGCGGTTTACCCCTCGGTTATTTTGTAAAATGTAGATTATTTTAATAAGAAGGTGAGCAACAAAGATAGAAGAGAACGAGATAGAAAGCGTTGCACTATCGTGCGCGCGCAATGTAACTCTTCCGTATCCACCAATATTTGATCATTCGAAGAGAATGAAATCACGTTTGACGGAACGACGTCAGGTACAATCTGAGATTCTCGGGGCAGGACGGCGAACTTCGCCAGGTATAATGGCGAGCGAAAGTGGGCCTTAAATGGCGTAACAACAGATTGGATCCAGCCCAAGGGCGAAATGCGCGGCTTTCTATTACAATCCCGGCCATTATTAGCGTGGCGTGAATAGGCCGTGTAATATATCCCCCGCGCGTCAGCCGGAAACCGTCATATTTTCACGAGTGTCACGAGTGCACAAAACCGAAGTACCGGATGTATAATGACATGTTGACAGGTGCGTACGGCTTGACGGTCGATCGATGGCCGTGAACACGCAAGAGCGTAGCACGCGACACGCGTGCGTGCGTGTGTGTGTGTGCGCGTGCGCGCATATATACATATGTTTATAGATATAGAGATCGGGTGTGCGTATACGGCGGTGCGGTGCGTGCGAGGAAACGCGTGTACGTTTCGCACGTGCCTGCCCGTGCATCGTTCCGCTTGGAAAGCTCCTCTCCACCGCACCGGGGTTCTTCGCTCCACGATCCAGGCCGGCCTGCGCGCGTACCCGCGTGTCCCCCTACTCGCGTATTTACATTTCTCTATTACGGTAATACGACGGAATCAACTGTTACCGGTGATTCAATATTTCATGGCGACGGCCGTGTTTTTTCCTTCTCGCGCGCGAAACGTGGCGCGGCCCTTTCTCCTCCATCGCGACGATTTTCCGCAGAGTTAATTCGCCGGTTGCCTCCTCCTCGTCCAGCAAATGATCGAGCGTTCTTCCTCTGTGGGAAAGTCCGCAAGGAGTCGGGAGAAGTGGGCGGATAATTCATTGTTGCTTTCTCGAAGGAAATCGAGAAGTTTCTTTGGGAAGGTTCGTGATATCGGGGGGAAAAAAAAGAAATAACATTACGTCTGCAAAGCGTCTACAAAGTATCGCGTCACATGCTCGGGAGAGAAATGAGTTCTAGCAACGTGCCGAATCGAGAACGTGTTCCCTCCACGAGGACACTCAAGACGGTATTATTTTGTCAAGTTACACGGACTTTTAGGGCTGGGGGTACGGTGGTTTGAGGAACGTAACACGACGCGGTCGTATCCGAACTCGAGGAGGAAGACTGCCAACCCTTGCCTAAGGGTAGAAGCCGAGAAAGGGGAGGGGGGTCCACGAGACGGAAACCCCGGGAAAGGGTATCTGTTGTCATGGTCCCTGATGCTCCATTATTGATTAAAGATGGCTGGCTTGCCGGCTGGCTGGCTGGCTGGCTGGCTGGCTGGCTAGATGGATGGATGGATGGATGGATGGATGGCTGGCGCAGTCGTGACGCCATTTTAATATGCGCAATTATAATGTGTACCTAGAGCCTCAGGGGGACGAGAAGGGGGACGGAGGGGGCTAACGTACGGAAAGGTATCAGTGGGGTAGAACAAGGCGAGCCGTGAAGCGTGAGGTCCAAGAGGAAGGGGAAGAGGCTTGTCGAGGGTGGCGGGGAAATATACTCTTCGGGTGACCCTGCTCCTCGGTAACTGGCCCGCCTTCTTTGTTTGCCCGAAATCAGAGGGGAACCGTGTAATTGAGGAGTTAATTAGGACGCGTTCGGCGCTTTAATTGGGTTCTCTTCTGCCGTTCTCCCTGCGTTTGCGCTTCTTCTCGCTCGCGGTAGTCTCTCAACAGGTAGTCAGCATTTGCACGATCGCGTCATCTCGCCCAACGTGAGGGCTGATCTCGCAGAGAGCAGTAATGTGCAGCGCTCGACCAAATTGTCAAATTGCAAGATCGAAATTATCAAATTGCGAGCTGGTAAATTAGAAATTTGGCTTACATTGCAGACGGGTGAGCCAGTCCCGAGGATTTTTTACGGATCAAATGTAAATGCGCGGAACGCGGAAGATTAATGATCGCGAACGTCAAATTGCGAGTCGCAAACACTCGCATAGGTAGAATGTATTTTGTTCTCGATGCACGTAGTTTCGCATCGAAAATTTCGACGTTCGTTAATACGCGCCGAATTGATTCAGCCGCCCTTGCCCGCGGAATCGACGAAACGGAGTTTTGAGGATAGTGCGCGCCTATTGAGATCACATTGGTTATCGGGAAACTCGATGAGATAACAATGAGGCCGGCTCGTTAGCGGCGAGGTTACAATGACGTCGCATCGGCTCGATATTCGACAACATCGTTGCGCGGTGTTATTCATGATGGACCGCGGCCGCTTGTAATATCGCCATTAGAACGAGTTACGAGCGGATTTTCCACCATTGTGTCGTAAAATGACTCCCGCAATAATGGCCGAATTGCGGTGTGCCGCGGTCACTGGCTTCGGCTCGGTAACGCGCGCCGCATTGTTGCTGCATCGTAATTATTTCTTTCCCTCGCGGAAACGCGGCAAAGTAGACGTGTATATTCGCACGTAAAAAAAAAAAATTATTATTTCGAAACTCCACGGATAAATATAGTTTCTCGTCCCCGGGAAACCTTTCCTCCCCTTTTCTCCAATTTTTAATTCTTCGCCGTAACGACGAGGAGACAACTCGCCGGGATTGCAATAACGATCGCGGATTCGGATATCCGATACCGTGTTCGTGGGCGTATATGCGGTGTACGCAATAACCCGGCGCGTACGTCGGGTAGGTAGATATACGCGGGCCCACAATGCCCGTAATAGAGGAATTAATGCGTGCTGCGTGTGGTCGCGTCATGCCCCACAGGGGTTTCGCGAGATTCCCGATAGCATTGTCCCGCGCGCATAATTCGTGCGCGCAATTAATTGAGACCGGGGAACCGGCGGCTGACATCTTTAAAAACGGCGGGAGCGACGTCGCGAAGGATCGTCCTCGGTGTTCCTTACACGAGATGCATGCGCGTACACGCCCACACGCGCTTGCAATTAGTTATCGGGTATACGCTCCGAGAGAGGGTGGAGAGGGAGAAGTGTAAATATCTTATCTCGCGTTAAACACATATCCTCGACATTTTCATTCCTTGATAAATTCGTTCCACATGCACCTCTCGTGGGTTTCCGCGGGTTTGTTATTTGCGCCCTGTGCGTTTACTGTCGCTTCGGAAATTTATATAAATTCCATATCCAGCGCGCCATTGCCCTCAACGTCGTGTCTATAGAGTGCAACTGTCGGCGCCACGTTGGTTCTCTTCTTAAACGGTTTGGAACTGCCCTGCGCGACACACGCGCACCGCGTATCGAACCCGCTCTGCATAAAATAGCAAATAAAGACGCGTGCACGAGGGAGGAACGCCAACGACTCTTCCCTACGGCGTTTCCTTGCTTGCGCTACGACATTAGCGTATTTCTTATTTAAGACGCCGCTACGCGACGACCGAAGGGACGGTACGGTGTATTGCACCTTTAGTCGATAGGTCGAGAGGAGTCAGTCTTCGCGGCCCCTCCTTTCTTTTAGAAAAATGGCGACCTGCAATTACGCGCGTCGCGGGGCGGTCGCTTTAGAACGACGCGTTTTCTCGGTTTAACGCCAAATGTGTATAATCAATCGCTTGGAAAAATTTATTAGCGAGAAATATACGGCACATTTCGAGTCAGTTCCGTGAAATGCAGGAAAATATCACTTTATTCTTTGATAAAGAAAAAAAATAATGGAGAAAATAGACAGTTGTGTTCTGCAATCAAAGGAAAACCTCCGAGAAGAGGCCATACAATACGGGGGAAAGAGTAGAGGGGGAAAAAGAAGTGAAGGAAAATAATGACAAAAAGTGTAAGAAACAACGTTGCAGAGCCAACTACTTTAGCAGAGTAATTTTAGAGAATACGTGCCGTACGTGTCTCCGCATAATTGCATACAAATGTACATTATCCGTCGCCGAAGAAGATATGGAAACTCTACTTGATTACTCGATTAATAACCGGAATAAGACGTAATTGCCGTTGCGTAAGTCCTGCTGCACGTTTCACGAGTTCCCGCTACCTGTGCTAGTGCGCGAAGAAGCGACGAGTATTCATTATTTCGGATCGCGGGGCTTTCGCACAGGTGACGAGGCGAAGCGCGATCGACACGCCGGCGCTTAAGAATTTTCTCTCACACGCCTGCCGCGAGTTGCGATAATAATTACAATGTTCCGCTGTGAGACGCGCGTCAACCTGTCTATTTTCCAGCGTCTTTTCCCGCGAGCAATCGCGCCTGAACGCGGATCCGCGCAGACGTCGGCATAACCGACATACGCACGTGAGAGATAAAACGTGTCTACGCGCGTATGTCGCGGCGCATTTAAGAGAAATTCATCGTCAAGTGAAGCCAGCGGCACACGATGCTGCTATTTTGCCTACTGAATTGCTTATGAGAGCCAATCAAGATTTAGCCTTGAGTCACCTGGTCTAAAACTCTACGTCCTCGGAAAGACAAACAATAGATGATTTTAGTCCTAGGCCCTAAGAAATTCACCAATTACAGTCGAGTACTCATCTCATTTTCAATTATTGTAGACTGGGACTAACGGAACTTATCTTAACTGAGCGCCACGATTATCGCGACTGATATCGGCTGATATTTCATCCCTATATACGTATAAAATTCAATTAGTTGTATATTTAATTACATGCGCGGTCAGTAAAGAATCAATTAAACGAGATAACGAGTACACTTGTCAGAAATTGTATTTACTCGGCGCGCGTATAATGTAATTTGACGTATTCGCTTCTACAGTTTTGGGGAAATATCCGGAATCTACGCGGCGTTCACATCATGTTAATTAGCTTTCAGAACTCGGAACTAAAACAGACGACTTATCGATGAAAATCGAAACTCAATTGCTTCTTTTCAGATGTAGGCGAAAGGTTCGGAAAGACACAAAAGCGTACGTAGGTCAAACACGTATAACGTAAAAGAAACGCGTTTCTTCGAGAATTGAAATTCGGAACGCGGGAAGGTGCGCGACGAGGTGATAACGGGGGAAGAAAGTGGAATAAGCGACAGAGGCACCGGAGTATCTCGACGGACAAGAGCGGACGCGAGACAGAGGGAAAGCGGAGCGGCTTTTTGCCGGGCGTAAATTGTCCTCGGACTTGGCGAACGTAATGAAACGTGACGCACGGAATTCCGCGACCGTCTCTGCCGTCGCTCCGCGATTTAATTCATCGGCATGACGCGCCCGCTCCTCTCTTTCTCTCTCCCGCCATCCCTCTCTGTCACTCTCTCTCTCTCTCTCTCTATTTATCTCTGCCGGTGGCATGACGGAACGCGTTTTGTCGTCACGTTATGCCGCGCGCGCCACACCGCGCCGATCGTTTTGTCGCTGGCAATTACGGGACACGAAGTGGGCGGCACATAGCGTGTCGCACGCGTGTCGGGGGCTTTGATGCGCGGATTGCGCGATCCGCCGGTCCCGGGGCCCCCCCAGGCGGCCCGTTGTCGTGCGGGTGTCGCCCGGCGAAGTCACGAGACTGTGACATGACACGCCGATGTCACACCGTCTGAGCATGGACTCCATCAGATTAGAGTAGTTAGCCGGCCCGTTTAGCGTCGCGCGGCTTTTTCACCGCCGCGCGCCGCGGGAACTGCGCGTTTAAGCGACAATCGCCGCTTTAATTAAATGAACGCACGTCGGCGCACGCGGATTGCCGGGTTAAACTTGAGCTCGTTATACGCACGAGTGTGACGCGTTTGTTGCGCGTGCACGTCTAATTATAGACTGGACTTTTTTGGGAGCGCAGAATGCTCCGTGTAGTCTTTAATCTCGTGAATACGCGATCTCCCAATCAATTTTATTTCCACTGGAACGGCAGAAGAATGTTTCCGGTCATTTAAATTTCATTACATAGAAAGATACACTCTGCGTAAGACAGAAAACCTAATTTTTTGTTCGAATATCTATAACAATGAATTGAAAATAAAAAGTAACGCAATGTATTTTGTACCTAATCCTTTTTATACACAAGATAATGAAAAATACAGATAAGTCGATATCGAGATGTTAAAGCAAAAGGTGGCGTAACAAAATATTTATTTGTCTCAAATATTTTTATCTCTCTTGTATTAGCCTCAACGTAAAAAGAATTTAAACCTTTGTAGCTTAAAGAAACAAAGGAAACTGATATTAGTTATTAAACGATAATTGTGCTGTTTCTTCTCTGTGCGTATTTTTATAATACTAAGTGTATCCAATTTTTGCGGGTACTAGCACCACTCTCTAAAAGTCAATCAGTGCGTTATCACTGAAAACATTTATAAGTATAGCCCTGAATAATTCAGTGAACTGGTGAATATTCACTGTTCTATGTGATAATCCACTGATTGACTTTTAGAAAGTACAATACAGTAGCAAAATACATTGCGTTTTTGTTATTCGTCATAGATGTTTCGGCAAAAAAATTAGGTGCGGCTTTTTCGTCGCTTAAGATATGGTCTTTCTCGAAGTTAGTATAAGTTATTTAGAAGTAGGAAAATTGTACGAAGGGGTATTAGAAGAATGTTATAAAATTAAAAAGTACATATAAATTGCAAAGTATATTACTATTACGCCAAGGATTAAAGCGTTAACATTGTAGCTCGTTAATGCGGATAGAATAAGATATTTAAAGACCGAATCACCCTCGTACCGTGAATACCCATGCCCAGTGTATCATATTTATTGGCTTTAAATTAAATTTACGGTTATCTATTAATGAGCCAATCATATTGAATTATTTCTATTCATCCATATCATATCATGTTACATTCACTCGTCTATATTGCGTTATCTTTTTATTACGCGTGTATTTTATTTAGCGATTATTTGCTATAAATTAAGAATGTAATTTCTATGGCCGCGAGATACCGACGACATTATCCGCGTCCGGTGGGGATCGATCGCTCGCTCGCTCTCGGAGGCTCGTCTCGCGCGCGCCGGAGGTCGAGGATGAGCGCGCATAAATACATGCGGTCGTCGGATTTGCATAGGTCGAACACGAGGCCGAACTCCCCGGCGCTTTTACGGCACGGGTTATCTCGCGGCGCGGCTCGCGGTAGCGTGTCGCCCGCGAAATTGATATCCGTTGTCGGATTGCGCCGACGTAAGTGCAATGTTCGGCGAGGCGCGCGATTAGGCCTCTCCGTGGCGCGTCCGAAACGGCCGACCGGTTGTTGCGACGATGAAACGGTACGTCATTCGCCCACCAGGTCGTAACGACGGATAACACACTCGCCCAAGGGGGAGGGGGGGGACTACCATAATTTTCACTTAGCCCTGGCGCAAACCGCTTCAAAGTATTGAGTATAGCACTGAGATTTCCTCCGGGCTGCCGCGCGTTACGCCACGCTGCTCATCCGAGTAAACGTTGCCCGATATTGAGATTTACGCACTGCACCCGCGTTGAAACAAAAGGTGGGATACTTTGCGGAAGTTACTCGTTTTCTGTGATACGCCTATAAAGTGTACGGGAGGTGCTATCGTCGAAACCATAGATGAATAGTACGAATAGACCGAGCGTGTCCTCTTGTAGGCAATGAAGATCCAGGTAGAAAAGGATAGACAATAGATACCGTGTCGCTTTATTCGCGACTGCGCAGTGAGGTAGAGGACAGTCCCCTACTGTTAGATAAGCTTCTATGGGATAGCAGGATTTTTGCTAAATTAATAGGCATCGTCTATTAGTTTCGTCGTGAATTTATTGTCCTCGGTGTGAAATCTGTTTAGTGGAAAATTGATTAGATCGTGCGATCGTTGTGAATAAAGATTTGTGATTCAATTTTGATGTTGAAAACCTGTTATCTCGTATTAGAAGCCTATCTCATAACATAGGACTTTCCTCTATAGATGCGATGTGACATATACGAATATAATGTATGAACGTGTGTAGAAATTATCACACGCTCAATTGTCCCCCTATTCTTTTTACACCCTCCCACTTTCTTCTCGTTAGAGAAAGGCGCGCGGTATCTATTGTCAGTCTCTTTCTACTCAATCCTCAGATTTCAGGCCTCGTGCACGGTCTATTCTTACTATGTCTATGGCCAAAACACGTCGCGAGATGCCGCGTAACTTTTTGTGGAATCTCGAACTGAATCTCATCCATTGAAACTCTCTCGGGATATAGAAATTATCACACGCTCAATTGTCTCCCTATTTTCTTTTACACCCTCCCACTTTCTTCTCGTTAGAGAGAGCAAGGTATCTATTGTCAGTCTCTTTCTACTTAATCCTTAGATTTCAGGCCTTATACTCGGTTTATTCTTGCTACGTCTACGGCCGAAACACGTCGTGAGATGCCGCGTAACTTTTTTCGTGGAATCTCAAACTGAATCTCATCTATTGAAACTCTCTCGAGATAAATAAGCGATTGGAGTCGGGGGATCGTTAATTCTCATAATTTAAACGCAGACGTTCCATTAGCGGTCACGTTCTCGCTCCACGACGAGGGTTTCTACGAGAATTTCAGGAAAGCATAAATTCGTTATTTAGTCATTTGCGGTACAACATCCTAATGGTGGCAATTACCCGCACGACCGTCGCCGTCGTTATTGTCCACGGGGAGGTCGTGCGCGTGTATCCGTATATTACGCCACGTGTAACGTAATATATGCGCAATATGCCTGTATATTACACGCGTTAAACGTATAGATACGTGGCAGTCGGTCGGCTTTCTTCCAGGCCGCTCGTTAATGAAGCGGTGTGTTCGGCTCGTGTTCCTCTCGTTGTGCCATCCTCACTTCGCCATTACACGAGACGCAGCCCCCGGGGTCTGGAAATTTCGAGCCTCCGCCACCCGACGCAACGGGAATAATGTCACTTCCCGTGTAACCGTGGAAAATCGCAAAGCGATCCTCTCGCGGCGTGTGGCTCGCGTGAAATTCTCATAAATTGCCGCGCGCCTTTCGCCTTTTTTTTTTAGTACGCTCGACCCTACATACACGAATTTTTACGTTTCACTAAATGAGAATCCGCACACGCAATCAACGTCATCAATAAATTTTTTTTTTTAATGAGAACTTAGGAACTCGAGAAATCGATCGGAAACGCTCAAAATGGTTTCGAAATGGCCATCGAGTAAAATATTCCTCGGTGAAGATTTTGAGACGTAACCCTCGATCTAAGGGTCAGAGCACAAAGCAACGTAATGGCTTACGACAAAGACGCAAGCGTAAACGTTTGGCGTAAATGTTATGTCATATGTAATCGGAGGTAGGTGAGAAATACGCCGATTGCCGAAGCTTGTGCGCTAATCTGTCGCAAGCTATTGCGTCGTTTCGTGCTCTGACCCTAAATGTATTCCTAAACTCATTAAAAAAATGTGTTGCAACCATTCGGTCCACCCGCGTGTACAGTGATGTACCTTTCCTTTATGTAAAGAAAAACTCGCGTTATGGATTGCATTAACATTTAATCGCGTGACAACCTAACCGAGACAAACGCATTACACCTCCTCGAAATACATTACAGTTATTCCGGGTTGTTAGTTTGCAATTAGGATATTTCGTGATGGCGGAAGAAAACGCACGCGCATATACAACGATATTTAGCTCGCGGCACGAAAGAAAAATATTCGGAAATCATTCTGGGCGGTAACCGCAAAAAGTTTCGCGTCGCCTCGAACTGTCGTTTACATCGCGCGGAATTGAATTAGAAATCAGGAATAAATTAATAAATTTAATTCATGAATTCCGCCAAGTTTATGTCATATCGTATTATACTACAAGCTGTAATACATAATTACTTAATTGGTTCAGTTTTTTAAGTTTTCTGATTTTGCTGTAACTCGAATTTGTATAATTTAATTTTTTGGCGTTGCGCGGAATTCTTTCTAAGAACCAATTGTTCACGGATAAAACACGCCTGAGGAATCCTGATTTCTTGCAAGACGCGCGCGTTCCTTCCTAGATTTACGAGGAATTTCTGACGATTAGAGAGAGAGTCGACCCGAGTCACGCTTCTTGTCACGGATCGAACATGTGACATTTCGTGACTGCGGGGACTTTTTTGTCCGCAGCACAAAACGTCTTCAGGCTTCTGCGCAATCAAGCAGAATCCTCGATCGTATACCTCATAAACGCTTTCATCGACAGCCGTGAACTCTTCACGGAATAGTTTTTTTACAGAACACGCAATACAATAAGAATACGTAATAAGTGATAACTACACCTTATCTTACGTTAAAGACATTCTCAGGCTAAAGTGGGGCAATAATGTCTCATTTTCTAAAACTACTTGACACGTGCAAGCATAATTTTTGTACTTGAAATTGAATAAAATTGATCAAGTCTCTCTTAGAAGAAATATAATCTTATCTATTTATTGCGACCGTCGACGGCAACTTGCGGCGACGACGAAATTTTTTTATCCGATATTCTCGACCGAAAGCGAAATATTCGGGCGAGTGTATATTATAGTGCACGGTCAGAACGATGATTCGCCAGTGCGGAATTTGGAGAATACCACGCCGCGTTTTTTGAGAGCGCATCCCGTGCCTCGTATAAAAATAGTTCGCCCGATATTACACGCGGCTCCCTCGCGCGAATACCGTTGTTGCTCTCTCATGCTAGGGCGGGGAAAAAAATGACGATAATACTTCGCATCATACGCCCAGATAAAATACATCTCGACTTTACTGCCTGGAACTACTACCGATCGCAGCTTCCAGCATGAATTTGCAATTTATCTTTATTCTCTAGAGGAGAATCATGGCTCGAAAATGTCGGTTGTGAGGATGTCGCGACGTTAAATGTGGCACTTAAAAGACGTAGATGAAATTTCGTTAACTCTAAAACGAAAATGCCTCTGAAAGTAATTAGTGTCTCTATTTATTTATATGCGACAACGGTAACGCAGGATTAACAAGGTAAAGAGATCGCAGTTGTTGGAGTTGCCACAAACGTCGGGATTATAAATTACTTTCGGAGTTGGAGCGCTCCAGTTTGGAGAGAGTTAAAATTCACGTCCGTGTCGAGTCCATCGATGTCGAACTATTTCCGCGGCGCGCGGATTACCGTTACGGTAAACAGAAAATATCACTAGCGTCGAAACCTCGACGCGAAGTAGCGCGTTAACTTACGGGCTTTAGGAGTTTGTTATTTCGGTTTTGGCGTTAACTCCCGCGAGCCAACGACAAGAGACATTCGCCAGACCACCCTGAAATCGTTTTTCTCCTCCCCCTCCCCCCCGTGCTCCCTCCGCCGGTTACTGACTTTCTACGCTGCGTCGTGACCAATAGTGCCTGATGGTGCTGATGCTAAGCCTTCGGGCACGAAAATAACTAAAACGCACGGTGTGTTACGGCAATGGCGTGATGTAAGATTTTCCACGGTATATAAACGGAAGTCCGAACGCAGAAAAGACTCTATTGGCACGCGCTATCGGTGGATAATTCCATTTCGGTGCACCGAAAGACTGGGAATCCTCCTTACACATATTTTACACATTGCTCGATTATTTTCGCGACAGCCCGAAGGGACACCAGGGAAAGATAATGAAGAATACGCGGTAGAGCGGCGTAGAGACCCTGTAATCAGAGACTGGCCATAAGAGTTCGTCAAATCCCCGCGAGTGAGAGAGAAACACAGGCTATCTCACTGTTCTATGAGAAGATCTCACTATCTCTCGCTCTTCTACGTAGAAGATTTCACGATTCTACGATCGTAGAAGAGTGAAAGAGCCTATGTTTCACTCTCACTCGCGGGAATTTGACGAACTCTTATGACCAGTCTCCGATTACAGGGTCTCGCGAAGATTCTACGATTCTACGATCGTGGAAGAGTGAGGATAGCCTATGTTTCTCTCACACTCGCGGGAATTTGACGAACTCTTACGGCCAGTCTCTGATCACAGGGTCTCTAGAGCGGCGCTGTGACGAGCGACAAGAGTCTGGTAGCGGAGTCGTTTTTACGGAGCCTTATGGGGCGGGTCGAATCGCGCACGCGGCCGCGATTAATCGCGTGGAATTCGTGTCGCAGCCTCACCGGCTCCGTCGATGGCGATCAAAAAGTCCTTACCGCGCGTATCCGCGGTGAACGGGACGCGCAGCGCGCGCGCGCGAGTACGCAGCGAGAGAGGCTCCTTTTCTCTTCCCGAGCCCTCTTCTCTCTTAGCGGCCCGGCTCCTCCACAAGAAACACTTTCAATGGACCACACGCGCGACGACCTCGCGCTCGGCGAGTGCGCTTCTTACAGGGTCAGGGGCTTATGTCATCTATCTTAGGGAGCTGCGCTCATATTCAGCCGCGGCGACACTCCAATGCACCGCTCACAGTGGGACCTTTATCCGAAACAGCAGTCGAGGTCTTTAGGCCCCGTGCACATCACGTAGTAGTGAGCGACGAAATGGATGAGCTCGTTTATTAACCCTCCCATTGTGCCCGACTCCCGGTTGAAACGTTTAGCAGCCGGGATTACATTTTTGGGAAAAGATTATCTTAGCCGCGCAGCAGCGACTTTTTAGAGCACATGTAAACGAGCCTTTTTATAATCGCTTCTATAAAATAACGTTTTTGTAATTGACCGTCATACATAACTATTATGCCAGAAATAAATATCTTTACTTATGTCTAACGTATTATTAATTATCTAACGTATAATTCAAGCTCATTCGATCACTATCGGACAAATAAGATTTAATATCTTGATGTAGTCTGCATACTTATTTAGGTTGACGCACGTAGGCCGGCATATGATCGACACTGTCACAAAACAAGTATCGTGCAAGGAAGTTGGAAAATCATCAAGCGAAGCAATTAAAATATATATATATCGCGTGCAGATGCACGAGAAATAAGTTAATTGCGAGTTTGAACAAAATTCAAACGTGACAAGTGAACTTGCGTAATCCGACAAGAGTATTTTACTTTAAAATAAAACTGAATTATAAGCGATAGAATGTCGACTATAACAGTTATAATTTATTCTCCACTGTCAATGTGTACGCAGTTTTAAGAAAATATTCGTTAACGTAACGAATTCAGCGTTGACAGATACGGGCGATTTTTGTCTCGGTTCGTGCGATTAGCTGATTTTATCACCCATGGGACGATTCCGATAAGATCGCCGTGCCGTCCCGTCACATCGTTATTCCTTTCGCGCTAAAGATAAGTTGCCACGCGCGGTCGGAAGCGATAAAAGAAGAGAAATACCGGCCATAAATTAATTTTCAAGTACCGCGTGAAAAGAAATTTATATTGACGGTAATCTTTGTTAGGTGCTCACTTTGGACAATACAGTGTATTTAAAAGTTACATACAAAATATATACGTAATTTTTAAATATATGTATATTTTTTAATAATTACGCACGCATATGCTATTATATTAATCCGGTTTAATATTAAGTATAGTTTTCTATAAAGTTATAAATTATGAAAGCTAATGTCCATTTAATTTCTTGTTTTGTTGCTACTGTCTTATAAAATGTAGTAACAAATGTGGTACAGTAAATTCAACTAAGAATCTGTAACCAAGTGTAAAAATAGACGCGTCCATAGGGCGTAACTTGTCGTCAATAAACTAACGAGAATTACGCAGGAAAGCGAATAATGTGAAATGTCTTGAATAATATGAACCTTTTACGTTACAGTGGCCGACGTGGTTTTTCCGCCCAGATCTTCCGCTTGGCACGCCGCTGCCGACGAGTCACGTTCCAAATTCGAGTAACGTTCCTACTTCGTCGCCTCTGCCATCTCGGACGCATCTGGATGCTCCGAAAGTGCCGGAGCTTTCTTCCAACAGCAACAAAGTCCATGGACAGACGCCAACGATATGCACGGTGAGTGACACGTTTGATCATTTGCAATTTGATTCTGCCAACTAGACCGTAATAATTGTGCGACTGTTGTCTTGCCAGTATACAGATCTTACAAGTGACCGAATCCGAAATATTAGAAACTTGTGGGCAAGGCAGAAGTAGTGTATATTTATAGCCGAAAGTTGGGGAAAATGTGTTTAGTGTTTCATTCACGTGGAAGAGATTAATTTGATATGAAAAATTACAAATCGACAAATAATAAATAGCGAGGCTGGAAGATAACAGCGATTAAACGTTTGAGTTTAAAATGAAAATTTAGAATAAAAATGAAAAGTCTCGAAACAAGAGAAAAATATAATGATAATGAGAGATGACAGCGATGAGTATGCGGCAAAGAAAATTCTTTCGCTTTCTCTGCGAAAACCGTATTTATAGAGAAGCAATAATGGGGTGTCTCGATAGATTGATCAGTACGAATTATTAACAATTATTTTAAAATCTGATCGATTATTAAATCACTCAATAATAGTTAAATGCCGATAATATGCACGGTAAGCGATACTCATTCGCTCGTTGGCGATTTTAATTAATGCACAATATCGTTAATGGCGCCGATTATTCTCGACTATGATTGTTATTAATTTATTTGACCGCAACTTTATGCCGTTACAAACTGCACGGGCGTTGTGCGCAAAATTGTAACGCAATTCCTGCGTCGTCGGTGTCGCGTTATTCAAAATAAGCGATTAAAGGAATTCGATTTTTTTTTGCGCATCTTGCGATCTCGTAACGACGACTGGTGTGGGACGACGTTTTGCTGCCCGACAAAAACAACGTTGGTTAATTGAAAAGTGTAACCGTTCCCTCGACTGGTAATGACGCATAATGAGCGGCAATTTTGTATAAAATTACGGATATATTCGTATCGCGCGTGTGAACGGTGGCGGCGAGTTTTATAGCCTTCGGACGAGGTCGATTGTCACTCGCGTATATTCGACGATCCAATCGCGTTCGTCATCGGTCACGGAGCGAAATAATTTCCACCGCGAACATAGTGCTTTGTCGCGATAGCGTGCCGACAAGTGACACCGACGAATATGAAACACGCGCTTAGCACGAAACGATACTCGCCCGCGTGCTTACACGCCGTGATTTTGTCCCCCTCGTCATGAACTTGTGCCACGTGACGTCCGCCCTGGTGACCCCGAGCACCTACGAACCTCGTGTATTTCTGCATGTTTTTCAAATCGCGACGGCGTTTTTGCCACAACGTCATACGCTGGCGTCGTAAAAAGAATGATTAAACGTACATGTGTTTTGCGTTATTTTAAGCGTCTGTTTATTACGAGCGTGGTGTTTAGATTAATGCGTGTTGACAAGATTTTTGAATAATATAGGTCCGGCAATCGTAGTCAGATCTTATATTCAAGACCGTCCTCAACTTATCTAAAGATACTGCATGAGACATTTCATCTGTTCCGGAGCATCTAAAGACGATCCTAAATATAAGATCTGGCACCCATGGAGAAACTAGAAAAACTAAAATGTGTCACCGCTCTGTTGTTCATTGTCTGACTATTACCTTCAACGGCACGGTATTGACACCAAACTAATCCCATCGACGTCCTCGCGTTATCCAAGTCACCCAGGTTGCCGGAACTCATTTCCGAGCTGGGTGGCGCATGGGTGGGCTTAACGATCGGCGACACGGCACAGACGTGCCGGTCGTATAAGTTACGGATTCGACACGGAACGCGATCGATATTCAATTTACAGTTTTGTCACAACGTTGTGTTGCGTGCGTTTCGCGGAAAAGCGGCGACGTTACACCGTGGGAGTCGTTCGGGGACTATTGGCGTGGTATGAAACCCTGAAAAGCGCGTGGGCGACGAGCGCCTCGTTAGAACGCTGTCGTGGCGCTCGTTAGCGCGGACGATGCGTCTCGTCGACCGTTACGAAGTCATTTAGGCGCAATATTTAATAAAGGCACGTGTCCGAGACTCGCGGGTGTATCCTCGACGATTGCGCCGAGGGGGCCTGGCTCGGCGGGCCCTTCCTCCTCTTCCTTCTCCGCTACGATTGTTATCCGCACGTCATGTAAATCGCGACGCCCGGATATTAATTATCGCGCGGGATCGCGAGTAGTCGCGCCGAATGATCGATCTGGTCGCCGCGATTAAAGACGGCACTCGAGTAGGCGGCGGAGGCAATTTGTATCGGCCCACGGGCGTGTATAAGTCACGATGCGTTTGGACGCATGTACCGTATCGAAAATAATTCCGTTCGGGATTAATTAGCCATCGAGGCCTGCGAAGTGATTGCAACACGTTTAACGATGTTGGGCTCCGATGCAACAAACAGCTAGTGAAAATATCGACTCGCGGATGAAACTTAAATTTAAATTGAGCGAGAATACCGCTAAAAGCTAGTTTTTGAGCGTCCATTTCCCGGGGATCAACTTTTTTATGCAACGTGCAACTTGGTATGTTTTAATATTTTCCAAAGTTTCTGTAAGACATGCTCCGATTTTAAGACAGCGAATGCATGCGAGGGAGATCGAGCGGTGTCATTTCGGAGTTTATTTCTCCTCGTTCGTACGTTTACGACGCGCGGAAACGGCGATCGCTCAGGCCTATTTTTATTTCTCTCATGAGTTATCCGCAGCCACTGCTGCCCCATTTATTCTCATTGTAGTCGCTCGTCGGCGGAGTCGTAAGGCAGCCCGGTATTATCATCTGCGAGCGTTACTGTGTGTTTTCCGCGCGCTCCATATCGACGCGCACGGTCGCGCTAATAAATGCGTTTGTAAAAAAAAATTGTTCCGTTCCGAGAAACAGTTACTGCAAATTGCGACCGTGCCGAGGTACCTGGCGCGCGGTTACGCGATCCTCGATATTCTATCCGGATCGTTAACGGCGATAACGCGCAGTGATTTTATTTCGGAGGATCAAGAGAGATACCCTCCCCCCCCTCTCTCTCTCTCTCTCGTTCCGCTTCTCTTTTTCTCTTTGTACGCGCGCGGCTGCTCGTCGAAATTCGAAGCACGCGGCCGAGCCTTAACCCTCGACCACCACGTCCGATTTGAGTAACATAACTGCCATGGTGGAGAAATCCAGTTCCGATCTCCGATAGAAATGGTGCGGTACTTTACGCGCATCGCAAGTGTCGTTCGCCCCCGAATTCTCTCTACATCCACAGAAAAAATTTCCGGATCCAATGCTATTACACTTGACTATATTATAAAATAGGATCGATATAGCGCCAATATTTATTATAGAGAAAGGTATATTTTAATCTTGAATGAAAAATTCTAAAATCTAGAATAAAATGATAGCATGTATCGTCTTTTGTCTAATATCGTGGTGCCAACTTCGTACGTTGCAAGATGGAGGGAAAATTTATTCTAAACGCAAGAAGATATACACTTACATTTATATAAGTTACTCGTGTCTCGATATAGTAAGCCAATCTTTTTTAATTCGATAGAGGAGAATAAGAATTGTTAACTTTATTTTGATATTGTCTTATTTTTACACTAAATGAGGTTGTGAGAAATAAAAATGCGTCAAGAATATTTGTCAGTAATAGAAATCCTTTCCGAGGGTATAGTTTTCCGTTATTTTCACTTCACAAATGGGCGGAGTTATTCACCGATAGATCCGGATTACCCGATTACGTTAATCGCGGAAGGCAGAATCTTCTCTTCTTACTTTTACCTCACGGGCGATATGTTACGGTATTCACCTATCTGGATACAAGAGCTCGCGAGTTATTCTTTATTACGCGTGCTCGCATTTCAGTTAAATCGAGCGTCTAAATGCAACCGGTATATAAGAGATACCACGCGCTTCGGAAACATATTTTTATCTACGGCCGAAAGTAGAATAAAAATGTATCTTATCCGAAAGGGTAACGAATTTATCGCGGCGGGGTTATACGGGCGCGGTTTCGAATACGATATTTTTAGCGAGATATCGATGCAGTTAAATCGCGAGAATGGAGCTACCACTCACTATTCCTCTCGTACATTGCGAGACTTTCATGGCCAATAAATGCCTTCGTGGTATTAGGATCTTTACGATTATGGATTTCGTGTTAAAATTTTGTCAATCTACTGCACTTGATTCAGTAGTGTAAAACTTCGAGGCTTATCAAAACTTGCCGATTAATTATTCACTGAGAATATCAATCGATCGTGGTGCGGTACTTGTTAAAATTTTATTTGATCGCACAACGTTAATTGATGATACAAATAAAATATTAGTTGTATACCGTCGAAAGCAACAATTAACCGATAAGTAAATTCCAATGAAACATCGATCGCGTAAAAAATCGATTTGCTGTAACTATAACAATTTTCCTGACATAATCGAATCTCGATAACTCAGTCAGGGCTGGAACCATTTGAGGAAGCATTTTCTGTGCGAAAGATCGCTTGCTCAACGACAGCAATTAGTCATGTAATAAATAACGAGCGTCGGACAACTCGGTTGGCCGAGCGCAGCGAGAAACCGGCTCGAAATTAACCGACTGACTAATGATATCTAATCGCGATTGACGCGAAAATTTCAAAGCAAGATGGATGAAGAAGTGGGTTTTGCGAGTCCGCTCGTCGTGCCGCGCGCGTGTGTATGCACACATGCATCGGTTTGTTAAATTAGGATGACCGCGGGGCAAAATCTAATTGCACGGCCGTTTAATTAGAACGTTGGCACTCGCGCAGTCCTCGCCGTGCCCTTCACGCCGAACTCGGTCTGTCCTTAAGATACGGATCGGCCTTAATTCACCGCGTCCGCGGGATTAATCTCGCTCGCGGGTGCCGCGGCGCGCTCTAAAATTAGCGCGAACGTCAATTGAGCGCAGTGACTGCACGCACGCGTCGGTATATACATAGCACTACATCGATTACTTCATACACGCTTTTTTCCTCTTTCTCTTTCCCTCGCGCTCTGTCTCGCGCGCGACGTAAATGCGCGTAAACTAGCGCCTTGCGTGGCGATCGCGAACGACTTATCGGATCCGCCGCGGGCCACTCCAAGATGGATTTCATTATCACGTGGTGTCTTTGATCCCGTCTTGTAAACGCGTTTTCATTTAACAGATGAGATAATGGCAGTCGGCACGATAGCCGCGCGCGAAATTATAGGCTCGTTTGCACGGGGGAATTGAGGATTACTCTTGTTTCGTCAAAAAGAAACGATGTCAACGGTGCCTGTGCGAAAACAATATCGATACTTCCGTCTACCGTTAAGCGTGCAAGGCTCTGAATGCCATTAAAATGAACTCGTATTAACGGCGTCGCATTCCTACGGCTACAAATTAAATCGTATATAACGCCCAATAAAAACAACAGTTTATGCTTGCCATAAGGTTCCTCGTGGATACTGTATTCGCGTATACGTCAAGAAGCGAACCGCATTTCTTGAGAGCGGACAAGAACGTCAGCGAGATGACATCGAGATTATTTTCTATCGCGCATTCGATCTGCATGCTTATCCGTATCGGCACGAGAGGCGTTTTGCATAATGGCATCTCCTATACGAATTGATTACGCGACGTATACTTGAGGTGGTGTATTGGCGCTAGGAGAAATGCAGATTCGACGTTTAGAGCTCCCGCATGCTACCAAGTTTCTTTCTGGAATACCTTAATTTATGCGCCAATAAAATGTCCGTAAGATTTGTTGAGCGCGCTTTACGAGATGCTTATTGAATGTCGTACAGTGCCTCTATCGTTAAATGAGAAAACATCCGCATCCTCCTTCGACCTTCGATTACTTCGAGCGCGCAGCGATTTTTTTTCAGTCCCCCCCCCCCCTCTTCGCTTTCTTTTCTATTTTACCACGTTGTAATTCGCGCGTTTCGATTTCGTGCGAAATCCAACGGTCTCCCCTTATGAATATTGCGCAATTATTTATGCATTTGCTTTGGCTTTGGTAAAAAAATAATCTTTAAAAATTGCCGGGCCGTTATGAGACATGATACGTTAGAAAGAGACGGGAGGGAGCAATTCTTGTGACGTAACGCGCTCGGTCGCAAAATAAGACGGTACGCGTCTCGTTATTAGTTATTCGACCGGTGACGGAACAAAAAACGCAATAATTTCATCGGTGCCGGCCTTAACGACGACGGAGTCGTGACGACAAAAAGCTCAATCTATCAAATTGTCACTGGCCTTTCTATTCCGTTGCTCCGCGCCTTCCCTAATAAGCAATCTTCTCGGGGACCTTACCGTAAACCGCCATCCACCAGCTGAATGGGTTCCGGACCGGTACCGACTGACCGTCTTCGATCACAGGGCCGGTTTCTCGCCTCCTCGACGAGCTCGCCGCGAGTCCCCGATCACAAATTTTTCTGAAAATATTGATTCGATTAGTTTGAAAGCGACGATAAAGGACTCCACACTGAGAAAAATGTCCGATTAAATATAATCGGATAATCCAATTACATAATAACAAATGGATATATCCGATGGAAAATATCATCGGTTTTTCAATCAAGTTTCGTCGGTAACTGCATTTCATCGGATGTATTCATAATTTAATCGGACAAATTAATTATCGGAAACGCTACTTAATTGGTTTAGGCGATAAAAATTTTTCTTAGTGCACGGTTAATATCAATTAATTTGGTAAATAATACAATACACGCGAAAATATATTTCAGAGACATGGCCACTTTTACGGTTGAAATACTTTCGAAACACGCACTGAGAAAAATACCTAGGCCTAACTAATCGAATAATTGAATTACATATTAACGAACGGGTATATTCGATCAAATTGTATATCCGACGAATAATATAATCGGTCTTTCGGTTAAATTTCATCGGTAACTGCAATTCCATTGGATAAATTTCATCGAATGCATCCACAATTTAACCGAAAAAAAATCGATGGTCAATTTTTTATTCGGAAACGCTTGATCGATTTAACCGATGGAGATTTTTCTCAGCGCGATCTCGAGGACCCTCCCGAGTCGAAATTTTGGTACTACTTTGACACTTTTAAGGATAATTTACACCTACCTAGCTAATCTCTATACACCTACATGGACCAGCAATAACTTACTTTGATGACATTATATTTTTTACTCCTCCCTTGAATCTTTAATTCTAAAAATGAACTGTAGCTCCTACTGAAACCTACTTTTAATTGGCAAAGTAGAAATTTCCGACACTATCCGTTTTAAACTAGGAGTAAATTTTGTACCTGCAGTGCGACCTCTTTTACTGTCTCAGGTCCTACTATATAATGGAATGAAAGGTTCGACATAGGGCCAAAATTTCGACTCGGGCTCATTCTTTTCGATCGCGGGATATTCTCATGGACCAGGGAATCTCTCGACGTGACGCCTTCCGTGCGGTCGGTATTTAAGTCCGCTAAGTACTCGCGCTCTCGCGATTTGCTCTTAGTCGTGCCTTGCGTGCCGCGGGCCGCCGTCCCTGGACATACACAGCGTGTTCTCTCAGAGCGTGTACACTGGCTACCAGATGCCAGGCACGGAATCGGCGAGAGCCGCTCGCTCCGCTCTGCCGCGCCGGTAGTCGTCATCGCGCCGTCGTCCGAAGACGGACAACCGGCGGTTAATAACCAGCCGATTTTGTTGTCCTCTTTTGCGACCGGCGAGCGTTGCAGCGCGGCGCGATGCGGCCCCGAAGTCACTTTGCTAATAAGTCATTTGCCGCGCTGTGTTGGATGTCGCCGCTTTGCTTATGAAGGCGTCCCTTCATGGCGCGCGCACAAAAGGATGTTTCATTAAACCTAAGACACTTTATCGCGGACAGTTAATTATTTCCAAGAAGCGATACGCGGAGCATCGCGCGGCGCCGCGGCGCGCGCTTTCCTCATTTTATATTTCGCTCTGTTTTCTGTACCGATCGCCGCGGCGACGGGGCGACGAAGACGACAAGTTGCTCGCAGACTGTTGTCCTTACCATTTCTCTTCAGCCATGGATTCTGCCAATAAATCGGAAATTAATCGTTTTTCCATTATCGCGACGTAGCCGATCTATGTTTTTCCATGGTGTGCCGAGCTACGGCGCGCGAGTACAAATGTTAACAATGCGAATGCGACGTCGTTAACGACTTTCGACGCCACGGTGCGCGTTTCAATTCTCTGAAGATATCGGTTCGTAATACGCGAGCGCCGCCGCTCCTTTACGAGCGTGGCACCAGTTTGAGAGCAGGCAGAGCCGATCTGCGAAGAGCCGCGCGTAACATTTTTGCGCGAGCAAGAGATCTTTATACCCCAGGTGGACGAGCTTAACGACGCGTCGCGGTTTCTCAGCGAGACGGAACCGATATGCCGAGGAGGCAGGTAAACAGGTCGCGCTCGTAGCACGCGCGGCAACGCGTCAGCCCGATGCTGCGTCGAGCGTGCGGGGCTCACCTGCGAGAGCAGAAGCGACGCCGGGTTTAATCGCAAAGTAGAACGGCTGCTTCTCGCGTTTTTACGGACGCGAACATAGAATCGCGGTGGTCGCGGGTCGTTAGCGACCGTCTGTTTTTACTTCCTCCTGCTGCATCGCGTGCCATCGTCCTCCTTCGTCTCGTCATCCAGATGAGAAGCTTCTCGCGATTGCCGTTGAATTCTTTTCCATCTCGTTCCGAACTTTTATGCCCTGCGAAGATGTGCACATACATTTAAACAATTACTCGGGGAAAGGGTCGGTTTATGTCGCCGCGTCTCGGAAAACTCGGCCGAAATTGGTTCTGACGCGGTTTAATAAATGAATTCTTAGACTCGCGATAAATACCGAGAGACGCTCGGACGTGCGATCGTTAGCCCGTGCGATTTACTGAAATCCGATTGACGACACACGCAAATGCGTCGAGACGGTGGCTACTGTCTTATAAAGTTTATTCGCTGTAAGCTTTAAGTTTAATTCGCTCTTTGTCTCTTTTCAACTGTTACTTTAAAAAGAGACAAACGTGAAATGAACTAATTATAAGATTAAAGTCAGGCCAACGACACACCGATTTTTTCCTACTGAATTGCCTACGAGAACCAACAAGGATGCAGAGTTTTCGATCAGGTAACTTAAATTTTTTTTACCGACACAGTTAAATATAGTATTTGCGCTTGTAATTCCTTTTATTAGCTTTTATGCACAAAATAGTACCAAGATAAGTTGCGGATCGCATAACAGAACATTTTCATATTTAAAACACTCAGTTCGGAAGTCTAATAAAAAATATATTGGCATTTGAAAGTTTCCATTCATAGTTTTAACTAAATTTGAATATGGCTTTATAAAATTGCATAAGGACAAAACCAGGGACAGTCAACTTTATATAAAAAAAAAACAAAGAGAAATTAAACATATCACTTTGTACGTGATTGAGGCTAGATAACTTTAATCGTTTATAAAATGATAGTTTTCATTTCTCTTGGTTCTTTTCTATAAAGTTGACTGTTCCTTGTTTTGTCTTTATGCGTACTTCAATCGTGTGGGAGGCAATTTTATAAAGACAATTTCAAATTTAGTTAGAATTACAAATGAAAACTTTCAAATACCAATACCTTTTTTATTAAACTTCTGCACTAATGCCCGTTTCCACCAATGCGGATTAACTTTAAATTACTTCTTGTCCTTTTCCAATTCATAAAACTAGAGAAAGATACAAGGCAAGTTGAACCGAGATTAAAGTTAAACTGCGTTGGTAGAAACGAGTATAAGTGTTTCAAGTATGACAATGTTCTGCCATGCGGTCCGCGATCCATCCTGGTATTATTTTGTGCACAAAAGCTAATAAAAAAGCTTTACCAGTGCAAAAACTATATTCGAATGTGCCGGTAAAACGGATGACTCTAGGATCCTCTTAAGAAAATTAGTATCGTGTGCCGTTCGCTTCACTTACCACTGTAATAATCGCGCGATAATCGCTCGTTCAATCGCCCGTGCCCGAATCGCGTAACACTTTCGATCTGATAGATACGACGCACGGGGCGCGTTTGTATCGCGTTAAATATTTCGTGGCGATGTGCGTAGGCAGTTACTCGGCGCTCCAGTTTTTTCTTTGCAAACGGTCACCTTGTTATTGTCGCGGTTCGGCGGCTCGAGCGGGCGGGCGGCGCGGCTCGCGACCTTCCGTGCGTCTCATTACTGTTCGAGGCACAGCCGCGTCGAGTACCACGGAAGCTCCCCCGATTGTTACGAACAATGTAGGTTGAGAATTGAGACGACGCGACGGTTACTTCTCGATCGTCCCAGGGTACTTCGCGCTGCTTATTCGTCTCGAGCGCTCGGGCATTGTGAACTGTTACCTGCGACTCGTCGCGATACTCGTATGTGATAACGACGCGAGTGATAAAGCTGGGCTCTCGACCTGCACGGGGGAAATACGCGACTCGGCGAGAAAGTAACGAACTGTAAATGAGGAGCCGTCGAAAATTGCGAGACTAAGGTACGATATCACACGCGCGTAGTGCCAACTCGTAGAGCGGAACGGCGGAACGCAGAAAATCGCGGTGTCGCGGGTGGATCGGCTTCGCGTCTCGCTGGAAGTGGCCCGCGGTTTGATCCCGCGAACGTTCGCGCGGCGTCAATTCAGCGCTCGCGGACTCACCGGCGCGCACGATCCCGCGAAATCGCTCGGGATCTGTCGCGGTTTCGGCGAATCTTACCTTGATCGCGCCTCTAATTGCCGTCCGAGCGTCGCGGCGTCGTGTCGCGCGACCTGGTTGACGCGCGTGAAGTGTGGTGCGCGTGAAGTTGGCGCGCGTCACCTCTCGCCCCTCTCCCGCCATATTGCGCGTCGCTCTCGTCAATTCGCTGTGTGTGTCGCGGGCGGCGGGCGGATGTCGCTTAGCCTCGGGATTGCCGTAGGAAGTGTCGCGAGTGTCGCGTTGTATCGGAATGAAATTGCCCGCGCCGCTCTCGGGTCAGTTAATCGCGGTGTCGCGGGTGGATCGGCTTGGCGAGCCGAGCGGCGTCGCGTCCCGCTAGAAGCAGCCGCGGTTCGACCCCC
>NW_011967213.1:478653-517678 GCF_000949405.1 Vollenhovia emeryi | reverse complement strand
GTCGCGGCGTCGTGTCGCGCGACCTGGTTGACGCGCGTGAAGTGTGGTGCGCGTGAAGTTGGCGCGCGTCACCTCTCGCCCCTCTCCCGCCATATTGCGCGTCGCTCTCGTCAATTCGCTGTGTGTGTCGCGGGCGGCGGGCGGATGTCGCTTAGCCTCGGGACTGCCGGAGGAAGTGTCGCGGGTGCCGCGTTGGATCGGAATGACATTGCCCGCGCCGCTCTCGGGTTGGTTAATCCCGGTGTGCCGGGTGGATCGGGTTGGGGAGCCGAGCGGCGTCGCGTCCCGCTAGAAGCAGCCGCGGTTCGACCCCCCCCCCCCCCCACCGTCTCGACGTTCGCGCGGCGTCAATTCAGCGCTCGCGGACTCATCGGCGCGCACAATCCCGCGAAATCGCTCGAGATCTGTCGCGGTTTCGGCGAATCTTACTTTGGTCGCGCCTACTAATTGCCGTCCGAGCGTCGTGTCGCGCGACGGTTGACGCGCGTGAAGTTGGCGCGCGTCACCTCTCGTCCCTCCCGCGCCATATTGCGCGTCGCCGTTCGTCAATTCGCTGTGTCTCGCGGGCGGTGGGCGGATGTCGCGGCTTGGCGCGATCGCGACGTAAAAATGGAGCGCGCGTCGTCCTCGTTTAGCCTCGGGAGTGCCGTACCGAGTGTCGCGAGTGTTGTGCGTGTGCGACGAAGAAGACTGAGAGGAGGCGGAGGTCTGGGAGGCATCGGGCGTCGGCGGAGCAACCACGGGTGAGTGTCTCATTTATTTACTGCTCGTTACGGGATTGGGTCATTTTCGGGAAATTGTATCATTACCAGATACATTTTCTCTTCCGCTTGTGCGTGCATGCGTGCGTGAATAAATGAATGAGTGCAAGAGAGGGAGAGAGAGAGAGGGGGGGGGGGGATCGGTAGAATGTTAGAATGGTTATTTATTGAACGCTCTGGGACTTAGTTCCCTAAAGGGACAATGTAACGGATTATGACAATTTATTATAACTAGCGTACATAAAATAGAAAAGAACTTGCGTAATGCAGTAGAGTGAAAGAAAGAAAATTAAAATGAAAGTAGAGAGAGAGGGGGGAATATGTATGAAAAATTGGCGACATTTTTAAATGTCGTTTATTTCTGACGTTGCTTTAATTACTTTGTTATTTTGCAGATTGTCTTACACCTCCGCTGCTGCGCTTCAAATTGGTAAGTCGAATCATGCGTTTTACTTTAATTCGAGATAATTCGACTATGAAGGAAGACACGTTAGTGTAATAATAAATGTATTTCGGAGATTTATCGTCTCGAGAGGGACAGATAAGCTAGGACAGATTGCTAGTAATATATTTAATTCTGAAACATACAAATGATCGCATATTTATGGGGTGAAACATAGTAATTGGAAATATTAAGCACGATAATGCTAGGACAGATTGCTAGTAATATATTTAATCCTGAAACATACAAGTGATCGCATATTTATGAAGTGAAATATAGTAATTAGAAATATTGAGTATTCGAAATAATGTTAAAACGTTGTTCGAGAAATTCTTAGTTTATTGTAACTGAATAAGTTTTCGAATTCATTGTTTAAATGAATGAGAAAAAATTAGGAGAAATAGGAAACCTTATCTATACGAAGAAAAAAATCTAAAGCAGCGTCCAATAAAAATGAGCATTTTAGAATATAAAGCTTTTATTTAAATCTCTTCCTAGTGTTCGCGTTACCTTCATCGAAATACAGTTATCGAGATCAAATATTTATGCATTTCCGTGGAGTAAAAGTAAACTATTTTATCTATACGTGATATTATCGAACTCGGTAGGTGAAATTGTATTTGCTAAATCATTTTTACCTCTATTCCTCTCCAATATTTAGCAAGTAAATAAAATTTCGGATTTGTATTTGTCCCACTTATATTTTCAGGATTAAATATTCCGCAAATTGTGCGAATGTGTGGTGCGAAAGAGCAATATGTTTAAATATAATTTCAACATACATAAGTCGCAAGCACAAATAAGCGAGCAACGGAGTATTTATTTACATATATTTCAAATCACACGCGAGTTATCGTAACTAATTTATTCACCGAGAAATATGCTGGCGATTATTAAGTGCAGTTGCTTTAATAACGCGCCAATTTTATTTCAATCTTTCCTAGCTATCACTGGAAACTTTAGTTTTAGAAATAAGATGTGGAAAGAGTAAAAATGATTTCTCCGCGATCTGCAATAATGTAGTACGAATAATATACGTATGTATTGTCGAATGTCCTACATGAATCGAACCCTTTAATCAAATTTCACTTGCAATCGTCCCGTTTCTCATCTGAGCTGATGAAGATACGTGATTGCAAACACCGTTCACGCCTTGAGAGGAAAAAAGTTTCGTTTTTAGTATCTTATCCGACACGTTTCCGAGAGAAAATACAATTAAAAGATAAAATTATCCCATCATAGAGCCTATAAACAAAATCATAGCAACCGTAATTCCTCATCGGCTTCTGCCTATGTAATTTGCTTCTAGTTAATTTTCAAACATCTCTAAAGGCCCGTGTCCACGATGCTGGGAACTTGG
This sequence comes from Vollenhovia emeryi, assembly GCF_000949405.1. Classification (NCBI taxonomy): domain Eukaryota; kingdom Metazoa; phylum Arthropoda; class Insecta; order Hymenoptera; family Formicidae; genus Vollenhovia; species Vollenhovia emeryi. The sequence goes on along the minus strand of NW_011967213.1, from coordinate 515,115 downwards.
TCCAAGCTCAACTTACAGCTACTCCATAGAAGCTGCAAGTTGACGGGCTACACACTTCTCGAAAGCAGAACTTGGACCAAGTTCTAGAATCGTGGGCACAGGCACGGGAAATTGATTTTGGGTACAAAGAAGCCTGGAACGGGACGCGCGCGTGAGTTAATGGCGATGCGTACGAATCGAAAGTTGCGATCTTTCTGGCTTTCGAGGTGGTCCCTCTCCAGCGGCCGCCAGTTGACGCCGATCGAGCGTAACTTGGCGCTTTCGGTCAGCTTTCGGTCGTATCGGTAATGGTGTCACGTATGCCGAACCCGTGTACACAACGTCTCATCATGGACAGTAACCCAAGGCATTGGTCGGCCCGATGAGAAGAGATTCCCGCGCAAGGGGGGCAAGCCGGCTCTTGGCGCGCTGATAAGAGGCGGGCGGGCCGCCCCCCGGGGGCGGGGGCGTCGGGCCCCTCGAATTACGGCGTTGCAATAAATTTAATAAAGCCGGAATTAATGTACGGTTGCTCGTTTCGGGCCGAGAGCGCGGCGCTCCTTATACTTACGTCCCGCTTTCGCCCCGAAATTTGAAATACAAGTAAGTGCGCGCGCCGTTTAAAACGTAATACGCGCATAAATTGCCGCGGTAAGCGTAAGAAATTGCTGCCGAACTAAAAGCCGCGGCGTTGTATAAATTCCTATCTTATTACCGGGCCCCGCACGCGCGTGCGCGCGCGGCCCGTCGCGCGGTAATTCGTAATTTTAATTCCTCGCGCCCTTTACGCGTTTCTCTCTTTCGCGCGCGCCAAAGGCGGTTCTCCGACTGATCCGTACGTTTAGCAATTACTCTCATTTCTCTTTTAACGAATAGATAGAAATGTCTGTTCGGTTTGTCGCGCCAACTAACGCACGGAGAGAATTTTCTTTTAAAATTTATCCTAAAAGTCGTGTAATCGTGGGACACGGAATTTCGAGGAATTTTATGAGAATTTTTTGAAATTTTACCATACATTTTACTAGTAATTGTACTTAGTACACATTTTATTAGCGAGATGTGTGGTAAAATTTAAAAAAAACTCACATAAAATTCATCAAAATGCTATGTTGTGTCACGATTACATGATTTTCAGGGTTTAAACTTTAAAAGAACATTCTTTCCGTGTACCCTTAAGCCAACGACACACGATACTATTTTTCCTACTGGATTGCTTACGAGAGCCAATCAGGGTTTGGCCTTAAGTCACCTGATCGAAAATCTCTGCATCCTGCTTGGCTCTCGTAAGCAATCCAGTAGGAAATAATAATATCGCGTGCCGTTGGCTTTAGCCTCAAGTCATCTAACTCGCAACTCTGCATCTTTATAAGCAATCCAGTGGGAAAAATAGTATCGTATGCCGTTGGCTTTACATTGTTCGCATCCATGGTGTATTAGCGGAGTCGCTGAAAGGACCGCGGCAAAGTTAGCGAAAGGATCCGTGATGGTAGCGGCGGCCGAGGACGATAAGTTCGGTCGAGGGGGAAGGGAGGGGGGGGGGAAGAGAACACGCGCGGGAAGGGGTGCGATGGTAGTCCGGGAGGGAACATCTGCGTCCTTAATTATTTTACAGATTTAGTAGATCGTTATGGCTTGTAAAATTACTGCCAATTTCACGCCCCTAAGCTTATTTTATCCGCGCGTTAGCTGCCTATCGGTGCATCGCCGCCGAGGCTTCCCGAAGGATATTGGGCATCCTTCGCGGCTAAATTAATGGCCCGTTGTTTATGGTCCGCGTCGGCACCGGACACGCAACGATTCCGTCGCGAATTCCCGTAAATATCCCCGATAATGCGATTCGCCCGCACTCCTCCTCGCGTAAGCGTCGCGTCTATTCTCTTCGTTCCGATATCCTATCGTCCTCTTCGTTCCCTCCCGTCGGCGAGCTCTCGTCCGACACAGACGACGGTCTCCCGTTCCTTTCTTCTTCTTTTTTTTCGTTTCTCTCCTCGTTCGTTCACGGCCACTTCGTCCTTCTGGTCGGCTAATTAATATCGATTTCTCGTTGCGAATTAATATCCGAGCGGAATTTCGCGTTTAGGATATTGGTCGAAAATCGCCTTGCAATAACATTCGACAACCTCGAACGCAATTATCTCGCTCGACCGCATATTACATTACGTTCGCATTACATGTATAGGCGATGTTTGGCGAATGTTTGGTACATGTACCAAAGTATATTAGAGTGTACACTCACAGCGTCACGAATGCCTTTACACTTGAAGAAAGACGCTAATGCCCGCATCAGACTACGGATTGAGATTGAGATTGGATTAAAATTTGAACAATCGGAGTAAAGTTTACTAATCCCAAGTTTAGTGAATTTTACTCTATTTGGTCAAATTTCAATCTAACCTCATCTCAATCCGAGGTCTGATACGGGCTTAAAGATGTCCAATAGGAACGTTTGTTTTAATGAAATGAATTTTTCTATCGGAATATATCGAATTTAACGGCTATTTTCAGGTGTGAAAGTTCTGGTGCACCTCGGTATATGTGCCAAACAATCGCCAAAAATCGCCTTATACGAAGATGTGTGTACTTGCTTGTATTTTTCGAAAAGTAAATGCGCAGGGGAAAGTGAGCGCAAATGTCTCGAAACATTATTGACATACATTTTAAGGAAATACTGCATTTAAGGGGCATTAAAATAAATAACTACTTAAGCTGGACTCGTTTGAGAGAAATAAAATTAATGTCTTCTTATCTAGACGTTAGGTAATTAGCGGCTCGTAATATAATTAGTGGTTTGCTAGGAAGCGGAATGGTTTTATTAATGACACTGGCTGAGACTCTCTGCAACTCGTTAATATCCACCTTCTCTCGATATTAATTTTCAGTTTTTATTACATGCGCTCGTTTGATTTGCTTCCACGATAACAGCGTATTGTCATTGGCAATAATTCACTTGTCTCTTGTCTCTTGAAAGAAGCACGTAAAAAATATTTGCAGCGGTTCACAATTCTGTCCAAGAATAGATTCGGAAAAAGCCGAGGGGGAAACCGCTGACCAAAATGTTGTACACCATTGCCCACTAGTGCCCAGTGGGCATTACTTTATCTTGTTATCTTATTTGATCTTTATTTATCTTTATATTGCTCCAGCAAGGCCTAATGCCCAAAAAATGCCTAGCAATGCCCAGTAATGTCGCAAATCTGTACGCCACAATGCCCTCAGCGGTTTAACCCTCGTAAAAAGCCATGCCGTTCGTACAATAAAGCAGTATAAAACAATCGTCGTGTAATCGACGCAACCTTAAACGAGACTGAATAATGAAAATTTATGGTGAAATGGAAATTCGTATATGGCAATCGCCCGCGAGTACAAAAGATTCTCGCGAAACGCCCGACAAATAAACGAATAGGTCCGCTATCTCGAATCGGCGAGGTAATAGCAATTTGCAAAGAGCCCCGGCTGGCATTTCGCATTCGTCGCGAATGCCATTGTTGCCCGCTCCCGGCCGCGGCCGCTCGCTCGCGCTCGCGCGCGCGCGATCTCCCGGTGTAATCGAAATCGAAAATCGACGGGTGGAAATGATCCTCGCGAATCGCGAAGCGCGCGCGCGACTACCGGATCCCCCGACGGCCGGGGCCACGGATCACTGTAATTTAATAAATTGCGATAGCTGCCGTCCCGGAGCAAATTGTAGCATAATCATTCATTAGTGGGTCGTGACTTCACTTCGGTGCGCACGACTCGTGTGTCCGTGTGCACGAGATGCGCACAGCCGTGCACGTACCGCTATGCACTTTTTCCCTCCCCCCCCCCCCCCGGCCGTATCTCGGCGCGACGTATCGATATACTCCGGAAAGTAGAGGCTCGATCGACAAACGCTCTTTCACGCTTTCCCGAAAGGCTCGGCCGGAGTTGATCGATTTTTGGGTTAACTGCTAAGGCCCTTGTTTGTATTTATTTGCCGTTATCAGGACGTCCGATCGCGCGAATTGTCCCTTCTTCCGAATAATCGCCAAATTGACTTTGAGACTATCTCTCGCATCTAAATTAGATTTCTCCTTTATCTTAATTCTTGCAACAATGTACCGCGATATAAAACCGCGTATTTTTAATAACTTTGAAGATGATTAACAGCGCGTAATGATAAAATCTGTTCCGAGGCGAGACAAAAAATCTACGTAGCGCGAGATCAAAGCTGAGAGATACAGCCCTTTAGGAGCGATGGCTTCCCTTAAGAGAAACTTGTAACCGTGACAAGCGGCCAAATTAATTCGGATGACTGTACGAGAGGTACTGTCAGCTGGTGTTTTAATTCGCGATCGACGACGCGCGATAAGTCAATTCCGACACTTAGTACCCGCGAGTGCTCGACGTTGACGAATACCCGACGTTATCGGGGAGGATCTGGGGTGTCGCGAGAAAAGGTGCAAGTTGCTCTGTGCTAATTACCGAGCCCGGGCTCCCCTAAATCCTTCGAAACTGAATCCTCGACGGCCGCGATGAATCATCCGGTCGCAGGCTCCGCCGCGCGCCGCGCGCCGTGACGATGCGCCGCGTTCGAGAAAGCCGGGGCCCTCTCTCTCATTTTTTTTTATATTTTTTCCACCGTCAGCCGCGCGAGAGCGGTGTCTCGGCGCACCTCGCCTTTCGATTAAATCTCGATCGAGAGCCGGCGGGGCGCAATTAGCTCCGTACTAATTTTCCGTAATTAGTCCGCGGTAATGAAGTTATTGCCGGCCCGTGTCCCCGATTACACGGCATTTACATACACAAAACGCCATAACGCCGGGGCGACGAGTCCTGCATTCAAAAACGATACCGCGACGTCGTTAACCGCTGATTAACGACGCCGTCGTCGTCGCGGCCGGAATGGCTTTGCGGCCGCGCGTATCGACTCGCGGAAATATTCGACGAGGGCGAGGAGGACGAGACGGCGCGACGAGGATCGCGGAGGAGAGACGGAAGAGAAGCGGCTCGACGATGCGCGCCGCGTGACGTCGGGAATCGTCCGAACAATTTTCATAAATTAGAATCGATCCAGCGGCGATTGTGTTAACCGCGCGCGGCGGGCCGGATGCAATTAATTGCGCGACGCACAATGTGCACGACGGTGGATATTCATATTTATGACGTGCTTCCGTAATTGCGGAGCGACACGGCTCCCCGGAGTTGTCGACTCGCGTGAAAAGGAGAACGCGGGCCGTCACGTCGCGTCGCCCGGGACGGCATTCGGGGGAAAGGACACCCGTCCGCCGCGAACACGCCGTTTCCATAAATTTGCTAAGTAATTGCCGGGCACCGCGCCGCGCGTGCGTCGCGCGATTTAGCGACGACGACGACGACAGCGTGAAATTAATTTAGCCGGAGCTGCGTGCATTACATAATAAGGGCGTGTCGCTCGGAGCACGTGTTGACTACGGTGACAGTCGATGTCAGAGCCCATTCGTCGCTCTCCATTTGCAGTAAGACACGATTAATGTAACGCGCGTTCCTCGAGTCGCGAGAGGCCACACGAACCTTTTACGACGGCAGCCAAGTATTTTCGCGGATTTATAATACGCGAGCGTTCCTTCGGTTACGATTGTAAACACTTATTTCAAAGTACTTTCGATCGGCTCGATTAATAAAGGGGGGGTTTTTTTTTATTAACTCCGCTCTCGAAGTACGGTTTTTATTGGGAGAAAAATATTCGGAGATCTCGCGGTAAAATTTCGGCGTTATTTGATAAAGCGTCACTTTCTCATCGGCGCAAATTGAATATATGATTATTCGCAAAGAGCTAGATTCGCTCTCGCGTTCTCGTACGCGGCTCTGAATAGAATCAATTACACGAAGGTCGACGAAACAAGGTTTTGATAACGGGTGAATCGGGCGCGATCGACGATTCGCCAACGATTTTAACGAATTAAAAAGAGGCGGATTTTCCGAATAGATTTATTGACGTAATAGCAATGGCACACATCGCGGGGCGAATGCAATTCATTATACGACGCCCGGAGCTCCCATAGGACGTTTCACGCAGGTGTTCGCTCACCGATCGACGTATCGATTAGCGAAAGTACGATATTTAAAATATACCGGCCTATAGAAAAATAAAAATGTAAAACGGATTTACCGTTTATGTTTCTGTGAAGGCAATTTTGGTTAGAATACGCAGAATGCATTATCCCGCACGCTTGTGCAGAAGTAATTGATTAATTTTTGCCACCTTTTTGTGGGATCGTGAGAGAGAGAGAACACAATTTCATTCTTTATTTGTGAGATGGCAACTTGACGAATCATTTTTGAAAATAATTTAAAGAGAACAATACAGCAAACGGAAATATTGACAACGACAGCGTCCGATTGCGATCGCTCGTAAACGCTTTGTCTAGTTGATCGTTGTACGGGATCGCGAGGTGATCGCTCAATTCCCGCCGTGATCGACGTGGAAGCCCTCATCTGAGCAGAAAACTGGAAGCCCAGGGCTATGGTGGCGCGTGAAAAGGGTCTCGCTTGGAGATTGTCGTCGCTCGAGAAAATTACAGAGTTCATTGTTTCGCATCGGCCCTTCGGTCCGGCGGTCTCTCGCGCAGGACGGCTCATTTTATGCTTCTTCTCCTCTTTCCCTCCTTTCATCCCCTTTGGTTCTTTTATGGGAGAGACTGCGTGCACAAATCGGCGGATACGATAATGCCGATATTGACGTTTATATCGCGCCGTCGACGGTGGGAAGGAAGAAACTCACGGGAAACGTGAGAGGCGCGTTGAAACTGAGACTGCGACTTTATTCGTTGTGCTGCGTCAGAAAATGTTTCGTAGGAAGAGAATGCTGCGCATATACAAATACTCAACAACGTACAATAATGACAAACTTATTGTTAGAGGAGGGAAAGGGAAAGTGGCGGGTAGCGATTTATTAAAAATAATTAAAAAGAGCAGAGAAGAGTTGCAGAGATTTCAGGATGATTTCTTAGCGCTGATTTCTAGCAACTAAAAGTTATGCAGCTCATAAGAGACTGATATCTTAATTAGATAAAATGGCATTAGATAAGAAGTGATTTCGAGGCTCGCGGAAATCACGAATCATCTGTATTGCAGTTCTTTTTTCTCACGAGCGCGATAAAATCAAGCCGCGACTCATCAATTTAATTGTATTCATGTAATCGGCAGAAGAAAACATAACGAAGGCCGACGAAGTCAAGATGTCGTTACGTCTCCTCGAACGAAGTCCTTCGGTCTCCTCGTTCCGCCAAATGATAATAATTATGCGCGAGCGGAAGAGCGCGCGGGTAGGCGTGAGTAGCAGAGCGCGAGAAAATCATGTGCTATTGAAGCTTATTTCTGCGTCGTAAATATTGTGCATGCAAGGTGTCGAAGGTTTCCTTGACAGATTTCAAGTATTAACAGGAACATGGATCTAATAGACAGATGATACTTCATTCTCGCTTTAAATTGCAGCCAAGAACTTGGTTTAGAATCAATACTTAATTGCAACCACGCATTCCTTCCGTTCATCTTCCACACTTTTCCAAGTACTTCTAATACCCCGCAGGACTCAAATATGGGGCCCAGTAATTACAAGAGATCGAAAGTCTAAAGAAATTTTCACCAATTAAAATTGAAGCGAAGCCTTATTTTTATATTAAGCTTCAAATCAACTCTACTTAGCGGTATTAAAAAATAATATGTAAAGTTGAGCGTCAAATGCTGTCTCGAATAATTGAATTTTCGTTTAGGATCGATTGATTAAAGTGTTTGCGGGTAGGCGTTAAGAATTTCGGACATCTCGTACAGTCGTATCCGGCGGAAAAAACTCGGCGATGTAAATTGCAGCTGCAATAACTCGTAGCGATAAGACACGTGCCGCGGCCGCGCATTAGTATAATTGCCGGCAATTGTGCGAGCAAAAACGCGATTACGACACACGTGATCGTCGATTCTCGATCGCGAGAGACTCGGTTTATATGTGTCCCGCGTACGCTCTTCCGCGGACGAGGGTCCCGGATCCCTCTTTATTGCCCGGCACTTTTCCTCGGAGGAGTCCCTCCGAGTCAATTCCATCGAGTATCGATGGTGCTCGAGGAGAGCGAGGACGGGAGTTTGTAAACTTTTATTGGGCTATCGAAACGTTTGCACTTTCGGGACGCGCCGCACTTGACGCCGCTTGTCATAAGAAAAAGGGGGCGGCTTAAAAATCAGCCGAGGGATCGGTTCCTTCGCTTCGCCCGCGGCTTCGTGAGATTTCCTCGAGCGACAGCGTGTTGCTCTCGTCGAGTTTTATAAATTTTCCATTCTTTGAAATTCTCACGTTCAATAGGTTGTTCTCGATGCGAAATGATAATCCACTTTTTTACCGTCCCGGTACGAAGTCACATACGTCCGTGCAAACCTTTTCTTCGCGTTCTATCCATTCGGTGGTATGTCTTGAAATTTATCATATCGATTAATTACTCGGATACACGGAAATACGTTACAACTGAGAATGTCTTCGATAGCTCTGTTTTATAACGCCGATAATTCAGGAATTATCGTACACTCTCGAAGTTGGTGGATACAGTTACACTCGTTATACGCTCTAACTCTCTGTTTTTCTCTCTTTCTTACTCTCCCGAGGGTAATATCCTAAATATCAATTACCGAGCAAAGAACGCCGGCTGCGGCATAATCGAGCGAGTTGCCGATACACGACTTCCTAACGAAACTCACCGCGATATCACTCTGCGAGTGCAACGCTAATTAGTGATGGGGCTCTTAATAAAGCTCCGCTCGGTGCCCCCGGTGCTCGTCGTCGTGCGCTCACCTGAAAAATTATGGACAATTTGATCCAGGAGCGCGGATCCGCGATACGTGGCTAAGTAAACGCGCCCGCGGAAATAGGCAGGCGATAACCTACTTCGCGTTCGATATCGGACCGCGTGTCGTTATCGAATCGTGTGGCGGGCTCGGTCGAATCCGCCCGGCTTTCGCGTTCTTGGAATCGAATCGAATCGATGGTATTTAGCGTAATAAAGCACCTACCGGCGCGGCCGGGAGACGGCTACGCGGTGAGGAAAGGTCTCTGGGCGTGTTCGAGTTGCAACGGGGTCGACGATAACCAGCTAATGACGCTTTCCCTCATTGACTTGGCGACTTCTCTTACCCGCGATTAATTTCCTAATCCGCCGCCGGAACGGCCGGTATCGGGCGAGGCCGATAGAGACTCCGCTGCTCCTCGATTTACGGGCGATTCTAACGGCAGATACCGGGCCCCTCCCTGAAGGCGAATCTCTCATTGCTAACAATTCGGCCGTTACGAATAGCCAGTTTTCCGTTTTATTTTCACTCGCGAGCAAACGAAGGCCACATCCGCGTTCGGCCGCGGAGAACAATAATAGTCTCATTGTCGTTAACCTCTCTGCAAGTTCAACGCCCATTATCATTCAACGTGGAGCTTGTTGCAATATATCACCACCCGGGTAAAAAGTGAGCGGGCGCTTAGGAGCGGGAGAGAAGTAACCGTAACTCCTGTTAGATAGCACGAAAAAATATCCCGCGGATAATTATCTGCGAATATCTTCCCACCGGATCGGCCGAACAGATGGGCTGTTTAACCTGGCGATTCCGATGATTAGCGTGTCTTTACCGATAATAGAATAATATTGCCTATGGTTACCTCGTAACCCACTTAACTCTCTCCTGCATTAATTAAATTTTGCAAGCATCTATTTCACAATCGTTCAGGAATGTTAATCAAGTACGGATTTAGTAATATCAATCCTTTATCCGCATCGCGCGTGATGTAACGCGCTAATAGTTTAAAGGTTACTCGATGCATTCGAAGGCTGCTTTTCAAAATAGCCATTTCGTACGTAAAAGCCGCACGCATCGGCACGTGACACGCGATGACATAGAAGCCGCGGCCCGGAATCAACGTGCCCGATGAGAAATATCGCGAGAAGTATCGCGCGGACCCGATATTCCCGTATCCGCCGCGCGGCCGCCTACGTGGAAAGGTGGAGAGGTCCCCGCGGGGCCTGCTCGTTCGGTCTTGCGTTTGTCTTTAACGAGCTGCTGCGGCGCAGGTGTACCTCGCCGACTGCACGCAGGGCGTGGCACTCCTATTCGTTAGCGCGGACAGATTCGTCGGAAAAGGCACGGCGCACGCACGCTTCGCGACCTTTCGCGGTATTACGTGCGATACACCGCGGCCGCGGGACTTGTGTCGGTCATGGGATCCTTTCGACACGCGAGCCACCAGCGAGGAGTATTTCTCGTCGCTTCTGATCGCCGTCTCTGAGAGAGCGCGGTCGTGCCGAGGATTGACATTTTTCACTTTCAAACGGAGTCTTTTGTACGGAGTTTAAAATGCAACTTTTTTTACACGGAGCTGTAAAACGGAGTGTTTTGACTATCGAAAGAATTTACCAATGATTTGCCTTTAAACCCGAAATTTTGGTACTATTTTGACACTTTTAGGGATAATCTACACCTACTCAGCAATAACCTACTTTGATGACATTATATCTTTTTACTCCTCCCTTGAATCTTTCATTCTGAAAATTTACTTTAGCTCCTACTCGAAAGGATCTACTTTAATGCTAAATTGGCAAAAGTAGAAATTTCCGACACTATCGTTTTTAAAGGGGAGTAAATTTTGTACTTGCAGTTCTATCTTTTTTACTGTCTTAGGTCCTACTATATTATAGAATTAAAGGTTCAACTTAGGACCAAAATTTCGACTCGGCAACACTCTTACGAGGCAATTTACGTATTAGAATACATTGCTAGTATTTAGTATTTAGGTTTCTAGAGAGAGAAAGAGAGAGAGAGAAATACTTGTTCGCCGGCTTGTATGTGCGTGTGCGTGAATGGGCGTATATGCTAATAGAGAACATACGCGTTACAGGCCGTAATTAGCTACCGTTCAGCAAATGTTCCTGCGGCAATTGTTTGAAGGCAACAGACGTACCACATTACGATAAATCTGAGTAAAATAACGGCAGCTGAGTCACACAAAGAGAAATAGAGTGGAGTGGCAAGCACCTTTTATTAATACGAAAATCATTTTCCATTTATCGCACGAGAAAAAAGTTGATTCGTGATTTTCGGAACGCAAACTGTCTATATTCGCTGGCGAAGTCGGCCGTACCTTCGCTATCCTTTTCGCAGGGAAATCTTACGAAAGGGTGAATAATTGTTGCGACGATTTATCGGGATGCGTGGGAAACGCGCGTTTTCGATCCTGCCGAAGAAACGCGAGTGATCAGCTCGAGCTAACGGAGGGCCCTCGGGCCCCGGAGACGCTTAACGAGCGACGTCAAATTTTTTCCTACAGCTCGACGCAATTAGACTCTGTCCCGTTTGCCGAAGGGACGCGAGAAGAGTAATGACGGTGCGCTAAATTGTCGGCCGTGGATCGGAGTCGGTCGTCCGGTCGGCATAAGTGCGATGAATATTTCGCCATTTTTTTTTTAATGTCGTCCCGCGTTTATACAACGGTGGTTTTGCATTTCTCTCTCGTAACGTGTAAACGATAATGGAGTAAGTTCCAGTGATGCATTAATAACGATGAGAGTTCGCTTTTACAAACTCGAGTTAATTGATCGAAGTGGATTTGATTGATTTAAGAATCAAACGTTCACAATTATCTCCCTTGTAGCCAAACGGATCTTGCATATATCATATACGTTATAAGAACAATGAAGAATAGCAAAAATATTGTCTTATTTTCTTATTGATTTATCGTAAGATGTATTGTTTCAATTTTATTCCGCGTTGCAAAAATTAACAAATTCACCCGAACAGACTTAATTGTCCAAATAATGTTAAAATGCGACAAAATGCACGCTCCGGAATCTGTTCTTAAAAAAAAAGATTGAATGTTCCTCCTCGCGCGGAGGAACAAAGCGCGTTCCGGCTCTATAGAGTCCGTCTGCTTGATTTAACAGCCTGTGTCGCTTGACTAGTTATAAGCAATCTCGCCATAAAACCTCGACATTAGCCAGCGCTTTAAGAGCTGAAACTTCCGACTCCCGTTCTCAAGGCAGTGGATTATGTCGGACGCGTCTGACTGGCTGTTCATATTGTCGCGGCGCTGGTAGTCGGTAATCATTTCGTGATTTATTCAGAAAAGCGGTGGCAAGACGTGCGTACTCATCCGGCTATCGCGATTATCGTCTAATGACCGCGGGTCCTAATGAGAGGTGCCAGTGATGATTTCGGTCCTGAGTGGCACAACGTTAATCAATCCGGTCGATATTCCGTAGGATCTCGTTGCTTTCTTGTCACGCCTCTATACTTTTATGTAGCGCGTATCGTATCATTGAGAAGAGTACAAAAAAGTTCGATTTTTGTATTTTCTATCGATTGATCAGCTAGCGGCCATTAAGCACTTTCGCGAAAAGTATTGACTAAAATTTGTTTGCTGTTTAAGAGACGAATATAGAGAGAAGTAAAGGATCTCCTTCTAAAGGAGTACTTGCTTCGGGTTTACTCGGACTGCACAATCTAGAATTAAAATGATACGACTGAAAAGATATCAATGTTGCATTTATGACGGAAAGGTCTTGAATTATGATTTGCGCGTGATGGAATAAGGAAAGGCGAGTGAATAGAAAATACAATGCGATTGTCGAGTAACAAGCGGAGAAACGATTTTAATGATCATTTTATTGCGTGACCGGCCTCGGGTCACCTTTTAGCTCCGTGGGCGGAAATTAATGTGGCTTTATGCTACTTCGATCGCGGCCCGATAGAGTAAGATGTTTAAATTCGCACCTGCATCAAGCACACGAGCTGTATCTTATCCTAGTTTCTAAACTTGCGCCAAACAATAGTATCGTGACTTACCGCTTACCGTGGAAGTGGAAATGGGTGCGAATACTTGCCAACGAGAAATCAAATCTTTAACTCGTAATAAAAAAAAACCTCCCAGTCTCCGCGAGGTATCGTATCGTGCGAAAATCAATTGGAATAAAATGAAATGCATGACGCTTCGAGATACGTCTTAGAGATAGGTCTCGACTTTGCTGGAAAAAAAAAGCGAAATCACATTATCGCGTGTCCTCTATTTAAGTCGTCTTATATCTCGACGAACTGGTTGCATCAACCGAACGTTATAATACATAAATTATCTCTTCAATCGGGCACGAATTAACGTTATCTGTAATCAGAGGTTGAGAAAAAAAAGGAGCTAGTGCGCGGCAATAACGTAAACCTCGGCGATTACGAATTAACGAGCGCTTATTTCGTTCTCCAGCACACTCTGCCCTCTTCCTCCCTTCGGCGGAGTAATCCGGGACCGAGTCGTTGGAGTATATACGAAGTAACTCGCGCCATAAATTCCTGTCACGTACGCGGATCCGGCCGCGGAGTTTCCGACGCATCGACGGGCGCTTGATTTCCTGCCGGTTCCCCGATCCATCCTCGTGCCCGGTCCAGGCGGGCAGGGGTCAGTCGACGTGTGTGCACCGTACGAAAGACGACGGCTGCCACAGGCACGTCCGCGCGGGATCTACTAAAAAGAACGTAGCCGCGCTACGCTCTTGCTCGGCTCGGCGAGGAGCAATAAGACAAAATGGCGCGGCTGGTCAGGCTTGTTAATTGCAGTTTAGTGTTCTTGCTCGTAATTAGGTGCATTCGTGCACCTGGGCAGAGAGACCGGCCTGGGCCTCGAGAGCCCAGGCTCCTCTACTCTCTGCTCCCGGGATAATTACCGCATCGGCATCGGCCGTCATACGTTCCTTACGAGAGACGATCCTCCGGCCAACGGCTACCTGTGACGCGCCTGCATCGCGCTGCGCTGCGCCGCGTCGGCTGCACCTCGCAACCGCGTCCGTATACGCGCGCGTATGGGTAAACGCGCGCCACACACGAGCGCGCGCTCGGAACGTTTCTACGAGCGCCCGGTGGTAACGTCCCGGGGCATGACAGAACGATCGGCGCGGACGTTCTCACGGAACACGCAGCCTGGAAACGCGCGCGAGCCGCTAAGCCGCGCACCACCTCCCGGCGTGCCCCGTCACATAGCGCGGAATCGAAGCGAGTCGCGCAATAAACCCGAGCGGCGCTTTATTAAATCCGTCGACGCGATGTACCCCGGCCGGTGGATTATTGCGCAAAAAGCGCGATGAGCTCAGCCGGAGCCCAGCCGGGACCTACGTAGACTCCGCGAGGAAATCCAGTTCCGCATTTTTTTCTTGCGTTTCTAAGCGTTTATTAATTATCGTAAACGATGGCACACACACAATGGCTTGTATTCGGCTCGCCGTTGTGAGTATCCAGCCAATTCGCTCTCGATAGCGATCCCCGGCGTAAAACCTATTCGCGGCTTCTTCCTCGTGGGTCTTGACATTTTACGGAATTAATTAAGTATCGCAGTTACACTCGACCGCGCGGTTTCCCAGGCGCAACATTGTAGCGTACGCGATGTCTGCGGGCTTTGCGCAAGTGTGACGAACGGGAGAAGTCGTGGCTCGCGGAGTCGAATCGTTTCCACAGTAACTTGACGTGGAAATTGCGTGGCGCGTATATGTATAACATTTCTATAAAGCCGCGCTAAGAGGCAAAATAAATATTGAGATTAGGATCGCGTCGATGATCTCTGAGTCATAGTACGATAACGCGTACAGCTGCACATAGGTGTGTCCTGCCGACGATTAAACCGCAGCAGCAGCAGCAGCCATAACGCGGATTATTTCCTAAGTCCTGTTGCTTCGTCGTAAAACGAAGGATCATTTCTCTCCCCGGGAGAGTCTACGTACCTCTTGCACCCAATCGTCATTTCGCTTATTTATAGGTCTATTACATTTTATCCCGACAATTGACGACCTGGAGAGATTTATTTATTCATTCAATTTATATTCGGATATATTTATTAACCATTATGTACGCCTTTTTTCTCTCTCTCTCTCTCTCTCTCTCTCTCTCTCTCTCTCTCTCTCTCTCAACGAGCTGCATTTCTTGCATTCTCACTCAGATCGCGAGATAAATATTATTTCGTGAACGCACATTAGCGAAGAGAGGCGGGGGGTTTGTCAACGTGGAATTTATTATGTTTTCGCAAAAAGGGTTGGAGGGAATTACTCAGTCCGTGGCCTCCGAAAACACGACGACGCATCTGCCCGTAAAAGCAGAGATGTATACAGATAGACGTTGTAATTATGCGGGCGCAAGGAATAATGGGTCTCCTCCCTGTTGTTTTAATAAATGCAAAACTTATTTTGAATATTCATGTGGATGGCGGATGATTCCTTTTGTCGTTGCAACCCCGCTCCCCGCGCACTTCCTCTCCCGTGCACTTGGAAAACGAGGACGGAACCGCGGAAAATGTACCGCTGTAAAGAAATTCCCTTTTAAGAGAGCAGTTAAAGAGAAAACTAGCGAACTTAACAAAAATACAGCGGACCTATGGAATTGCTTTTCACGTGTCCTGTCGACGATAGATAGTTTTCCCACTTGTACGCACAAATTGAAGAGCACCCGCTTATAATTATGTATCAATTCATAATCACTTGTACTTTATAGTCTCAGTCTTGATATACCAATTGGAAAAGTTAATTACCCATGCGATTTTTTTCATCGTCGGGTTTTCGGATCGTGCTCGGATACTCGAAAGTATCTTACGAGTCTTTCCTTCCTTCGGCACCGCCACAATACCACCGCGTGTTTGCGAAAGTGTTTATCACGCTTGTGCCCGGAGTCGTCTCCAGAAACGACGAGACTGCCGCCACCGCAATTAACACCTAGCCGGTCGTTAACGTGTCTCGGGCTCCCGGACTTTGCCTTTTCGGCCGTGTTTCCTTCGTCCCTTTCTCTTTTCTTCCCTCCCTCCCCCTTTCTCTTTTCTGCTTTTCGTTCGGGAATTCCTGCCCGAAACCGGCACCACGGAAACGGCCAAGGATCCCTTTATTGCTGCGACCCGCCCGCTTGTTTGACGAGACCAGTAGCTGACTCGCTAAACGAACTTCTGTTTGTCCAGCGTCGATTTTTCCAGCGCTACGCCCGGCTCGTACCGTCTCTTTTCCAGAGAGAAGTTTTTCCTCGACGGCGTCGCGTTTTGTCTTGACATTTCAGTGTCGTTCTGTGATCCATTATCGTGGTGCGCGTCAGTAGCCTACTATTCTGCGATGTTTGTCGAACCAATCGACCGTGCCTAAGAAAGGAATCTCTCTAGGTGCTCGGCAAACAGAGCGTACTCTCGGCGACTTGGTAATATTTCAGATTTCGTTGCGTTAATAAGGCTATAAAAAGTAACGTGACTTTGCGTTCTCGTCAACGCGAACGAGGGGAGATTTTTCAGGAAATGACGGCGTTGCTCTTAAACCGGCTCCGAAACGGAAAACGGAGCTGTCGAGAAAATAATTGGCCGCGATTGCGGATCGGGCGAATGATCTAAATTGCGGGCGTTATTATTTCGCGTCATTTTTTATCGAGCAAACAACGGGGCGCGCCATTCTCAAGCAAGTTTTAACAGTTGAAACAACCACCTCTCCCCCTCACCCGGGCGCGTGCACCGCGCGCGCGATTGCATCCGCCGACAATGGCGGCCGAGCGGCGTTAGCAGTGGCTGCGTTTTCGGGCTGCATTAAATGCCGTTCCGCGCGTTGGGCGGACGTTCTTAATTTCTTATTGTGTATTAACATGCCACACGTGTGCTCACGCGAACGAGCGGCGCGGCGCGGCGCGGCGCGGCGCGGCGCGGCAGCGGTGGAGCAGTATCGCGCTTCGGAGTTTTGTTTTTGCCCGCCGGGAGGACCCGTGTGGGAGACGGCAGCTGTGCATTTCAGATAATACGATCCCGCGTACACACCACCTGCACACTCGCGATGTGTGCATTACGCTCGGTCACGTTACCGATAAGGACGAGTGTGGGCGCCGTGGGGTACACACGATGTGTCTCCCTCGGAAGATTTTCCTGCGGAGTCGCTATCCGCACGAACGGTGTTGCGCTCGCGCGCCGGGCAATCGTTATCAGTGGGAGCCTCGCGCGCACAGAATCACGGGGGTGGAAATGTGGGTTCCGGGACACCCATAGCGATTAAATAGAAATCCTTAACTTTTTCCCGCGTCGCGCGTCTCACGTCGGCGGAGCCGCGTTGAGCGCGCCGAGGCGAGCAGAGAATTTAAGAAATCAGAAACCAAATTATACGTTAGATACGTTGCTTCAGAATCGTTGTCTACCCTGGCGCGTCCCCTCTCGCGCATAAAGACGGTCGTCGTGTCGCGGCCGCGGGGCAAACGCGCGGGATATGGCGATGCACGCCGGGATAAATGACAGGAGGAAAGGAAGAGGCGAGCGAAAAGGGCCTCGGCGCGATCAACGAGAAAGAGAGCGACGGGGAGGAGGGGTAGGCCTGCGGTGGTGTGGGAGGACGCGCCAGATTGCGGGCCTGTCATTCCAGCGTACGAGGCGTGAAAGGAGAAGCGTTTGCACCCATGCAAATTTCGCCATTGGGCCCGACGACCACGACCGTGTAGCCGGTCATCGGACTCTCTCTCTCCCTCTCCCTCCCCCTCTTTCTCTCTCGCGGCAGACCTTACTACCCTTTGAACGGTATCGCGCGACGCGGGTGTTCGTCGCGTATCGCGAAGACCCGGATCACCGTAGGATGCACCGCGCGCGGCGCGGCAGCGCGTACACACGGCTAGACCATTGAAAAATCACAGCCGTATTGTGCGAACGGTGATTGGCCTCGGAACGGAATGTTACTCGCCCGTCGATCCGGTGACCACCGGTCTTCTTTATTAATGGCATTCCACTCGTCGGCCGGCGCTGCACCTTATTACCGCTATTTCGTCCTTTGATCTGTTCTGCGCATTCAAGTCCCTGGATTTATAAAGCACTTTTTTCAAATGATACAGCGTAGTGACGCACGCTGATTTTCTTTTTCCGTCTCTTTTTTTTTCTTTCAGCATTCTTTTACCTCTCTCTTTCTTTTCTGCCTTCATATTGCTTTTCTATTTCTCTACGCGATGTATATAAACGTATATACATATATATATATATAGACGTTACAGTCAATTGATAACATTTACTTTAAATTCAATCGCAGAAGAACCATGATTGTATATTGTATTCAGTATTCATACCGTTGTACCCGCAAATAATGACACAATGCCCACCGATTATTCATCGCTTTGATTGTGCATTGAGTTGGCGCTAATCGATTAGCGCATGTCCCGCCTGTTTCGAGACTTCTCACGTGACGTACCTTCGCGTCAACGACTCTGAAAGAGTTGTCCGCTCAGCAAGCACACGACGCATACGCACGAGCGGGAAAGGTGAAGTGCGAGCGAGCAAGCGAGCGAGTGTCAAAGAGAGAAAGCAGGAGAAAGAGAGAGAATCAAAGAGAGAATCGGTCGAGCACGGCTTCACGCTTCATTAAGATCACCGAGGTCCGATCGCGCAATTAGCGGCGATCGTCTATTAATTAATCCCGCGTTTAACACCGATGACGTGCTCCCGTGTCCACGCGCATTCGCCCGTAATTAGTCGCGCGGAATTTTACGAGCGTCCGCTCTCTTATCCGATCTCCACCCTTTCCCCTTTCCACGTGCGGTGATACCGGCGTGCATCTCTCGAGTAGTTACTACCTTTCGCCCGGCCCGTGTTGCTCGGCCGCAAATTGAATTCGCCAACGACTTGGGCTCGGAATCTCGCGTCCCCGCGCCCTCGTCGATGTTAGCAGCATCAGCAATAGCAGCAGCGCGGCATCACACGAGCAGCCGTTGCATCGGTGCATCGTCATTGTCCCCATCGTAAAGACGGCCGGTTTATCGGCCGGTCTGACCGTTCGATTACTCGTTCGTTTAATAGCAATTACCCTCGGGCGCGGAGATTCGCCGTGCTCCCTTTTTTTTCCGTCGCGCGCGAGAAAACGTGCCTCGCGAGGAAGGGCCGAACGGAGCTCGCGACGTCGTTGTCTTCTCGTTGCGATTTTTACGTCGTTCCAAGTCACGTAATGTAATACGACGAAGTCGCGGAATGACAAATAAGAGGAGCTGCGGATGACAAGCTGTGGGACCGCGTTCGGACGCAGCGCGATTCGGCATGCTCCTTTTTTTCCCCGCCGGGAGGTGGAATACTACGCTCCGCGAGAAAAGTACGCGGAACGGAGATTGCTTTTTTGTATGACAATGTTTAGTGCCAGTATCAGGTTCCCCCTGGATAGAGTCATGAAATTAAAATGAAAGGGGAGTAGAACTCATACGTCGCGCATAGGTGAATCATCGACTGATATTTTCGCCTTTTACTTCAATTTCGCGTCCTTTTTACATCCTTTTGCGGAGCATTAATGCGACGTCCCGACATCGAAGATGCACATCCGGGCATCGTTGACCCAATTATATGCTCCGACCGCGTATAGCCACTCTCCTCTCGATCTGATATTGTCGGCGAGAAACGAAGCCTCGATGCCGTTCTGTGTTCCCTGCTGATGGTTCTACGTATATCGTTTGTAATTACATACTTTACGGGGTGGCGCCAATTACGGTGCCGCGGAAATAACGTCACGGTATTTATTATCTTTAGTATCATCGTCGTTATTTTATGGATATCGGGATTAATACAGATTACGGGTGCTTCAGTGGATATGTGATGCAGTATACGCTCGATTGCAATTACACGACAATATTTTCACCACGGCTTTTACAGGAATTAAATGTTCTTCGTTCACACGATCGTAAAATTCACAGGCACATGCACATTAATCATGAGAGCTAATAATCACGAATACCTTATTTGGTCGATGATATTTTGCATTACGCGAATAATTTCTTTGAAATTTTTGCTTTAACAGCATTTATTCGGCAGAGATTAAAATGCTGAATTTCCGCGTAGATAATTGTTGGCGCGAATTCTTTCATTTAATGGGCGTAGCGTTGGATACAGGTATATCCGTCGTCTTTGTATTCAGATAGTGTACTCGCTCATCCACGGTCCGACATCGCCGAGTGACGTCGCGGCTTCGTCTTACACATTCCACATCACTCATGCTTTTTGCTATGGGAGCAGCGAATCCGTTGGATTCTCTTTGCCGCTTAAAATAGAATTATGATACACCATCAGAGCGAGTGGCGGTGACAAAAACTCGCCCCATTACCCGCCGCGATTACGGTCCAGTATTCGACAGAAGCTGCTTCCGGATTCGTTGTACAGCCAACGATAATTATGCGATTATCCCGGATTAAAGTTCGATAAAAGCCGTAAGCGGCAGCTGGTACGCCCGACAATATCATTTTTAACGTAATGGACCGGCGGAGGTCGATGGGTCGTTGATACCAAACTTCCTGGCCGATCATACGTATCATTAGCACGACGGTAGTATTGAGAATTAGGCTCGCCCAGCCGCGGTAAAAGGTAGTGACATTCTTACCAAATTAATGATCGATAAGTTGGAAAGGCACGGGGTATCTCATTTATGAGCCAGCGAACCGTCGCTTTCAGGCTTGTAACAATTAAGCGACGTATAATTAACGGATTGTCATTGACATCGGCGAGATTTTTGCATCGACTTTCGCGAAAGATAGCAGGCTTGTGATCTTTTAAAAGGATAGGATCGAGAAGAAGATAAAATGTTGTCGGAATAAAATTGTATGAAATAATAGATTGTTCGATGTAAAATGTATGTGACGAAGGAGAGAAACACGAAAATTGAATTTGAAACGTAATTCCGTAAGAAGCAATAGTCGAAATGAAAAGATTCACGTCCCTTCTGTAACGGCGAATACAAAAATACGTCTTACCGTGCGAGATTTTGTCGCGATGTCACAGCGATGAAGCACCTGCAGCTCGCCACTTTTCAGACCGAAAGAAAATAAATGAGCGAAAGATGGCCCCGTGGTACAAGAAATGATTCTGACGCCCCGGCATACTTTCTCATGGAAACCGCGTGCGATATTATTCGCGTAACCAGGTGCGCGCTGTGACTTGGCGATGGCCGTGTGCGACAGCGCGCTCGTGTTCAAAGGATTCGTATCGCAGTCGGGACACGAGAGGACGAAAGGAGCGAGCATGGACCACACACAGCTCGCGCGCGGTTATTACGCTCGCCGGCTGCGCGTGGAGGGCGCCACAACAACGGCGTTGAGGTTGATTAATTATCATTGCCATTCGTTCACATTTGCGATACGTCGCGTACGTGTGCCCAACATTGTACCGTATAAGGCGTCGTGGTTCGCGGACCATTTGTGCGTCAACGGTCTTGCCGTCACGCCGCTTTTACAGCGTCATACATCCTCCGTTACCGAGCGAGAGAGAGAGAGAGAGAGAGAGAGAGAGGATCGAGCAGAAATGCGCATGTAATCGCAATTCGCTGACTTTTCCACTTGACAATTTCGGTGTTTAAATAATCTGAAAGAAAAAAAGATAAACGAGCGACTTGCAATTACCAATTGGTTACCGCAAGAGTTTCCGAAGAAGCAATGAAAAGAAGGACGAAAGATGACGTCGAAAAGTTGTCCTTTGCGATATCTAAATCTTACTGTTATCATCTGGCCGCTACCTGAAGTGGCGCGAAACAAATAAATTTACAAACGGACACGTGAGAAAGCCTTCCTGTAGGTACGACGAGATACGCATCAGAATCGCATTATGCCGCAGTCACGTCGGAATCAGCGACGTAGTGCCCGAGGAGCAACAATACGCGAGCGATGAATCGGCGGTTCTCCAAAATCTTTGTTCCCGCGACGATCCACAAATTGTCCCGCGTTACACGCATCGTGCGGTCGCGCGCGTGAGAGGCGGCGGCGGCCTGCGACGTCGGGACGAGGATTCCCGACTTTCACGATGCCATCGTTAGGGCCCCTCTACCGCCACCTGCAGCATCACCACGGTTCATTGTACACCTGTCATGTTTCACGCTCTTAGAACAACAATCGCCGTTGACCCGGCAGATTACCGGGGCGAGAAAACGAAGAGAGGAGTCGGGTCTTTCGATCGTCCTCGTCGTCATTTCTTGAAAAGTGTGCTCGGGGTGAAGCGCGGCGTAGCCGGAGAAATCGTCCATTTATTTATTTATCTGCGGCGCGGTGGGAGCCACGGGTTCCCCACGAGGTGTTATATTTATCCTGCAAACCCTAAATAAAGCTCGCCCAAGACGGTCGACTCTGGAAACAGCATATTAAGACTATGGAAGCAATATCAACGAGCGCCGCGACAACAGTGGAAGACACCTCCTTCGTGGTCTTGACGGACGTTTTCGTCTCGAGGAACCGGTCAAAGGGTGCTTCTATCGACGATCGGAGTGCGAGAGGACCGTAGAAATGAAGCGGAGGGAAAAAAGGCGATGGCAGGAAGGCGCATCGCGCGGCAATCCGGAGAGGGATGTGCGGGGTCTGCACGCCTCTTCGAGGAGGGTTTATTTGTCGAGCAAACAGAAAATGCGAGCGAGGCGTTGGCGGAGCGAGGAAAGCCAGCAGCAGCAGCAGCCGGGGGAAGAAGAAGAAGGAAGAGAAACGATACGCTCCCCATCCTCCTCGACAAAAGGCTGGACGTCCATTGTTTATCTTTCGACCGCAACATAATATTCTTTTGCGAAAGGCTGCGAAGGCCCGCCACGACCTAAGGGCCCCGCCGTGCCGCTCCCTTTCGCAATCGCACTTTGACAGTCGCTGACGAGTCCATCCTGAGAGTATTTGCATCTTTACGAGCTAGCCCCTCGCGGGCGCACCTGTACGTACCTGTAGACGAATACGGGGGTGGGAGGGGGGGGGGGAGCGGGACAGGCATGCGGGGCGCGTACATCTTCTGTCTTCGGGCGATGCTTTAACCCGGTTTAGCCGACTCTCTTCTCCCGCGTCTCGTTCTCGCGGCTTCCTTTCCTCTACCAGGCTTTCCAGCCTCGAATCTCCCTCCTCCCAACCCCCTTCCGCCAGTTGCTTCAATTCTCCGGGAACAGTCTTTACATTGATTCATCTACCGCGTGATCCGTTTGGTTTGTAATTATGTACTTCGGGGATGGTGGCTATTACGGTGCCGTTGCAGAAGTAATGTTACGGTATCGCGATTATTACCTCCAGCATTTCGTCGCTCTTCCACCGGCGATGGGATTAACGTAGAAATTTTCAGTGTCGAATAGCGCGATATTACGATTAATATATACTACTACAACGAAAAGAGAAGGTTTTCGTACCGTAATTGTTAGACGAGTAAATTTACAAATTAATCGAAACGAGATATATTTTGCGAAAGAGCGAATTACTCGTGTGTGTGGTATCGCACGTTATGTTTAAGTAGAACGAGCCGTTTAATTTTCATCATACGAGATCTTTTGCAGTAAGATTAATAGTGGATTTGCATTAAGGATCGCCTACATTGGCGAATTGGAAGTAAGCAGTAAGAAGTAAGAAAATCATAACCTTTACTTAGTAAAAGCTAAGTGTAAAGCTTAAGTACAGGCATAATTTTTTAAAATACTTATAGCACTGGTCGAACTGCGCTCTAATTCGCCGAGAGTAAGCGTCAGAGCTGAAGTAGGGGTAAGAAATGGAAATGATTCATTTCTTTACTCCTACTTTTACTTCTTACGCCAGGCTTACTTCATCTGTTGTAGACGTTCCTTTAGGTGGTACCTACTGCAGGTGGATCTTTTAAAATTTATCTTTCATACGTCCTAATAATTTACTGTTAATAATATTATCTTTCGCAATATATCTTGGATACGTGTCGTAGCTTTCATTTAAGCTTGCTATTATTATACAATACCGTGGCATTGTTCGATTATATTTTCGATGAAAGGAACCTCAATTTCGACAAAGAGTGTAATTTACGAATAATTTTTATTGCAAAAAAATGTCCTGCGGTTTTCCTCGCGCGTCCCGGCCTTGTAAAGAATAACCGTTTTCATTTGGTGGCATAATTGCCTCGCGAAAATATGCACGCTTACGTTATACTCATCATGTCAATCGTGATGTGTGATGAAACGTGATGCGTGAGGAAGAATACGCGCATCCGTGACACGCATGCATTCGTGGACGCGTATTATGCAATGAGCTTGTCAAGACTTTTATGCGGATGTCATCGCGAACGTTTGACCGTGGGAAGAATAATTGTGGATAATATCCCTCAGGATATGTTAGGCCTCTTCTTAAAGACGCCGCAGTTTAATTTAGTAAAAGGCTATCCGGTTTAAGAGAACACTTACTCATAAATTTATTTTCTATCTCGTAATATTTTCAAGATATCATCATTAATTAAGAGCAACACTATATGCTCATCTTTTAACGGCCGATAGAGACGTCGTAATCATTAATAATTTTTTATCATCAAAAGATTATTACCTGTCCCGTTTACTTCAACGATTTCGATTATTAGACCTTAGGCATTTAAGAAGAGTAAATCAATTTGTCAGTATAGTAAGTAGCAATTTCGATTAATCTCCTAGGAACTTGACAGAAGTGAAAGATAGCGAGAGCTTGCATTTGATAATCAAGTAGATTTTATCTTTGCTTTCGATCGTACTTTTGGATTACTACAATATTAACGACCCTTCTGATGTCACTATTATTGAGATAGCAGAGTGACGAGGACTCAGACGAGACGCGGATGTATAGGGATGAGGACAGTTGGACAATGTGTATATGAGAGAGGTAGAGAGAGAGAGAGGGAGAGAGAGGTAGAGATAGAGGTTACCGAGTACTGTCGAGTATCCACTCCAAAGAGCTGGGTGGGCTAATTAGCGCGTTGCCTGGCAACCGGAGGTTGAGTACGATCTGCACTTTACTCCGTCCTCTCTCGATCTCTTTCGCCATCTCTCTCCCTCCCCCCTCTCTTGGTTGCAACGCTGTATCATGTATCTTTCTCTATCTTCACGCCGTCTCTCTCTGACTCCCGGAAGGCGCATCCATTGAAATTACGAGAAGGTCTCGGAGTCACTTCCAGTTTTTCTAGGATCATTTTAACGGGTCTTCGTGCCTCGGGACGTTAGAAGGCGTTCTCGTGTATTCCGGCGTGTATGAGATTAAATCCCTCGCTAGATCGGAATTTAATCGGCCAGCTCTCGTCCGCGTCGCAACACTCGTTTCACGACTCTCACAATCGGCTCGCACTGCACAATGTCGAGTCATTCGTATGACGTACGTACATATATATACTGCTTCGTAGAAGCGCGATGATAAAGTTTTACGCGAGGAAAGTTGAACTAAATTCTGTTAGGTCGGGAGATATGTATGCCGTCGGTTTACGTTACGCAGTTTATACAAATGCGCGCGTAATCTATTCGAGAATTTAAATCAATGAAATCTTAGCGATTGTTCTGCCATTCGTAATTTTTCGTTTTGTATGGATTATGCAGCGCTTCACCGATATTCATTCGTAATTGATAATTTTTTATCTTCAAATAACTATACATTTTTACCTTATAATTAAAAATTGTGAGTTTTCCCGGACGGGTTACGTGCTTCATTTTTCTTGCGTCCGATAATCGTAAAAATGTTTCCAGTCGCAGCGAAATATAAAATTTATGCCTCTATATTTTCGCATGAAACATGAACCGTGCGCGAGATATCCAATATTTAAATTATACGGATATTAAATACGCATTATTTTTTCGAGTGATTTTTAGTCCGGTCCACATCGTCCAGCTTCGCGATGGAAATAACTGCGCAAATATCCGTTTTCTGTTTTTCATTACAAGGACCGCGAGAGAAGTATTTTGTGATCTTTTGGAATTCCTCATTTAATCCATGAAAGTTTCAATATTTCCACAATTGGGCAGAAATCGTGTCGCGTGTGAAGGCAAAGACATGGAAAGCTTTATTCGTTCTTCTTACGTCATAATACACTTATAGTTTTCCAATTATTTTTAAATTATTGTACTTTTTTAATGAATTACTGCGTTCAAAAATACTTGAAGTTTTAATCTAGAAATAAGAGCTCGCTTTATTTTATGTATTGGCATCGCTTTTTCTTTCTTTTCATTTAACACTGAAACACGATACTGTATTATACGCACGTTATAGATCATAGTTTATTATTTTGCATTATGCTCTTTCGACGTATTTGCTACGCATTATACCGTTTTTCCCTTAGACTTGAATAGAGAGGGAAAATATGGATCTGATGAAAGTCCGTATTTAGCGACATATTTGCGCAATTGAGTTTTAAAGACTGAGAAGTTACGATTAACGACAATCTCCTCGCGCGTTGTCGGTAGTGTTTTCATTCGAACGTGGCGAAGTATAAGGTTCTGGTGAAACCTTTCTCTCTCTCTGAGGCTCTCCCGTGGCATCTGTTCATCCTCGCTTTGTCGGCGTTTCAAGCTGTGAAATTGCTCCGACTTATCATTCGAGCTAACGAGTCCCTAACCGTCTTCACACTTCACACTCTCCTCGGACTGTCTATTCTCTGCACCCTGCTCGCAACGGCGTAGAGCATCGGGGGCTATTTTTGGCTGACGGGAATGTCTTCCGTTCCGCAATCAGCGCGAAACTACCCGGAAAAACCTGCCGCCGCATCGCCGATGTAAAACGTTAACCGCACTGAGAGGCGATGGCCGCAAATTAATTTTGCGCCATGGAATCTGAACGAGATAGAAGCGCTCCCGATTCGCCGGCTGCGTTATTGCGAAAAATAAAATTTAAAAAATTGCTCATGTAATGAAATATAAAATTTAGTTAAATAATTTCACTAGGGAGGAATTGATCAATTAAATCGGAATTGTTGGATAAAAATGTATTTTACCAGGTGATTTGTGCGCGAATAACAACGGAAATTAAAAATATTTTGGCCCGGTCGACGGGTGGGCCATTAGACGCCGTTGGTTGTCGTATCTGTTCGACGAGAAAAAAAAAAAGGGAGACTTGTCACCCTCGAGGACCGCGATGATTTCGAGAGGTAGGCGCGTCAGCAATCGGTCTCTGTAATTTGTACCTCCGCCGACATTGATGGGATATTCATTGTTATTTTAACTCGCTCTCCCGCGTCTCTCTTCAGTCACAAGCTTACGCTCACGTTGACCGTTTATCGCCTCGGCAAATTTCAAATTAATTAATCAGCGGGGTTACTATATTTCCCTCTCGAACGTCTCGCGCGACGCGACACCGAATCCGCGGGGCAAACGGTCGCGTAATACGACTCGTCATCGATGACTGATTAAACGCCGAGATCAAGGAGTAGCCGTCGCGTCCACTTAGCCGAAGGATTCTCAATCGCGATAGCAATCAGTCGTGCCGCGTACCGTCTCCTCTCGAGAGGGATGAGGCCCTCGCGGGAACAGAAGAGAGAGAGAGAGAGGGACGCGCGGCACCTCTCTTCTTCGAGGCACTCGACTCGAAGCATTTGCGAAGGATACGTCTCATCGATCGTCGGATTAATGACGCGCAAACCTGTTCTCTCTCGCGTCTCGCGCGAGACCGATGTTTACGCGCGATGCGGCGAGATATCACCGTTATACACTCGCCCGAGTCACTCGACTTAACGACAGAATCATCGGGGACAACACTGTGTTGCCAGTAACGCCGAGCACTTAGCTTAACGATCGGATAATTGATAACCGATAACCCGGTACGATCGCCGCCGGTGGCGTGGCGACGGACACGGGGGGGGGGGGGCTGCTTTCCGCGGAAAATCGGCGGGCTTTCTGTCGCCGGTCTCCTTTATCCGCGCGACAACCCATCATCGATCATCGACCATCCATCGCGCCGGAGTGCCGCGATACCGCTCGTCGCTAATGACACGTCTACGCTACCGATGATCGTATTGCGTATGCATGCGGGAATGGAATACGTCGCCGGGCAAAGTTAAGACGGCAGAACGCGCGTATCGATAATCATCGTCGCGCTCGTGTATAATCGAGAACAATTTACGAGGTGCGCTGTTGTCAGCCGGGCGAAACCCAGTAATTTCGAGCCCGAGGGAAAGAGAAAGAGACGGAGTCGCAACTCGCCATGCGAAAAGTAGCGCGTTTGTCACGCGCATTCGACTAATGGACGGATCGGTCGGTCCCCGCTGTTGCGCGTCGATGCGCGATGGCGATCATCGCGGCGCGTCTCGTACCGCCACTCTTGTTTCCGGACGCGCGTGTAATCGCGAGGAATTACGGCCTGCGCCTGCGAAAGGCGCGTAAAAATTACGGCACGGCGGCCGTTACTCATTTTTAATCATCGGTTGCAAATTGCAAGGAAGTTAGCAGAATTTTTTATATCGTCACGTGAGGGGTAGGTAAGTCGCGCAAGGCTGCGCGGCGCACAGAGCGGGGCAAGTGCGATAAGCGTCACGTGAGCGTAATATAAATGCAGGCATATTAAGCGAAAAAAGAGAAGTTAAATTGAGGATACAGGTTGTTACGGAAACAGGTTGGGATAATGTAAAATGTTAATTTATTAGTTTGAGATGGATGACTTTTGTATCTTCCGATTATTACATTAGTTCGATGTGTGTGGCATGTACATTTCTATATAAACGAGAGAAGCGGCGAGAAAAAGAGATGTCCTAAAGGCAATCTTAGTTCCCGTATTCATTTGTCGGTTTCTGCGACTACTTTCTCTCGAGCGTGAATCAATAGTACCATTTCGATACAAGTCGGTCGCCGCGTACAATGTCTAAAAATCGTGTCGTATAAACAGACTTTAAGGCGAGAGAACTGTCAGCGGATTGACATTTCGAAACGATCGCGTCGTGGATCATCGGCGAGCCGGGCGATATTCAAGCTGACGATCCACGTACCCGTGGATCTGACTTCGTTGTCGACTCGTTACGTCATTCTTGTCGCTTCGCCGTCGTGGACCGGCGTTCGAGCTGTCGCGCCGATTGTCGACAGTCATCGGATACGATTGAAGAGTGCGACCTTCGCGCAATTAAAACCCCTTGAAGTTTCAGCGGGGCCGGATGAAAACGGTCGCCCGGTTGACAATACAGGGTGTCCCTGACCAATCGCACCTTTCTCGAGACGCAGATCCTTTCGACGTGTCCGCCGTCGATTATTCCCCGTCAAAGATCTGACAGAAAGCCATCAGTTTTCAATTTTTGCCATCGAGTACTTCGGCGGCCGAGAAATTTTCTGCCTAACCGAATTTTTTTCAGAATTCGTGCATTAATCTGACCTGGTTTTAATCCTTACAGACGCGATACGGCACAGACATTATATGTGTGCCACTTGAGCAATTAAATTCGAAACATTAGAAAGATTTTAAAAGCAGAAAAAGAGAAATCTAATTGTGTATTATGATTAGTATTTTTAATACCAGTTGTATAATATAATATAAATAGTACGAGCGTAACAGATTAGAGGATATTACACGAGGCGCGGTTCTGGTCGCGGATTACCGCATAAAGAAACGCTCGGAGTCGCAGGTAATTCCTGATTTCCGTGGAATTAAAATAATTAACTTAAGCCTATCTCGTTTCTTTGTCGCCGAGGGGAGGTACGATTAGTCAGGGACACCCTGTATATTCACGGACCTGCGATGAATACGTTCTTAATGTAACTGGCTTCCCCGTGGATGAGCGCCGCACCTGAGTTAATCCGTCGTGCGTGTGTACACGCGATTATGCGCGTGGAAACGGGGGAACAAAACGAGCCGTTGACGCGCCGGAGATTGTCAAAAATTGCGGTGACTTGTCGTTGATTGATGATCGAATGAGCGCGTGAAAAAAATGCCAGGGACTGGGATGTTTTTCTCATCCGGGGAAAGCGGCTTTCTCCGTTGACGGAGAGAAACACTTATCGCAAATGCCTAGCACTGTTATCGATCGCCGATCGAGCATTCTTTGCGGAAGGAAATCAAGCAACTGCCGCCTTTTTGCACCTGCATTAGCAACGGCAATTAATTAAATATTTTTTTCTTACGCGTAAACGTGGTTAACAAGGTGGTTTTACGAAGAGCAGAACCGCCAGATCCAGCTGGTCAATTGAAATTTAAGTGAAATTAGTTCCGTTCTTCTTTAATTGAAGATTAGAAGAGTTAAATGTAGCCTGATGCATCTTTTTGGAGCCGTTATTGTGTCTATTTTATTTTAACTGTCGAGAACGTTTAACAATTTCGTGGACGAGCGTGATTGAAACGATCGGTTTTACACGATCGTCTGCGAATCGATCGTCGCGCCGAAAAATGCTCGAGGCGATTAGAATTCTCCACCTCAGGTCTGTGCAGTGGATCGCCGTTTCTTAAAGGCACCATATTACCGAAAGCGGTTCGCGAGAGAGACACGATTAGAATAATCGTCGTCGCGACGGACCGCCGGTGGTCGTTTCGACCGTTTAGAATAGTTTAAACTGTTTAACATAATGGCCGGCGAGAGGCGAGCGGTGAAGTCCCGTGCGCGAACGCCCGGATTCGGGGACCCAACAATTTGGCGGACTGTTCTCTAATGTCAACAGATTAGCCGTAATAGTGAAATTACACGATATGTTCTGTAATGTCTCACATATCGAGTCACGTCGTCTTGCCGTAATCCTTGTAATCGCGCGGCGGTTCGCCTTCTCTCTCTTTCCATCTTTATTCGTCGTTTACTCATTCTCTCGCTTTCTCCCTCTTCTCTCTTTCTGTGTATCACCGTGTCTCATCCCTTGTCTTCCCGTCCGCCTACGGTGCCGTCGAGGAGATTTTGGTAATGCTAGGGTTAGACATTATACCCGAGGACGAGAGGTCAAACGGGTTTATGGAGCAGATTACATGCATTATTTTTGCGCTCGATCCGCTCGACGGCGAAATGGCCGGTAATTCGTCTGACATTCGACTCTGGCCGCGTCTGGACCGGAGAAATGAGATTTCTCGCGCGCAGAGAATGCGACGAGGGTCTGGTAGAAATTCGCTCGTTCTACCGTTAGCCCTTAATGCAGTGTCGAGTGAGTTTCTGAAAAGTTCCTACCTCTGATTACTGTGAAATTTAGGTACACGAGTATAAACTTGCTACTTTTTAGAGAGAGAGAGAGAGAGAGAGCGCGCGCGCGCGAGAAGAATCTCAGGGGAATTTTTGGGCACTCGGAGAGAGAAATTACAGCTTTAGAGTTTTTTTTATTTAATTTCTTTATTATCTTTTTCCGCTCTGTTCTTGGTACAAAGGTACATATTTGGAGGCTCCGTAATTTTTTATTAGTTTTCGCAATGAGGTTGCGTGGTCAAATTATGCCGGGAAACGCAGCTCTAATAGCACGTCGCTCCTGTAAACGCCTGGACGATGGACGCGTTGACCACCGTTACGAGATCGGTCGTTGACCGCCGTGGCTTTTCTTGTTTCGCGGCAATAAAGTTTTTGCATCGCGCTCGCAAGCGGGATGATCGCTCGCGGGACAGAGACTCTGGAAGCGTAACCTCGCGAAAATATTTCGCATCCAGGAATGCCTTTATTGTTGGAAATAAACGTAACGTGGAGCCTGAGAAAGAATACTGTAGTAACTCGACAATGGCCGATGAAAGAATTGTTCGGTTTAAGTAAAGAGAATTTTAATTTAGCCACACAAAGATAATATACATCGATATGTCTCATTCGAGTTTTGGATGTCACAACTTTTACATAAAATTTCTGTGGCATGTTATACGAAATGAAAATTCAATATCGTTACATAAAATATCTGTGAACATCAAAAAGTAAAATAGTTTAAAAAATATATATATATATTAAAATAAAAATATTTGTATAGTCTCTGATATCCAAATTGTAATCACTGTAATTGTAATTTCCATTTACACAGTTACGTATATAAATTAATTTATGGAAATTACAATTAATAAATTATTGGATTATCATTCGCAATTTTACTAATAGTACATACATACTGTAAAACGATACAACACGGTATACCGCTACTACGTGGCCATTTAATATAACGCCTGTAGCTTTTCAAGCGACAATTTACTCCGAGAAATTGAATTTGCATGCATGAATACCTTAGACGTCGAAATATATCGTCGGAATTACGACCAACGCCGATGGTTCGCAAATCAAGTAACGGCGCGCGCCGTCCTTTGGTATTATAATCGACCCTCTCAGACGTCGAGAGAAACGTCGAGCGTGACGCGCGTCCTCCGCGCGATCGCAAAGTTACGCGCGTCGCCCTCTCGCCCGGATAATAATGATTTCACGGGATCGAAGGATGACGCGCGGTGTGGCGTCCCCGGGGGAGCGAGAAGTGGCTGATCCATTGTTACGCTATCTCTCCTATTCCGCGCGCCGCGTTTAATGCATAATCTATTACGGGCTTTTAACAATGCGAACCTCGCCTCTCCCGCCGCGACGCGGCTAGCCGTGCGCTCGCCTCTTCATCCTCGAGGGTGCCGACGAATCGATCTTCCGCGTGCCGTACCCTCATATTTCACGAATGTTTTGACGTCTGCTTCGTAAGCATCCGCAGTAAGGGTGGATCGACGACGATCAGGAGCGGAAGGAAGGAAGGAAGGAAGAGGAGGATTCGCCATGTCCTATCCTTTTCTCCTCCTTCCGCGCTTTCTCGCGTAGAAAGTACACTGCTCTCTCGGGCGCCGGCTTTGTCCACTCGCTGATACCACCCACAATATAGTCTTTATATCGCGGGTATGACGTCGGATCTAGTAGAGAGATAGATCCGACGATTGTGTGACGGGTTTTTGACGTGCGCGAATAATGGCCAGTCATCGTGAACAAGATCATCATTAACGAAAGACGGTGCTGTACATTTCGTGTGCTTATATTAGCGATGATGTCACCGTCACCGCGGAGCGACGAGGTCTGTATTATGGGATTTGTTATGATCGCTCGATGGGTAAAATGGGAGTGTAGTTATTTCGTTTGTGTGAGCTACGATCCATTCAACGGGGAACCGTCCGTTTGTCATCGCCACGAAGGAGCGTAATATGCGAAGAAAAGTGGACGCATGTGGAGGAGAACGAGACAAAGGTGCGATAATACCACGAATCTTGAAGAATGCCCATTACCAGTGACGTGGCGATATAAAGAGCTAATGCTACTAATACTGGTGTAGCCGTGATAAAATTATTGTTAAAATTCAGAAATAGCGAGCGCGAGTCAACAAGAAACGAAATGAGAACGATACGAAATTTAGATGTAAAAAGTGGAGTAATTGACGAAGCCGACAATCTATGTACGGCCCACGTTAAGTTCAATCTCGCATTTAATCGTGACAGCGGTAAAGTGTCGGCGATATCCTTGAAAATCAAAGGACGTCCGTCGTTGACGTACACAGAAGGAGTCACGGGTTCGTTAGAAGTCCATTCCCGGCACGGGATGTCGATCGTTGTCCCACAATCGTTAAATAAAGAAACGCGTGAGGTCCGGAGGAGTATCAAGGGCCGGATTGGCGCGGCGAGAGGGAGAAGGGAGACACCGATGAAAAAGAAAGAAGGCAAGGGTGATTATACGATATCGCTCGGACTCTCCTCGTAGCTCCCTTCATTCTTTCCTCCTGCCTCCCTTCTCCTACTCTTTCCTCCGCCGGCTCGCCCGTCCCTTCGAATGCGTCCTATCGTTCGCGAAGTCATTCGACGGGTTTCGTCGCGTCATTTCCCGTAATGCGATATATACCGTCGAAATCTCGAGCATCATTCCGTGGCTATTAATCTATTGGCGGCGCTCCAAGGCCAATGCACTTCCCGATATACATATTCAATGACGGTAGCGCGCCATCAAGGACGAAGAGACGGGTAATTGCGTGAAAGAGAGCCTTTCCTGTGCCGAGTCGTCGACGATCGATCGGGCGACATTTTTACGTACCGATAAACAGCCTAAATCATCGCTCGTGTGAAAAAACTTGTATTAATAACAAATTAAAAGTGCCAAGTAAAAATTATACACCTTTTTAACTATCCGCAGAATTCATTAGAGAATTCTTTGTAGTACAATGCTCGTTTAACGCGTATATTTTGTAGAGAACTTTGAATTCCGGATAAATCCTTGAGGAAGACGGCATTTGTCAGAAATAAAATAGGTGAAAAATATGTAATTTTTTAGGATTTCAATTATCGTCGCCACGACGCGCTGCGCGGGCTTGAAGTACCGCAACGCAGTATCTCGCTTTAATATAGTTAGCATAGCGGGTATAGTTTAATATAGTTCTCGAATAGCGTTGTATAGTTCTTACGGAACATGTATGCGAGCTTTAATGCGGCGTTTAACGCGATAATTATTCGTAATGTACACACACCGCTCGCTCGCTCGCCCGCTTCCTTCTCTCGAAGGAAACTCACGATAATCGACAGATGCGCGGGGCCCCATCGCGTCCGTTTTGTTTCGCCCCGTCGATAAATCGATTTGCACAAATTGCGCACTTTGACGTCGCTTTATTAATCAGGAAGAGCCGTGCCGAGCCGGAGGAAGGAACACGGGCGCGCGCCGCCACGGGCTCTTCGGATCCCGTACGTAACCGGCGTCAATTAAGCCGACAGCTAAATGATCAATTATAGTTAATCGATGATAATGCACGATCCAGCAGCGGCTGGCAGTGGCAAATTCTATCCGGGGCCCCGAACTTTTCTCTCCGCTTGTTGTTTTCGCTACGCCACGCCATGCCGTACCACGCTAGCCGAGCGAGTTACTTCCTCCTCGGCGAACTCGCCGTTTCCTTTCTCGCCTGTTGCGTGCAAGTGACTTCGATCGGAGAGAGAATCGCCCGAGGGAGAAATGTCTTACGTCTACCTACGGCCGCAGAGCCATTTTGTAAGCATCCCGCGTCGATAAGCTGCACCGAATTACGCCGTTACCTTGACAGGTATTTTTAGGGCCAATCAGCTCACTTTCTCAATTTTCGCTGTAATCCGTTCTTGGTCTAACTGAAACTTTAAAGAGCGTCGCTGAGACTCGCGAATGCGCCTTGATTTTTATAGCATTGAGTAATTTCGCTGCTTCCTTATTACTAAACGCAACTATAGTTCCTTTATGAGGCGCGGGGACACAAGCATAAAAATTCACTTCGTTCTAATTTGGCCTGTATGGCTTATAACTTGTCTTTTCCTGTTTTTCCGTCTTAGTCCCGTAAAAAATAGGAAATCTTTTAAAGAGTCGTGTTGCGTCGTCGGATCTTTCATTTTCCATCGGCAATCAATGGAAAGTAGCACCAACCCTCGGTCTCTGTCGATCTTTCTAAATACCGACCCGAGGGGACTGCGGTCATCCTCGAAAGGAGGATCTACGAGCGTGATTTACGCGATCCACATAACTTTGAAAGACGGGCCTACCCTAGTCGTCCGACGGAAACGAGAAATTCCTCCGGGCCGATTCGAGTACCATCGCGAATAAGATCTCGGGACGGGTTAACTCCGTCCGGAAGGGTCCGGATCGCGAGAACGTTAGGGCGTGGGCACACGTACACACCCTCGGACGTGTTGCGTCCCACACACGCGCGCGTACACACGTAAGGCCATCGTATATCGATCGGATATTTATGAAGATTCGGGAAGAATGGACGATGATTCGCATCTGCCGGGCCATTAGCCTTACCTACCTTATCCACGTCAGGGCCGTAGCTGGGGGCGCCAGGTGTGACCTCCACGGATCTCTAATGACGAGCCACGATAATCCTTACGGGCGATGCCGACTCGGATATATAGACGAGGAGATTGATATGCCTCGTTGAAGAGCAGACCGGAAAGCTATCGTCCTCCTTCACCGTCCCCTTCGCATCCTCGCGCGATCTCGCCGATTTTTCTCAAGATCTCGAAACCGTGACGGACGATACGGGTGATCGACGGGTCGTCTGACCTCACAGTTTGGCTCACTGATGCCGGGACATGTCGCGAAAATGATTTCTCTCGGTGAAATTTTAATTAATACCGGTTAATCTCTCGAATTAATTTTTGCCTGAATGCTCGATGACGTTAAGGCATTTTTACAATCTTTCTTCACGCCGTTTAGTATTACATTTAGAAACAGGACTTGTTATTAACCTACCGTACATTTGGCTGAGAAACTAATACATCTATCATTCGGTGGAATATTGCAAAGTATAATTTTACGGCGCGTTTACGATTTATTTTCCGGCTGTCAACGTGTTCCATATTTGTGTGTCGCGCTCCCGTGTTTACGTCGACTTACAGGAGCCATTTTCCAGCTGCTCCCGTACGGGCAATGTGTTTTGCGCTGATAAATCACTGTTTGCTATGGATTACTAGCAAGTTTACGATTGTGGAAGTAGTACTTACAAGTGCGACACACGTCGGCATTTTTGTTTCTTCACCGTGACTCGCCTTACTATGCTAACTTGAGGATGATCGATGAGAGGTATATAAGTATATACGTACTTGGCGACGGTTAAACCGGTCAAGACATCCGAGAACGTTCCTCGATATTAGCAAAGTCTTCAAATTCTTTTCTTCGGACAAATTAAATGGACTTAGAAGTGGCATACGAGATGGAGACTTGCGTCAACCATAGCGCGTTTCTCTTTAATCATCTCCTCTAATGTTAGTGCATATTCTAAGAAACCACTTCGAGGTTTAAAATACGAGGCGAACGCGCGCGTCCGTATCTCTTAATCGAATCTTCGAGGCTGCTTTTTTTTTCACGCGACAGTCAAGATCGTAACGAGAACGGCAGAAACAAAGCGGCGCGGTCGTTCGGTCTCGCACGAGCAACGCGCGTCCCGGGGTTATGTGCGGACA
>NW_011967213.1:392669-478233 GCF_000949405.1 Vollenhovia emeryi | reverse complement strand
TAACGAGAACGGCAGAAACAAAGCGGCGCGGTCGTTCGGTCTCGCACGAGCAACGCGCGTCCCGGGGTTATGTGCGGACACGTTAACTGGAGGGTGATCGATGAGCAGATTACTTTGCGGGTCCATGCGGCAACGGATGTTGGGAACGAGCACGTTTCGCGCGCCAGCAAGAACGAGAGAGAGAGAGAGAGAGAGGGAGGGCGGGAGGGAGGGAGGGAGAAAAAATCGCGGCCTTTCTCGTACTCGCCAATATACGCGAGCTCTGCTTCTCCGCCGCGCCGCGCCGCTCGCTTTCTCGCTCGCTTGCGCCGACAGGAATTTCACCTACAACCTTTCGACGTCGAGGCTGCACGCCAAGGTTTGGAGAGGACCTTGTTATTAATCACGACGCTGCCATCTCCCAGAGCAACGTTCGCTCGTTAGTCGGGAGGGAGTGGAGAGAGGGGGACAGCGGGTACCGTGGTTTGTGCCCGCTGAGGGGCGAGGGGGAGAAGGAGAAGAGAGAGAGAAGGGGAGGGTGGGCCATCTCTTAATTACTTCCGCGCCAATTAACACCGCCTCGAATAAAGAAGGGGGATACTCCACCAATAGGAGCGTGGATCCGAAAAAGCCAGCTGGTACGAAAATGCTCCCGATTTAATATAAAGCGCACGAGTACGCGCACTCTCGCGAAATCGGCACACATCCCCCGAATTTGGAACCCCCTCGCTAGACTTGTCTCGTTCGTATGCGCGGTTAGGCCTCGTCCTATTCGACGTAATTTCCATTCCTGAGCTCGGTTACGCGCGCGTTAATTAAGCGATTATGGTATCAGCCAAGTGTGGCAATTAATTTTCTAATTAACAATTAATTTCACATAACTGTGTAATGCGACAACGTTATGATTTTTATCGCGCGACAGTCTCATTGTCAGTAGGAAATAATAAGTTGAAGCGCGGAGAGCAATTACACACGAATATATAACTCTTTTAAAAGTAATGAAAAGGAAACGTGGGAAACAATAGACTGGGAACGTTGCGTATACGTCTTAAGACGGTATAATCGCGAGATCAGGCATACTTGAGCAAGATTCCGCTTGTGATTTAGCCGAGCGTTTCGCCAAGTTGGTAACAAAGTAAGCTGGTCACGTGCGATCGTAGTTCGGTGAATTCCATAGGATGAGGGAAAGCTCGAGACAGAAAGAAAGAGTCGGCGGATGAGTGAGCAAGTCGAGATAGCCGAGAGGGATCAGCTGTGGTCTTCCAAAAGTGAAGTCCCGTGGGAAGTCAATCAACCGACCTTTCTTCGCTCATCGTGAAGGGGGTGGACTTTGTCTGAATCCGCCAAAGCATATACTTCATAGACACAATAGGCTTTTATTTTATTCGAATGATACGTCGAATCCAGCGCCAGGATTTCGTTGGAAAGTAGCCTCGGACGTTACGTTGGTGATTGAGTGCTTAAATCGCGAATACAAGACAATTGAATTTATCGTACATTGAATACTTATTAAAAATTTCGGATTGTAATAGTTTTTAAAGAGATTTGTCTGACAATATGTCTCTCTCTATTTTATTTGATGCGAGATAACAGGATTGTCGAGGAGGAACGAAGAATCTTCAATTATAGTACGATCGACTTGGTGGAATTCTTGTGCAGATAGAGATCGCTCGTGCATTTTCTCCCGCGTGTAATCGCACGGAATCGGCTCACGCGTGTAAAGCAATGCGCGGCATAATAAAGGTTAGCCGCGTCGCATACCACGATCACCGGCGATGAAATAACGCGCGCGTGGTGGCCGTGGGGATCAGAGAGAAGAGGACGCGGACGGGGGAGGAGGATCGGTAGTTCACGCAGGATATGGCGATATCACGGTGTATATGGCGGTCGCGAGCGTGGTGATTCGAAGGGGGCGGTTCGCCGGAGACCCGGTTGCGCACAGCAAGTAGAGGGCGAATTGAGTGTAGAAGGGACGTCGGCGGCGGTGGCGGCGGCGGCGGCAGGAGGCGGTGGAGGACGAGAGACGGGAAGGGAGGCAGTGAAACGTGAGCACGAAGGGTGGCGGGAGAGGTTTCGGTCGGGTAAGGGGATGGGTTGGCGATTGGCATTTAATTAGCGGCCGGATGACCGCCGCCGCCTCCGGATCAATACGCCGCCCCCGGGGGCAGTGTGCAGGAGGCAGCGATCCCCTTTCGACTCCCCCGCGTCTCTTCCTCCACCACCTCCTCCTACTTTCCACCTACCGACCCCTTTGCTCCGAACAGAGTACACCGGGCAGAACCGAACTCGTTTGCTTCGTCTGCCGGGCGAAACCCTTTTGCTCTCCACCCACCACCGAAGGGTGGAACGAAATAGAAGCGGGTGGCGAGGGAGGGAGGGAAAGAGAGAGAGAGAGAGGGTTTGCGCCGCGAGAGAGGTTTCTGCCGCTCCTTAACCTAACCTCCTGACCGAGCACCACGTGCGGGGAATATCCGGAAGCACTTGGGCAAAATAAAGAGAGCTGGCCGGATAAGTGCCGCGGATCCTTTCGCTCCGCGGCCGGTCGTTTACCGAATCCGGAAGAGAGACTGGCGGTCGTCCTCTCCTCTCTCTTCCTGTCTCTCTCTCTCTCTCTCTCTCTCTCTCTCTCTCTCTCTCTCTCTCTCCCCCCCCCTCTCTCTCTCTCTTTTCGGGTCTGTTTTCCCGTCGGAAATCGAGGTACGCCCGTGCCCCTGCACCCGATATTTTGGGTTGACGATGCGCAATTATACGCCCGTACGAATAATTGTCATTCGAGACGCGCCACGCGGGCCTACGCGGGTTTCGGATGAATTATCAGAAAAAGGTAGAAACGCGTGCGATGCACGCACGGCGTGTGTTTGCAAAATACCAGCCGCAGCAGTAAAACAGTGATATAAGTCAGTGAAAATAAAAGTCTGACGTGCAGCTTGCTCTCGTATGTACATATTCATCGCATCGCGGCGATTTTTCTCGCATATCCGAGATTCACGATTTCTCGATTTCCAGTTAAAGAATTGATGTCGCGGCTGGAGATCTCGATTTCTTTGAAAACTGACCTAAAAATTCTCAAAGATCACGCTTCTGAGGTACTACGCTATGATATGTCTTACGGAACGAACTTAGGAAATATTTTTTACTTTTTCGGCAGTCATGACACTTTGATAGACGTCCCGAAGGCCGCGTCGGCGGTGAACGCGATGCTCTATTTGCACGACTCATTCCGTTACGGCTTCTTTTTTAATCTCACCACTCTCGGGCGCGCGGTTCGAAAGTGCAAATCGATTCTCCCGTCTTCCCTTCTCGCTCTCGTTCGCGCAAGAGTTAATCACGGTAAACAGACTTCATTGTTCCATAACGCGGCGGTTAAAAAGAGCAGAGAAGCGGCGGTGCATCGGACACGGTGCTCGTGCCAAATCAGTGTTTATGCTTAAAATTATGGCCGCTCGAGTAACAGCCTTTGGAAATATCGCCGCCGCGCTCTCGGGCGGTTCTCAATTCCGTCGTGGATGCACACGCGGGATCGGCCGTTTGCGATCGGGCGCCGTTCTTGAGAGAATCGGCAGCAGCGTGGATTGATACGTACGTGCGCGCGCTATACGTTATTGCCGTAATAATTTACATTGACAGGCCTATCTATATGCAAATGTCCGTATCATCCTCTAATAGCTCGAATTGATATCCGATCGATCAAGAATTACGTAAATCTGACACACAAAGCGGCGGAGCAGATCGTCAATCGGCACAACGTCGATTTCCGATATTACATCCGTCGATTATGGCAGCATATCGAAACGATAAGTTATGATTTTATAAGTCCGTCTATTTGTGACAGAAACGACGTTGCTTTAATTAAACTTAATTAATAATTGATGAAATTATCAAGTTAAAATTGTATTTGCGATATCGAAAGTAAGTATATCTTCGAAATTGTTTCTCATCTCGTGTACCATTTTTATTTCACATGGTAGTCAAGCCGAAATTTTTGCGAAAGCCTTGGCCGGCTCGATCAAGCGACTCGACAGCACGCACTTACGACCCTTCAAACGCTCATTTCTACGTTGTTGCGCGGACGCTTTTTAAAATGTCAAGCAACGCCCAGGCTTCATTTTCTCGGGGAGGTCGCCCGAACTACTTTAATTACACGTTCCGTTCTTAACGTCTTTATATTTCTTCGCGGGCATGCGGCGCGCAGATCCGCGCGCGGCATCAAACGCGCCTCGATTATACGCTTTTTACGATAACTTAATTGCACGTCTCCTCTCTCCGCGTGTCTTGCAGTCCGAAAGGTGGCCGAATACCAAAGCGGAGCACCTCTGGCCTCCGACCGCTACCCTTCCCCCCCCTCGTCTTTTTCCTCCCTCGCTTCCACCTCGTTGTTTCTGAAGGAGTGTATAAAATACGGGACTTGTTAACAATGTTCGCACCTACACGCGCGTGCGCGGGGCCTCTCGCGTATGTGTATCTGGTCACCCATAAACGCGCTGTACCCCGGCGAGGGGCCCCTTTCGGCGACGGCGACCTTCGGCCTCCGAGATCCTCCGGAGATATTTTATTCCCGAGGATTTTTATGAGCCGATATATCACACATCGACTGGGTCCCGACGGGGTTGGCGTTATGCTCGGGGCCCCGGATCGAAGAGAAAGGGGTCGGGCCCGCTACGTGTACGCAATATCGTGCAAACTATCTCGGAGCGCGTATGCACGCTGAAATCGCATTTTTAACGACACGAGATTTAATTTTATACCGCGAGTGTAAAGCACCTGGGACGACCATAATTTTCTACGGTTGTGTGCGAGATAAAGAAACAATTCTTGCATGTGTAACTTTTAAAATCCACCACGTTAATTAATATAATTTCATATATTACCTTTCACAAATACATACGCGTGGGAGTCGTGCAAATAAAATGACACGTATCTTAGCATTTCGGGATCACAAGGAGAATATTAAATGGGATTAACTAAATGTTGAAATCGTGCGCTTGTAGTTTTGCGACCATGCACCCACAGAAAAAAATTTCCGGATCCAATGCTATTACATTTGAATGTATCATAAAATAGGATCGATATAGCGCTAATCATATTTATTATGGAGAAAGGAATATTTTTATCTTAAATGAAAAATTCTAAAATCTAGAATCGTCTTTTGTCGAATAACGTCGTGCCAACTTCGTGCGTTGCAAGATGGAGGAAAAATTTATTCTAAACTCAAGAATATATAAACTTACATTTATATAAGTTACTCTTGTCTCAATATAGCAAGTCAATCTTTTTTAATTCGACAGAGGGGAATAAGAATTGTTGATTTTATTTTGATATTGTCTTATTTTTATACTAAATGAGGATGTGAGTAATATAAATACGTGAAGAATATTTTTGTCTCGGTAACAAAAATCTTTTCTGAGGGTGTGGTACAGTGGTTTCTCATATGTTGGAAAGTAAAATTAATATGTAATTGTGAGCATGCGCGCGCACGCGTGTGATCGGGTACAAAGAGAAACGTATTCTTCTAGATCACTTTGAGATCTCGTTTTGGAAGAGTTCGTGCGCGCATGTCGTATTCCAGGAAGAACGACCGGTCGGACTATAATCACTCATCTCGTGGAATAATGGCGCGCGACGTGCGTGATGGGATTGCTTAATATCATCTTTGGGAACGATGTTACCGGTCAAACGGTCCGATTATCGATTTCCTGCGAACTGCACACCTCGTTCTTCCTCTCGAAACACGCCTTCTTGAGCTCATGACCTTAAGGCACGAGAAATGGCAATCACTATATATTATATATCGGCGAGTCGCCGCATGGCCGAATCTTTCGAGGTCCTCGTCTTCACCCGCGAGAACTTCGCAGCACGCAGAACGTCACGAAATTCTAAGAAGATTGCGCGAGAAATTATATGATTTTCTTTTTGTTACGACGAGTTTTAACATAGGTAAAATCACACTCGTAATATCAGAGCGACATTAAAAGGATGATAACCCGAGTCAAAATTTTTATACTATCTTGACACTTTCAAGGATAATTTACACCTACTTAGCTGATGTATACACCTACATAGATCAGCGATAACCTACTTTGATGTCATTATTTTTTGCTCCTCCCATGAATCTTTAATTCTAAAAATTTACTTTCGCTCCTACTGGCAAAAGTAGAAATTTCCGACACTATCGGTTTTAAAGTAGGAGTAAATTTTGTACTTGCAGTGCGACCTCTTTTACTGTCTTAGGTCCTACTATATAATAGAATTGAAGGTTCAATATAGGGCCAAAATTTCGACTCGGGAAATCAGTTTGAATGAAAATGATAGTAATTTGTGATCTATTATCATGATATTCCTTATTGCTTTCGTTCGTTCACGTATAGATATATCATATAGAGATGCTACAAAGTATCTCCAAGAATCTTATCTCATAAGGTGTATACAATTTTTATTGCGCGTTCATAATATACGTGGCATATGTTAATACAGTTGCTCAAGATTAATATGGCTTGGCGATAGTTGAAGTCTCGCGATTTCTGTTTCCGCGATTTTCTGTTGTACGGCTATTATGCCGAAACGTACGACGTTCTCGCGAAACGGGCGTTTGTCTGGAAACAGGATCCCGTGCCAGAAAGCCATCAGCCAGCCAGCCAGCCAGCCGGTCGACCGGCTGGCCGGCCGAACCTCGGCGCTCGTCGCCTCGGAGCTTTCGTCGTCGGCGAAATGTAAATCGCCGGTTCCGCCCCCCCCCCTTCTTCCCCTCTGTGTACGTGAGCCCCGTTGAAATCGCGTGTGTCATTTCATTTGCAGAAGTGTGGCCGCGGAGTGTGTCACGGCATCG
The DNA here is from genome assembly GCF_000949405.1 of Vollenhovia emeryi. Taxonomy (NCBI): domain Eukaryota; kingdom Metazoa; phylum Arthropoda; class Insecta; order Hymenoptera; family Formicidae; genus Vollenhovia; species Vollenhovia emeryi. The sequence goes on along the minus strand of NW_011967213.1, from coordinate 471,431 downwards.
AAAGTTTCAGGTCGTTACGAGTCCGCTGCCGCACGAGTCAACCGACGCGGTGAGACAATAGGGTTGCCCCTCCCGCGCCCCAATGGCGGCCATTACGCGATTACGTGTCTGGGATCGCCCTGTACGTACACCCCGCTACCGAAGTTTAAGCGTTATTGACGAACGTCATTTCTGTAATGATAGCCCAACATGCGATTTTAGTATCTTGGAACGGGGGGGGGGGGCGAGGAGGAGGACTCGACAGGGGGAAGCGAGCGAGGACGTTACGTTCCAAGACATTTAAACACCCCGCTGACGTCTAGGTCGTGTACGTAAAATCGATAATAGTACTGTCATCCAATATGATGCGGGAACGCTTAGGGAAATATTGTAATAATGATGAGATGACGCTGCACATCGCTTATCTGTTAACGCCGCGCTAGTATCGCTTCGCGCAGGTACCGTTTAACTCGGTCGTAATTCTCAAACGCGAGAAGGTAAAAAATATCATCTCGAACGCGCTGCGCGCATGTACCTGTAGGTATGTTCACGCAGCGAAAGGTCGGTAAAATTGGCGCTATCATTTGTATCATTGCAAATCACTTGTGCAGGGTTAAAAGACATGGACTGCGTGCGGGACTACTTCATTGCAACGAATCACATTCGATTGCCGTTTTGTTTTGTTATGCATCAATTCGAACGGGCGAATCTCTTTCGCGGTCGGGCGGAACCTCGTCTTGCGATACTCTCGTCGCTCGGAAGCCCGGGTTTCGCGTCGCTGCCATCACGTCGATCGTCGATGAAACTGCGACGACGGCCGGCGCGGCCCCGCTGCCACCGGCCATTACGCCATTACGGTTCATTTTCGTTTAACAGCCGACGATCGTACGACGGCGTAAGGTGTGGCCGTCACGATGAAAAGTCAAGCCACAAGGCGCAGCGAGACCGTGGCTGCTAGACAATGGCGACCGATGATACTCCACCTTCGGAGAAACGACGACCCAATCGGAAATTGCCGATGGATAGGGACGATAGATGAAAAGCCGCTCTATTAAAATGTCTAGTCATTTTTTTCAGGCTCGACCCGCGCGTCCTCGTCGGCCTCGCGTTTCCCCGACCGGGGGACTTCTCGCTGGCGCGAACAATTTGTTTCCTCTCATTTTCCGCGTCTCTCGAAAGGTTGATAAACGCGGGCTCGAGTCTAAGAGGGTTAAGCAAGAAATTTCCAACGCTCATTCGCAACGTTTTGCCGGAATCCCCCCGAGTGCGGATACGTACGCAACGCGGATACGTGGTGTGCGTGTATCCGCGCGGCAATCACCGTTTTACGGTTAAACCGGCGGATTAAGTCCTCCCGCTACCTCTTCCGCCACGATGGCTACATGGCTCGGCGCGCAGCGTATCCCAGCCCTCAGTTATTTTTCGCATTTGCCCGCGAGATGTAATAACGAGATTTAGAAAACACTTCCCCGCCGCCCGGGCGTTCGCCTACCTGTCCACGCGCGTAGCGATCAGGGGAGCGAACGAAAAAGGGAAACTAGAGGAGGGGGGGAGAGGAAGAAGGAGACGAGCAATTTTCTACTCATTGGTGAGAAAAGAACTCGGGGTACCCGCAGGTGCGGGAGGGCTTTGTGGCTTTTCCGCGATAATTTTCCGAAATAATTGAGACGCACGGGTTGTTCCTGTCGGCTGAAATTTTTCGACCTGTCACGTACCAGTGAAAGATTGAGACGTCTCTACGTGGCTATTAGTGTCAAATCAGCGTGGGTTTAGGTATTCGTTAGTATAACAGACCAACCACCCGTCCATTATATAGTTTTACTAAAGACATTTTAATTTGCGAGAGGGACACCCGCACGATCTTTCGGCTGCGAGAGAGACCGTTTGATTAGTAACTATCTCTCTAAAAGTGAATCAGTGTGAATTGTCACTGCGATTTTCAGTGGTAAATACTTGTAACTGCAAATCAGTGACTGTCCACGGTTTTCAATGATAATTCACTGACTTTTAGGCCCGGTTTTTCATTTTCGGGTTAAATGTTAACCAGAGGTTAGTCGATCGCCTGCCTCTTCTTAGATAATAACATAGAAAAAGATGGAGAGTCGACTAATGTTAACCAGAGGTTAGTCGATTGCCTGTCTCTTCTTAGATAATAATATAGAAAAAGATGGAGACTAACCTCTGGTTAACAGTTAATCAGAAAATGCTAAACCGGATCTTAGAGGGATTATTTGAGCGCGTCGCTTTATTGAGAAGTCATTACGCAAAGCGTATTTATTAGAATACTTGTAATTAGAATCGATATAGTCTTTGGTAATCGAAACCTTTGTACAAATTTGCAAAAGAAAATCGATATGTAGCACGCTGGGGAGGAAAATCTTGCGCGTATTATTATAAATATATTCTGTGTATCGTCGTCGCGTTTTACGCTACATGTATCAGGGCCGACAATCGGGGTGGCATTATTTCATCGGTCGGAAAAATAGCGGAGGGTGATCTTCCGGAGAGGCGGGCACAAAGTTAGCATAGTCCGTGACTTAGTGGTCCTGGGGGTGTCGTCCGTCAACCCCCCGAGAAGGACCTTTCTTATTTCGCGATATTTTGTTGCCCGCGCGATATTTATCGCTCATGCAGGTCTGACGAGTGGCGTCGTAAACTGCAACAAGACATATTGCCTGACGAATTTAAGAAAAACATGCAATCTGAAGTAATAAATAATCGGCGTAGTGCAAAAAGTATTACAAGCCTTTTATAAGTATCTGAAAAATACACATTTATATGCACATTTAAACCTATTTGGGAACAATAATCGCATTGTTGTAGCATGTGGATCACATAAATATTATTACAAGTATTTTTTTTCGCGATTTTACAGCGTGTGTCGTAAATTTTGGCCACTAGAACAGCGACGCACGTGCGTGCCAAGTTTCGTATTCGCATAGATGCGATGACAGGCATATCTCTCTCTTTCTCTTTTCGCCGCTCGCTCTCGTTGGCACTCGAATACCCGGCCAGTTAATTCCGCTACATTTGAACGCGTCCCGGCGAAAACGGGCAGATATATCACATAAATTGCCATTGTGGTCGCGACAATATGCTAAACACGCGGCGCGTTAACGGTCGGCTGTTAGCATTTCGTTATTCCGCCGGCGCGTGTATGTACGCTATCCGGGATGAAAGATGCGCGCTCGAGGCCGAAGGGAAAATGGCTTTGCCGCGGCAATTTTTTTTTCCTTTTTATTATTGGACGGACATCTCTCTAACGCACGCTATTGCGCTCAGGTGGACTAAACCAATTTCGTCATACTTCACTGGCGTCGTCTAAATACCGAGCATCTCTTCGAAATCGAGGGATACCTCGAGCGGTAACGTTAGCCGTTTATTAATTTCTATTCCAACGTGCGATTAACGTTAATTATAAATACGTTGGAGAGGTATCGCGCTACGTTATTATACACGCTGTTATATACAGGAAATATTCCGTTATCTCGGACTTAGATTCGATATACGTAACATTTTTCAGTTTTTTTTTTGCCGAGCAAGAGCATGCGAAGTTCGTCCGTAGGATAATGCTGCTCCACGCACTCGTTACCCGCGAAAGGGGAGTGGGAGATCCGATCAGCACGGCGCACGGGAGAGCCTAAATCCTCGAACTCATTAATGAGCTCGCGCAGTCCACGGGCGACGCGCGCGCATATGCCAGGCTTTATACTTGAGGTTTAATTCGAGCCGGCCAAATTAATTTGCCACGATGAACGAGTCGGTGTGTGTATACGCTGTTAGCGTTGCGTTTCGAATCGGTCCAGATTAGCCCTGTTCATTAAACACGAGCGTGCGCGAAATCGACGGCCGGGCGCCGTCGGATTTGCGCGGCGCCCAACGCGGCTGTAGTATCAGATCAGCATCATCGGCATCATCGTCGCCGAGAGCCGTCGAGTTTTCGGCACTTTCGCGTTACGCCTGCGCTTCCTGTAATCGACAGGCTGTATATCGGCCGAAATTTGCGGTCGGCCCGGCAACAAGCACACCGATGTTATCCGCGTTAATCTTCCGCTCCGCGCGGAAACGTTGATGAACTCGTCGTAATGAAATCTCGATTTATTTCGGATGCTTGTTGTAAGGACGCGCTATCGACCTTGATCGTAACGAGAAATGCGTCACATTTGATATTAGACCAAGAGAGAAAGAGAATATCGTTTTAATTTTCTCGTTGAATTCTCTTCTCGTATTTAACGCTTGATTAATGCAAAACGTTAAATCACCGCAGTCTCTTTGTGCATTCATGTTACAAGTAAAGCTGCAATAGATAGAAAGGTAATGAATTGTCAATAAGGAAAATTAAGTAAAACTGCCGGTCGACTAAGAGAATGTTCGACAGCGACGATACTCAGTCTCGTCCATCATCTTTTTCTTTCGTTCGCTCGACGCAGAGTACTCCGAATAATAACCCATTATCGCCCCGCAAATGACGCAAATGACGAACGTCCGTACAGTGTTTTCAAGTAATGATAATTAGTGGAATGTCAAGACATCTGATTTGTTGTTAGGCGATATTAGTTTCTCGGAGACGACGCCGCGCGGAACACAATGGTGCACTGTGGAATTGTGTCGTTGGCTCGGCGTCGATAATAATTACCAGGATAGCGGGGCGTTATTGAATGGAAATTTTGCGTAACTCTCGTGTAATCCGTATCCGCGCAATTAATTATTGTACCGCGATAAGTCGCGATATTATTCCGTCCGTCCCTTGAGCATACGCGGGCGGTCGGGCTGATTTGCGCGCTTATAGCGTCATGTCATATATTATGCACGCATCATCGTGTTGCGTACGCGCGCTTTCCAGCTGATTTCGGCGTATTTCCTCAATCGCTTAATGCACGTCCCGCGCGATTATCATCACAACGACAACTCAATGACAACCTAACGTCGCCGATCTCACCCTTCACCTCTCGAAGTCAGAGAGACACGTAAAGTCGTTTAAAATTCTTGCGGATTCATGTTGAGTATTTTTTTATGATCATGAAAAATTAGATAGTACCTAACTGTCATAAATAAATAATTGCAATTTCAGAACAAAATCTGAATAAGCGACACAATAATAATAGGGTTGCAAACTATTCTTCTTAAAATGATTGGAGTACTTTGAGATTTCCGTTGCGGTTCGATATGTTTATCCTTTCGGAAGAATAATCAATAAGAAGAGAGATTATAAAAGCGGCATAGTAAGAGGCGGAGAAGGTCGAAAAATATCTGTGGACATCGAAATAACAGACTGTACACGTAATCATTGATCTGTTTATCATAGCGTTTATTATCAGTTAAAACTCTGTCGCGTTCTTTCGCCGAAATACCGGCGTTCCGGAAACCTTGACCGATCGAGAATTTTTGGCCGCGGGGGTGCGATCGATCACGATCCGTATGACAGGCTCGACCGATCGCCCGATCGATCGGTCGGTCGGTCGGTCGGTCGGTACGCGGCTCTCGGGAGTGCGTGGTTAAGCGGCTTGCCTCTCTCGCTCGACAAAAAGCCAGCTGCCGTGAACGTTAATTTCGGCACGCGCGCCGCGAGGCTTTTTAAGCGCGCCGTGATACAACGGAAAGCGTAACGTGCAATGCAACGCAGCGCAACACCACGCGCGCATCCGAAGGATGGAGCTCGTCCTGAATACCGCGCACCTTGCGCCCCGTTAATTACGAGCTGGGTACGGGTACTCGCCCGTAATCGCTTTTTACGCGCAACTTTCGATGCGCCAGGGCACGGGTCTCGAACGCACCAATTCTCCAACATGTGATAAACACTCACTGGACGTCGATGTCCGACATTGTACAGTTTTCGATCACTGCACTCCATATACTACATTATTATGATATTTCTTTTTTATTTCCTCTTCAGATATGCAACCATCCGCATAGTTCTCTGTAAGTAATTATAAGTTGGTTCGGAAAAATATTTACGATGCTCGATACGTATTTTCCATTTCCTTTTTTCAACATTGGGATGTTAAGGGCGTCGAACGGCGTATCGTCAGTTTACAGCTCTAGATAAAAGTCGTAATAACAAACGCTGAAGATAAAGCAAAATTGTCGTTGGAGATGGTCGCTTCCGAAAGTATTACGTTGGGAAATGGAAGGCGTCTTTAAAAAGACGTGCCGGGACTGATATCGCTCTAATCGAGAGACGTACAAGCGCGAAGAAATACACATACGATCGGCACGCGTACATACGCACGCGAGCATTCGCGCATTCTTAAGCAGCGAGTATCAGAGAAGGAGCGAGATGATAAAACCGCGTGGCGGCCTAGAGGCGGCAATAACTGTTTCGTGGCTCGTAAAAATGTTATTACCTTCTGTGCGGCGCGATACCAGAAGACAGTGCGCGAAAGCAAAAGGGGGACGGCCGAGATGATAAAGACACTCGGGCCAGAACCTGGCGAATCCGTACAGTTGTGCGCCGATCCACGTTACACCAGCCGTGAAATAGTGACGTAATGAGTTGTGGACAAGAAAACAGCTCGGGAAAAACTAATTTCATTATAATTTACATTATTCGTAATCATTTCGGCACAGTTTGTTTTTCATTAAACGACTTTCTTTTCAATCATGGTGCTATCTTTAAATTACTTACAGTGCAAGTTTTACGGGACTGTGATCTGTCAGAGTTGTATATTTTTGGATATGCCGAGGGGTAGGCACACTTACAAATTCAGTGTTACATCGATTGAAGTACGCCGAAGAAAACTACACCCGAGGCTATAGCTGCGTGCGCGCAACGAACTTGAATTGTGAATAATTTAAAAAATAGAGCTCGTGTGCAAACCGACTTGTTCTATGACTAGAAATCACTTTTTCCGGTTATGCAGCTCGTTACTCCGAACTCGATATGCATGTAATGCAGCACCATTGATCGGACTTGACGATACGTGAACTAGACTTTGATTCGAACGTGTGTAAGACAAGTCGGCTTGGAGTATCGTGAAAGAGTTGCTGGAACGAACTAACGACGCGCCTTTATGCGTGTAACTCGAGAAATGGCATTTGTCATTGCGAGGCTGGTTTATTATCGCGTTCGAAAGACAAATAGAGTGACACTGCCAGGCGGAAGTGAAAGATCCAGGAAGTGTTACGCGTACAATTTATAAACGTTATATAGGTTGCGCAAATATTTTTACTCAGAATTGAATTTTTATCTCTAAATATAGTCAGTGACGAATTATTCCTTATCAAATTGACACTTACAGCGATTTAACCACATTTTTCGCATTACCTGTAGAAAATATGTCGAGGGATCATTTGAAGAAAAACACACACATGCACGTACATAAAATAAATAAAATGATATTAGTTTAGTTGAATATTACAGGTCTCTTTTTTTTACAAAATAAAAAGGGAAAATTGAAGGGCCAACGAAAAAAGTTCGAAGGTTATAAATAAATTGGACACAACGTAGAGGGCATTAATGAAATCCGCCTCGAGACAATGGGGAAATTGCCCGCGAGGCGCGAGACAACCGCGCGCGCTTTTTATTTTATATTCTGATATAATGCTCCCTCTTACGCAGAGCAGCTACGCTAATATCGCCGTATAATCTGTCGCCATTCCGAATAAATAACCTGCGGCGTGGCTAATAAAATTTCACCGCCTGCGAAATTTTGTCGGCCACGTCGCCCTCGCGCGTCTCTTCCTCGCGCGACAGAAGATTCCCGGCGGATCCGTTTTTTCACGGTGGCACGGGATACTGTCTATATAAAGACACATAGCCGTAGCAGGGCAGGAGGCGGCACAGCGTGCGCCGCGGCGTCGCTTCATTTGTCTTTATATTAACGCTGCTGTGTAACGCCGTAACGGCGTTATGACGACAACGCAACGGGTAGCGTCGGCGTCTACACCGCCGTGAAACAACTTTTTACCCCTCTCAACGTTCCCCCGCCGCCCTTTTTTTCGCCTCTTTATATAAACGCGTTGCCGTTTTACGAGGGACGGAGGCAGCGAGAACTGCCCCTGATTCCAAATTATTACCCGTGCGAACGTCGCCGGGGGTTGCGTCCTCCCGGCAAATTGCGTTTTCGCTGATACGGATAGACGCGCGACGATCGGGACCGAAGATATAAAGTTGGAGGAAAGCGAATATTTATTTAAGTGTTTATGTTAAGAAAAAGAAATTCAACTTGCTTTTCAAATTGAATTGAAAAGGAATCAGCCAAGAAGGAGACAAGGAAATATGATCGTTATAGGGGTTGCTGGAGTAATTCTGCATCTTGTGCATCTAGAGCTGTCGATTCGCGAAAACATTTATGTAACATACAAATTATGTACAGACCGGCAGTGTTCCACTAATCGGACTAAATCAGAGAACAGCACGGTATCATTGAAATTAAGGTTTAGAAGCCTAATAAAACATCTATTCCATGCTGTTCTCTGATTTAGTCCGATTAGTGAAACACTGTCGGTCTGTACATAATTTGTCTATTACATAAATGTTTTCATCAATTGACAATTCTAGCAGCAAAAGGTGCAAAGAGTGCCGAATCACTCTAGCATCCCCTTAATTGTCTTCTGTCATGTTAAATGACGAAACACGTTGTAAAAAATACCCGAGAGCCGTACAAGTAAAATTAAATTACTCGCTGATGCATTATTGAAGGATTAAATAAGCTCGCGGTATCTAAGAGCGGCACGAAGCGATGTTACGTAAAATCTCGGACGGTCCCCGCAAGCACATTAGCGCGATAATTGCGAGTCGAAGTTTCCTAGTGCATATTCGTGTTGCTCGCGGGCGAACTTTCAGATCTATAATAGACACTGGGTGGCGGGGGCGGCGGGGAAGGGATGCCGCCTTCTCGTCTCGATGCAGCACGGCGGCGACGAGATACGTCGATATCTCGATGTAGATACGTACCGACCTGCAGGTAACTTGCAGCAGCGCGGAAAATAAAGTTTTCTGCCGCGTTCTCGTATACATAAAGTAATACCGATACGAGGTCGGCTCCTTTTCTCCTCCTCGTCGATGGGGTAGGAGGGTAGGGGGGGGCAGCATTGGACGGTCGCTCCCATGAGGTTAATTCCGAGTCGAGGGGCGGAAAATATTCACGGTTCCTTAAAATCCGACGAGCTTGTCTCTTACGAGCCTCCTCTGGGGTGGCGTTACGGTCACTCAAAATACAAGGAGCCCCTGTCGCCCATTTTCCCCTTGCCCACGGCAATCGTCTCTTAATCCGCGCCCTACCGATACGTGGGATACGAACAAAGCACTTGCTGTTGAGCAGAACGCGCCGCTGACGACTCTTTCCGAACGTTACACTACACCTTCCCTGTAACTTAATAGGTCTCTCTACAGCGACGCACTTGTTTCTGATTGCAGTCCATCCGCTGCACGGTGCCCGGCTGCTCCTGCGACTCCTTCACACCCGGGAAACGTCATCTGCGCTACTGCGAGACCTGCCATCATGGATGGGTGCCTCACGGTAAGTCACACTTCGAGATAATCGATATTGGAACTCTCGCGTTTTCATCGGGCGAACCTCTGAAAAAAAAGATAGGGGGGAAAACGAAAAAAAAAATATGAAAGAACGATCGCGGGAAGATTTTTCCCGGGGATATTCCGGCGCCTGGTGTCGCGTGCGCGCGCGGTTAAACGCAAATTTTCCAACTGTCAGCATACTTCATCCGACGGGCCCTCAGGGACGAAATTCAATTTTCCAACGATGACCGCCGCCCAACCCTCGTTGGGCATCGCGGCCGCGCGCGCGCGCGCGCGCCACCCCTTTGTACAATAGAACGGAGCGCGCGCGAGCGTGCACGCACACGTACGCGAATACGCGCGTATTCGATATAAGACGTCGGGATACTTTATGCCCCCATAAGTTCCCGAATTCGAGGAGGTGATCCAGGGGCCGGTCGGCGGCCACTGTGTTTCGCACAGTTTCACATCGTCTGGAGGCGATCTCGACACCCGGTGGCGCGCGCCCGCGCGCGTATACGTACGCGCGCATACGTCAAACCGCGCTTAAAATTCCGCCTGCTTGACCCGCGATAGATTGGACGCGGCGCAGCATGGAATACATATCAATTTCGGGCCTCTCCTTTTTCGCCCGCTCCCGCGGGAACGCAGTTGCACACGCGCGTTCTCTTTCTGTTCTCATTTTTTCCAACCCGGCTCCGCCCGGCTTCTCGACTCTCCGCGCTACGTCGAAACAAAAGGTGTCGCAATCTCGCGCGCGCGCGCATTTCGCCGCGCGAAAAGGCGCACGTTGGGCGGCGCGTACGCGGTAATTATTCTCGCGGATTGCCGGGTTCGCGAATACTCGTCGAAGGCGGATTAGAGTGATTAACAGACGTGTTAAGGCCGTAAAATGCGAGCGAGGTGCGTAATCAACGAGATAATCGGGCGCCCAAACGCTTGTCGGCCGCTCGCCGATTAGCGGAGTTTTGCATACATTTTTGCGGGGTACGCTTTTAAGTTTGTACGTAACCAATTAGCCGTTAAACCTGTTATTATTTTCACCTAGCGTCGGAGAGATGTGAATATAGGAGGAAAGGATAACACACGACTCCGTTACTATTGTTTCACATCGTTTTGTATATATCATGTATCACTGTATAACTTGCATTTTAAAACAGAAATTTTCATCATCATAAACTTACCGCAATATCAAATATCATAACAAATGTAAACAAATTCATTGTTCACGTAATTAAAGTCCACGTTTTTATTATGTCGTTACGAAAGGTATCGGTTGCTCCATACACCGATGATCCTGTGTCTCGTCTGCTTGCAGCGTAAATTAGCAGACTTTTTTGCGTGTCATTCAGAATTATCGAAGACGATCGTAATAGGCGGAAATCAGTTTCGAAAAGGCGAACGATTTCTCCTTCAATATGGCCGTACGAACTCAAAGTAGAAAACTCGTGGGCTATCGTTGCTCTATGTTTTAAACCGGTTTCGCGGATGAGAGAAAACGGATTCGTCATTATTGATCTGTTAGCGATTAGGATAATAATCTATTATATACGTTCGCAACGGCAAAAGTCGATGACGCGTAACGGCAAAATTATTATCGAGATAACGAACAGTATTAATTAGTTAACGTTTTCGATGTGACGTGTGTAAAAACAATCACACCATCGTAAGAGAGTAGAATTATTATTTCTTCTAACAAGTAATTGTTAGAAAATGTTGAAACACAGGAATAATAAGTGTCTTGTATCTTTAATATTTAACGCTATTTAGCATAACTTAAATATCTAACGTGATTGAGTTTAATTAATTGGCTCGAGTTCTTAACAGTAACCGGATTTAATTTGTGTTTCTGATCGTATTGAGGACTTGACAGGCGTGTTAAACAGCGCGTCTAGTTAGGTGCCACTGAAGGTACGGCGATGCGCGAGGGCCACGAGGAGACTGTGAACGAAATCACGAGTAGTGCACTGACAAAGGCCTTTTTAAATTGTAATGAGCTGCCAAAGAGTGAATTATGTGCCGTCCAAGTGCCATCGAGTCCTCGGCGAACCCCATCCTATAAAACCCCGCCGTACACGCGTATATATCCCGGCATCCCCGTGGCCGCTCGGCCACCCCACATCATGAATATATTTACATTGATCGGCCGTCTCGGCATTTTTCATTTGGCTCGTCGTTGTGTTCGGACGAGCCGATGTGTGTCCATCCCTCCGATACTTTATTTATATCGACGGGATGGGACGTGTCTGTCTCTTCTCCATGCAGTTTTCATCGCACGGGAACTCGCGTATGAGCGATGAATCCGGCCCGACGCTAATGATCCTTTCGTCCTTGTCCGGAAATCCCTGGAGTTTAACAAGATGGCTTCCTGGGCCGCCCGTGCTCACGAGATGTGTATCGCGCATATGAACCGTCCAGGATCTTCAGACTGTCAGTTTCAAAAGAGAGCGAGAGCGCGCGCGCGCGCGCGAGAGAGAAAGAGAGAGAGTTTCTGTAAATGCCACATTGAAGCATATTTTGCAAAGCCTATACTTGACGAATTTCGATTGTGATCGCCTCACATTTCGAACAAGATGTCGTTCGATGTTGAAAAGATCATTTTCTATTCTCGTGTCTCCCGTCAGATAGTTTATCAGATCATTGTAAGGATACATTTTTACATCATTTACATAATTATATTAATGTTCCATATTCGCATATTAATATTCATCGCGTCTCTCGCTTCGTACTTGAGAAATCATCGTACCTATCTCAGATACCCTGATGCGATGAAGCGCACGCGCCATCAGCATCGGGAACGATCGAGGAGTAACCTTGTGAGACCATTACACGCGGATTAACTTAAGCCGCGTTTTACGTACGTACGATATCCGCGCCGGTGCGGGAGAGCGGTACGGGCGGCTGGTCGCGAAAATAAAAATCACGGAAAGTAGATGCGCGCCTAATGAAGGGTTAGAACGTACGGTGGGGTACAGTTACGCGATTAAAGCCTCGATGTCGAGTATATAGCGACCTTCTTTCCGCCGCGGCGTAACCTCGGCGATAAGAGGATACGCGTACTCTAAATTCCGCACGCCCTTCCTGGTAATACACCAGGGGGAGCAATTTAGCGTACGGCTTGGCGCTCGACGAGAGGCAGAATTTTCCGAAGTTCGCCTTCAATACTTTACGTGCCTGCGCGAACCGGTCATCTACGCTCCGGCCAACCCCGGCCGTCCACAATCTAGTCCAATTAAATGTTTTTCACCGCGCGTTGATCGTCTGTCCAGTATTCGGTTTATCCGGCGTCTTTTTACCGTGCCGGGCGTACACATCGCGGCGGAACCTGAGTCATAAAGCCATCGATTACACTCCGTCGATAATGAGTAGTATCCTTTATTACTCGGCTCGATGTATCCACGCGAGACTCATTTCAGCCTCGCTAAGAGCCGCCGCGATCAGTCCGCCGGGCGCATTGACAGAAGCGATTAGTATCGCGCATCACGATGAAGTAATGTTAAAAGAAAACAACACTCGCTTGTCCCCGTTGATTAATTCTCGATTACTCAATCTTAGATTGATACTGTCTTATATAACAGTCGATCATCCAGGCACGATCGTAACGTTGTTATTAATTGTTTGCCATTTGTCCACTTCAGTTATTCGTCCCGTTCGTCGTGGTCGTTTTCGCATCGTAGACATCGTGGTGGTGGTAAGTTAGTTTAAGGTCTCTCCTAAAACCGACGAGAAAAGCTATTGGTATATTCGATTTTACGATTCGTCTGAGGGAAGAGGAGGAAGATGTCTCTCGACAGCCAAGAAAAGGAACTGTGTAGTTACGAACGGTGACAGGGTTGAAACGCAACATCTGCGCCTCCATCTGCACTTCTCACCGATCGGCAGCTGGCGGAAGATGAAGGAGGGAAAAGGGCCCCGCGGGGCCCCGAGGAAGACGTCGAACTTTGGCCCGCAAAAGGGCTACGCGCGTCTCGGCGCGTGCACGATAAATCATTAAAAGGCGTAGCCCGGAGTGACGCCGCGCCGCCGTTAATAAACGCGCCACCAAACTGTGAATTACGGCGGCGGTGAACGAGCGGGGGTTGCACTCGCCCCCCTGTCGCGGTCTTTGTTTCCCGTCGGCCTGTGATCAAGCTCCGCCAGGCAATGAGGGATGATTTACCTTCCGTTCCGTGAAACACGCATTCGCAATTATTTATTTCAACGCTCATTAGAGGTCTCGATTACGACGTTTATCAACATTGTGATAACTTGTGAGATCTATATTTTTATTACGAAAACATCTAAAGGAGTATTTACAAGTCTTTTCTCACTATATCATAAGACTCAGTTCTTTAAACTCATCGAACAGTCGTATTGTAATTACAGTCACGAAATAACCGAAAACAACGACTTTCATCTTTTAGATTTTCTATATTTTACACTTGACATGTACATGTCTTATGAATTTCGCAACTGACTTTCTGCGAATATTTACTTTTGGTTATGGAGGTGTCAGTATTTTAACACGGAAATTCTGCGATCAAGTGCAAAACCAATATTCTCGTTTCTCTACTTTTGACAGAACAAAATGTCTTTTGTAAGACGTACGTCAATTAATATAAGTTAGATTACCGTTGTCTCAAACATGACGTTCGTAAATATATTTCATTAACGGTTATACGATTCCATCGCGTGGTGCAAACGGGGGAACAGAGTTTAAAAGACTTTATCAGGGGTGCCTTTATTATGTCCTATCAAGAACACGGAGACGGCGTCGCGCCTTTTAGAGCTTAAAAACACGGGCGTATTTGTTCTAATACGAAACCAATGCTAATGGCGATACATCATAGCCCGGTCCCCTATTCCACCCGTCCTCCCCTGCCACCTAGACAACGTCACCATGAATCACAGCCGGGATGCTAATGTACCAATTTATCTCGTCCCAACTTTATTAAGACTTACTTTTTCTCGGCGCGAAGGGAACGAAAGACCACGGCCATCCACGCTGCTCTCGCTCGTCTCGCCAGGACTTCAATTTACACATCTACGTGCATACGTATACGTGCGTAAAAAGAAGATCGATATCGGGTGGGCGAGAGAACATCTATAGGCAGCGTCGAGAAACGGACTGACAAATTCCCGCGACGGAATACACGCTCGTAAATCATCGTCCGGTTTGGCGGCCGAAAGAAAGATGACGAGGTCGTCCTCGTGATGCTCCTCAAAATTCCTTCGGGTGTGACGCGTCGGTCCCGCTGTGCCGCATCATTGTCTCATCGTCATCGTGTTCTACGCGCGAAAACTCTCCCCGTCTTCGAAATCGCTACGCAGGTCCATTAACGCGCCGAGCGCCGGAGATGGCCCGCTTGCTATTTTGCACGCGGAGGCTTTGCCGATGGTATATTGCACTTAAGAGATCGCTAAAATATTATATTTTCAAAAAATATTTGACGAAAGGCAAAAAAAACGTACATATCTGATATTCACAAGTCATATCCGCTCTAATATTTGATATTTAGTATTAAATAATAGACATTCTGAATTTAGCTGAGGAAAATATTTATCAAAATCTCTACCTTAAAAGGAGAATTATAGTTGGTTACATTCGAGGCCACCAATGCTTTTCGCGATCAATTTCAGTGTCTGGATGACTATATGGACAAGTTTTATTAAGGACTTGACAATACAAACAATCGAGAAATGTTTCAACGGTACTAGAAAGTTTCTTATACACGTAGCGTCAATAAATTACCCGATACGTTCGTGGTTAATTGCGATTCCCGATTATCGCGTCGATTGGTAAAAACACTTGTCGAAGGAGCGAGCAAAGTGCACCGGACGACGGAAATAGCTGCCGGGCTCTGCCATATGGGCACGACGGGCGTACGACGGCCAGAATGTCGCTCGATAAATCCGGCGGGCATACAGATTTGTCACGCGCGCGAAAATAGACGTGGAATAAGCGGAGGGAACCTGGACCATGGACCGCGACGTCGAAGGCAGGGGGTGGACGGGGTACGGGCGAGACGAACCGATGCACACCACGAGAGACCGGTGGGCGCGAGAGGGACGAGGAACGGGGGACCGGACGCGGTTGGTGGGCCTCGACGTCGCCGCGTAAACACGGAGGCGCCGCGGCGCTTTACGACGCCTCGGTACCACGGCCGCTGTTTAACTTATCCGCGACTTTCTGGCACACAGACCATTTTCACTGCCGGCCGCGTAACGACGACACGCGCTACATCGACCCGAGACGACGCCTGTCGCGACGCCTTGCGAGGAGCCCCCGTTGGCAGAAACGTCGTTCAAAATTGCAAACACGTTTACGAATGCCGGACGATGTAATCTCGTCAGCTTCTGGCTTGCAGGGAACGTTTTCCCCGTATAGAGACGTAGATGCGTGCAATCGTGGAGCTTGTAAGCGTGGCACATCAATCACGGAAGTTTAGCATCTTCTAATTTTAGTTTTTCGCAGGTAATGCGTTTATCACAAAGTCGCAAGAGAGAGAGAGAGGGAGAGTTCTATGTAAAACGTTTATTTTAATCGTTATCAATATATTAACGATTTTTGTACTCAAAATGTTGACGATACGAGGTTTGAACTCTCGACACGATATACGAAGTAGGGTTGAAGAAAATTCGAAGGGACAGTCGTGCACCAAGTGCGACGGAAGGACCATCGCGTCCCATCAACGCACCATAGGTCCCGATCTTGCGCTCGCGCGGCAATTCTCGGGATTAGGATTAAATATTGATGGCGCTGGCTGATACAGATTAATGTACATTCACCGGCGCCTCGATCTCCTCAATTTAGCCGACGCGAGCGTTATTTGTCTCTCGTCCTCCGTCAGGAGAAACGTCGGGCCTCCCTTCCTTTCCTCGGTCGATTCCAGTCCCGCTCCTTTCATGACGAAGGACGAAGAGGGATCCTCTGATTACCACCTCGGACGCGGCACGGATTGTCGAGTTCTCTTATCTGCTTCGTTTCTCTCTATCGCGCCAAGTTCCCGTTCTTGCCGCGTCCCCTTAACCCCTCGTCCCTCGCTGGCCCGTCCAACTCCGGTTATGATGAACGGTGTCGCTGGGGGAGGCATTTATCCCGAGATACAGCATCCTGGGGGAATCTATTAGCGTAGCCCTGGATAGATGCGAGCTTATTTACCCTCGCGATAACGTCGAATTATCTCGAGGAACCGCGCGCGGCCGAAGGTGCCTCTCGTCGAGATTCGAGATGAAAAATACACGTCGCGATGAAGGGATCAGATGGGAACCGAAAACACGTTGATACGAGAGATAGAAGAATTTTTATAATTATTATATTAGATCGATTTTTCGTATCGCAACACGCCTGAACGTATTACGTTATCAGATCATTGGATAGATTTGTCTCATTCTTTATGCTTTTATTTTCGTAAGAAGGTAATAACATTTAATTTCCGCTCGCGCAATGAGCGAGCACTATTTCTAGCAACGTTCAAACTTATCTCGAAAAATCGCCCACGCAAACTTGCTTTCCCGCTATTATAACGAGTACAATATGATCGTGATCTAACGCTGCGCACGGTTTCGCTAAGAACCACGCGCGTAATCGGTCGTAATCGATTGGCGGACGAGAGGCGTACAAGATCGAGAGCGCTTTCTCATTGCGGAAGTGCTGCGACGAAGAGAGGAGAGCCGAGCCGAGCCGATTAAAGAGTGCTGCGTAACGAGCGTTTCGGCCGTGATTCGTTCGCTGTAATTAATGGCGGACACTGCGCCGAGACAGCTCGCGTCGTGTAATAATCGGTAATTACTCGCGGTAATTAAATAATACGTTTATCGCGATGTGCGATCGATCAGCTGGGTGGCCCCGAATCAGCGGACGAGTTGCGCCGCTCGCGAGGACGACACCAGTCGTCCCCAGCGGGACCGGGACGATAAATCTCCCGGAGTTTACTCCCGCCTTGGCGGTTTGCCCTGAAATTCGAGCGCCGCGAGATAATGTGGCGTTGAACGAAGCCGAGCATCGAGAGTGGTTCCCGTCTTCCCGTCGCTCGCGCTCGAGTACTCGGCCCTTATTTTCTCACTTAGACACACCATTCGACGCCGTGCCTAAGCGCCAAGTGTGACTTTGAATTCCATTTGCCTAATGACCGGTTTCGCCGACGCCTGTTAACTTTATCCTCGGCTTAAATCGATTAATTCTTTTTTTCCTACGATTAAAATAGGAAAGCTACAAGAGAGCAAGTGAACGGATTAAACGACGTTGATAAAGCTAAACGTGAAATTTATAACCTTTACAATGCTCCCATCGAATCGCGCGATAACGGTATATTGCTATCAAGAAATGCACGAGAAAAACGCAGGCCCTTATTATATTTTCATCGTATTAAATACTTTCGTGAAACCTATTCTCTGTTTGTGTAAAGCAGGCGAATTGGTTCTCTCTTGGAATTGGGGATTTATTTATTAATAACTTGCAATATATTATTGAAACGTGTGTGAATTCCATGCTTAGAGATGCATTCGTCATACAATTTGAAAAATGAGCGGCCAACACCTTTCTCTCGTCTGGCGTAGTCTGGCGAAACGCGGATTAGTCCCCGCGATATCGGGGCAAACAAATGGCGCCATTCTTCCGAGAAACGTTCCACTTAATAATACGGATAACCCCGACGTCCGTTTTTCATCTGTAAAGACGTCCAGTTGCTCCTTCTTACACATTTGTCAGTCGCGGTCAGTTTTTGCAAGCGTCGCTGTTCGTGATCGGCCTGTCGAGTCAAAAACTTCCCTCCTTTTCGGAAGGAAGTCAAAAGGGCATTCCCCTGGGAATGAAAAAGCTGAGAATTATTTACGCACGTAGAAATCTTATGAAAAGTATTTTCTCTTCAGTTAACCTTATCATTTTTCTAAAGTTAACCATTTCCTTTCATGGCGGCGTTAGTGATCGTATGATTAGGTACGTTTGAAGGCGTTTCGACAATTTATTATAAAGGAAAATCAGTTTCGAGATTTGCTGAAGAAGTTTAAAATTAAAGAGGATATAGTTAAGATACTTTGTATAGGCTAAAAATGTAACTTTGACATAATTTTCCATTGTCATAATTGATCTCAAAATTCGAAATTGGTTAGAATGCAGTTAAAATGCATTTCTCAGCTATTTTATATTTTCTAAAGCGATAAAGTGCTGTTGAACATGCAAAAGAGGACTAAAAAGACGATCGTGCAGCTGCTAAGCGGCAGACAGAATTGTGGGGACTATTTGACCGCAAAGGAAGAGAAGAGGATGCGGTCAACAGGGTCTCCGCGAGATTAATGTGTCGCCTCCTATCACCGGTGATTGACAGCCCCGTGACCGCGACAAAGCGCCGACGTCCCAACGTACCATCTTAGCCCTCCCTGCCGCCCCGCTTCGTCCTCTCAGTTTGTACACCAACGGCGACTTGTTCGGGAACGTCGCGTCATAGAGGTGCGCGATTACGGCCGCAACTGTCGTGCGTTATTGAAAGTTTGCTTCGTTCATTTTATATACGACAGCTTTTATATATTTTATTTACTGTAGTTACATGTGCTCCGTCAAATTTAGTTAATCTTATCTAATATAATTTAGTTAATCTTATCTCGAAGAATATTTAAATCGGGCTGCAAATTAATAGATACGTCTGGTGCAATTGTTTTCCTTTAATTCGTCAACACTAGGCCAAACACGCGAGTAATTCTTGTATATTCGATATATTACGTTTTGAATGGCGGGGAATTACAAAGCCACCGCGCCTAAAGCGCGTATCCGACGAGCTTCCCATAACGAAAGAAAAGTTTAGTAAAACAGGTAGCATTGCTTTTCAGTCGATCCCACGGGTTTGCCGGCAATTAGCCGGGCGGTCGCGGGGGTAATTAGATGAAGGTTTAATTGCAGGCACTGCCTCGTCGTAGCTCGTAAACGAGAAAAGCTCGCCTGTCTCCGAGGTGCAATTCCCCGCATATTTACATCCCCCGCGGGACGCGGAAGGGCTGCGGAAAGGGATATAAGGCAGGAGAAAAGGGCCCGAATAGCGGCGGTGGTGTAGGGCGAGAGAAGGCGGCGAGACGGTCCCTTTCGACGGTTTTACCGCTCCCCCCGGCCGTCTTAAAAGAAAGGGTTAATTAAAAACAACAAAAGCTATCCGCGCCATTAGCGCTCGTTTGTATGCGCCGTGTTAGCGTTACATCCGGAAGGGAAGGGGGAAAGGGTTCTTTTGACGTACGTTCTTTGACCTTAACGAGGTTACACGTCGGCGGCATCCCCTCGGAGCATCTGCGAGGGATCGATATCGATCGGGCGGTGTAAAAAATTATTCTGATCTCGAGGAGGGATTCGACCTCGATGTCCCGACTGCGGGCACGCGAATCTTCTCGGGTAGCGTTTATTCCCTTTTACTCCTGATGAGACTGCACTTCTGCGCGCGCGGAGGAAAGGACGAACCGGAAGGGCGTGCGTAAGGCCCCCAACAGGCGGAAGCGCCGTGTCATGAGCCACATTTTAACGTCTCATGGACAATGTGATTGGACCGGGGGCCACGTTACACCCTCAATTTGGTAAATGTAGATAACTATCTGTCCGCCGAGACCACCGCTATCCTTCTCGCGTTTCTCGAGGCCGGTTTAATGATTTAGCGCCAGTTTCACAAACGTCGGTTAACTGTTAACCAGAGTTCAGCCGACTCCCTATCTTTTTCCATCATTCTGCTATTTAAGAAGAGGCAGAGAATCAATTAACCTGAGGTTAGGCAGTTAACCGACGTTTGTGAAACTGGTCCTCAAAGTCAAATAGGACGGTGTACTTTCTGCAAAAGCGCCGTTATAGCTCCGATTGTCGAAAGTACTGCAGTTCTTTACAGTCTTTAGTATCTTAATTAATTAAAAAATGAGTAGATGAGCGTATGGGGAAAGGAAAGTAATTGAACAAAAGTCTAGTAAATTGATATTTATTTATGCATAATAGTTTCAATCAAAATTAAGTAGTCTTGGTCGGCTACTTATAATATTTGGTTTTATTTTATTTAACATTTACAGTATTGAATATTAACTACATTCGTTGTACATTCATGTCGATAAGAGTTTCACAACGCACATGTTTTATTCTACACATCTCTACATAGCTTAATTGTCCCCGTCAGTTGTACATTAATGCAGACGAATAGAAGAACTCGCAAGAAACCGCTGCTGGATTTTCTTTGTTGCTCACAACGCTAGTCCGCTTTAAATCTCATTGCGGCATTCGTGCTAATTATATTAGGTCCCGCGAATCATACAGACGGTATCCTCGCCACGCCAGATTGTATTTCGCGACGGTCGCAGCTAGGAATTCACTAAGATGGATGAGGGACGTCGTGTCGGCTCGTGCCACACTCCGTAACGTGGTGGTAATTAGCAAGAACTTGGAGTGGCCCCCGAGTTCGTTCAAAGTCGCTTCGACCAAGTCCGCCGCATTCGACTCACTCTTATTTCGCGCGGAATTATTTATCATCATTGTATCACTTTGCCACGTAGGTTACGAAGCGCGTATCTCTCCCAGGAGACCTCCAGATACTGTTCTAGAAGGGCATAGCTAAATTAATTGAATTGGTTATTGCGAAAAGGACATTTGCCGTAAGAGAGATTTTTACGAGTAAACAAGATGACACGTTAATGTAGACTATTACACTTATTATATATAAACAAGATTAATGAAATCAAACAAGATAAATGAGAATAACCACGCATTTGTAGTATAATGTTGCGTCGAGTTGTAGTGACGTAACGTAATCAAATTTATTATATAGAAAAGTGCAAACGTAAGCGTTCCCGAAATAAAAAAAATAAGAAAGACGAGTTACACGTGTGCCGTTTACTCCCGTTTGAATCTCACGCAGGTTACTCAAAATCATGGGTCGTTGTAAGTCACAGTTGTATCCCATCCGTAAAACCGGCGAGGAGATCTCGCGCGGCAGATAAACGCGAAACGAGGTGCTACGAGAAATAAAGCGGGACGCCGAGAAACGGTTCTGTAATTACATGTTCGGAAGTACGCGGCTCTTGCAGATTGACATCAAGCTTTTCGGGCCGCGCCGGCCCGCTTCTCCGCGGCCCCGAGCGTGCCGTGCATAAGAAACTTTGTATTACCGGCTCGGGCGTAATTTCTGCGAAACAGTCGCGTTATCAGCACAAGACTCCTTAAGCGCTGAAAAAGCTATTGCGTTTATCGCAGCCTGATCTGACATTCTCCGCGAGGACTCTCGAACTCTCCTAATTTCCGAGCACGGGGGAGAGCGCGATATCGATCGTCTCGAATGAAGAAATGTGCTTGGCTCGCTCTCGCTCTCTCTGTCTCGTTGGATAACTGGTATCTGACGATACTTGGCGATAAATAGCCGTATCTATTCCTCGAGGTGACTGCAAGAATCTCCGTCGACATTTATATGTCTCCCGTATACTCGTCCTATCCGTCGCCCCCGCCCTCATCTCGGCCACGTCTCGGGCTCTAACCGGAGTTATCTCCCCCGCAAATATATATTAATGCGAGTGATATATCAGTTGGCCTCGCAAGGGACAAAATCTTAAATATTGGATAAGTTAGTCCGTGGTCTCAGCCCGCCGAGACCGAATCTCGGTGATGGATGGCCCGCCACTGACTGTCATAACAACTTCGGTGCTAGTACTTGCTCGCGCGATGTCCACTACGTGCAGAAGATCGAGAGGTCTCTAAGCGGGTGTAAGTAAAAGCGATTACTTTTCCTCGTATGAAGCGCGCCGAGGAACTTTCGCATTCGCATCAGCAGCACTGAGATTGTTAATTCTTGATTACCATAACAAATCTTGATAAAGCTGGATTTGCCTTCAATGTTAGAAATGTATAGACTGAAACAAGTCGTCTGAGAGATGAGGCGGACTTTTGTTTCGCTTTCATCTCACGTTTATCAACGGAAATCTATACGCGCACGAGCCACACCGTTAATCTCAGGGACTGATAATTGGTTAGCCGGTGTCCCAGAATGTTTTGAACGAGCGTTTACCTAAAGGCAGTATTCTATTAGCTGAGAGGCCAAGTAGTGTCACGTCGACGCACCCGTCCCTCGAGGATCAACCCTTTGCCGGCCCCTGCATAATCCACGACCCCGCAGAGACCCAGCGCGAAATTAGAGGGCCCTTTCCAATCCGGCATCCTCCAGCGCCGCTAGAGATGATTTAGGGCAGAATTATCAGGAGGAATCCAATAACGAGGACCGCGGAATATGTACCGCGGTGAATTAAGATCCGGACGCGTCTCTCCCCTCGTTTCGAAGAATAAGAAAACGTTGACAGTCGTGAAATAATAAGCGGGCACGTATTCTACGATACGATTCGGTTCAACTTGGAAGACCATGCAGAATGACATAGATTATCAATCGATAAAAAGCCGACTGTAAAAAATAATGAAACTTTTCGCTTTGTATCTTGGTCGGTCTAAAATATTGCCCGTTGCGAAAGATTTAATTAGTTTATCGTCATTGTCATTCGCGTCGTCGTCTGTCAGTTTCCCGTGGTTATCGCACTTCCGGCGCAGCGAGGAAACGCTTTCGCGAGAACGCGTCGACGGGGATCTCGCAGAGAACAGATGTGCGCGAAGCGCAGCCGAGAGCGTTCGCTGTTAAAGAAATCGATATAAGAGTATACGTCAGCGGAATTTTCATGGCGCGGAATGCACGTGAGGGACGGAGAGCGTATCGCGCGTCCTCTCGCTCCGCAGTATGTCCGAGGGGAAAAAGAATTCGGTAAATGTGCGGCGAGCGTTCGTGGAAGCGCGATAAGCGCGGCCCGATGTCACGAGAAGGGGTTATCGGGCAAGACAACCGGCCTATGACATCGATCAGTCTGTGTCACTCGATGAACCTCGCAGTATCGCTTAACATTAATTATTATTGCCTCTTCGACACTTTTCAGCGGCCGGGCAGAAAACATTATGTCCGTGTTTGTCGCGATAACCATGATAATCCCCTGCTTATTCGCGGAGACCTCACCAGATCGCCGGCTGTCGTTTCTCCCGCGTGTTACGAAAACCGATCAGATCGGCGCGCTCCTCTCGTGACAGATAGCGATATCTGTGTCATTGAAATCTTACGACGCACTTGCGGCGGTCGCGCGGAACAGTTGAAAATCCTTCCTTCGCGCGGTTCGCAATTGCAGCGTGCCAATGCGTTGTTGTCCTCGCTAATCGATGATCGGTGCAAAATATAATTTTTCTCATTAAGGAATTATCGTCGTTAGATTTCTGAAGGAATCGGCTCGAATCTTCGTTAAGCATAGGGCTTTTTTGATATTACACTTGAGTGCCCGTTTTATTCGATTCCCCGCTGCACGAGAAATGAGACACGTTGTGGCCACGAAGACAATAACTATCTTATGCGTTATTCGACGTAAAATTTCTAATTCGCGACGATCTATCTGGTTTTCCGCAAAGTTTTAACGTGCCGCGAAAAGAAGGCAACACTTTTCGGTTCTGACGATGTGTTGTATATCGCGTCCAGAGTAGCACGAAACCGCCCCACTTCGCAGCACCTAATATAACTCCGCTATTCGATCCTGCATGCCTCCGGTTTTACGGTGTAAACAGACCGTGCGCGAGGCCCCCGTCACTACGCGGATAAACTCGCCTTGACAGAGTGCAGGTCCCCCAGGAAATACTCGACCACGAAAATCCCGCAATACTCGCCGACATGAATCCCTTTCCACGAGAGCCAGAGCGAGGAAACAAAAAAAAAAGTAGAATCGGGGATCAATTTCCCTTGGACCACGTGGGTTATATCTCCATGAACAACTATATGCAACTGTTGTTACAGTGGGATTGACATTGCGCCATTTAAATGTTTCCTGTACTGTAAATTTGAACGAGAGGACAATTCTAGCGGGACCTTTCTTCATTTTATATAATCTCAAAGCTTTCTCCTTACATCGTCGATAGTTTCCCCAGACAAAATTTGATCAGTTTCCCTTTGTTTATAAATTCACCACCATTATTAGCGGCATTTTATATGTGTTTAAAAAAAACTTTATAAAGATTTCTCTCCAAACACACGAGTGTTCAATTATCCATCTCGACGTCGTCGCTCGAGATCCCGAATGGAAAATCGATCGCCGCGCGCGTTGGACGACAACGAAGATCGGCATAAGAGCCGGCGTATGCACGGATTATGAATGGAAGCAGTGTGCGGTCACGTCAATGCGTGAAGCGTGCGTGAGGTTAGTTACGCATCGTTTGCCGGCCCCAGGGGTGTGTTCACTCCCGAGTAACTTACACCGAACGAGCGAGCACGGTGCTGCGGGGGTGCTATCACAACATGGGTCTCGCGTTACCGGGCAGCGATCGAAGTCGCGGAACGCGATAGGGACGGGGAAAAACATCACTCCTGTAACGGGAGAAGCACGACACGTCAACGTCTTCGCTGTGTTACACAAGTGGCGTGAAAGATTTGTTTTTCCGAGGGCGGCGGGTGTGAGACGAAGAGGGGGGGGGGGGCAAGAGAGAGAATAGAAGAACTTAACGCGGATTAGAGACGGCGCTGCCGAAGGACCTCTGTGCTCTTTTCACGCGCCGCATCGGAGTCGGCAGTGACAAAAACAAGAGATCGTAGCTATGTAATATGGATAGGCACGGACAGAGATCCGTTTGTGTTCACGCTATCGTCATGCAGTGGCGTACGTCTCGTTGAGACACCGAACGAGGGTGCTATCACGCTTGTCATCCGACAACCGGGAACAACATGAACATCTTAAAGGGTGTAGCGAAGATATGTCTAAGAGACCGTCTAATATTTCAGGCATCTGCTCAATGTCTTCGACTGGCTCTTGGGCCGTTCTGTTTGACAAGTTGTTGGACGTGACAATCGTCGCGTAGGAAACGTCTAGTACAGTGTCAATTAGTCTCTACCAAATTCAACTTGAATTTTCTGCTTTTGTTGTGTTTTTGAATTACATTCGAAGCTGTAGTTTATAATTTATCCAACTATATATAGTTTTAATTTAAGTTATTGACGAGACATTGTTGAAAATGACGTATCTGCTCCGAAAAATTAGAAGAGAGAAACCACAAGAGTTTTTAAATATCTATATTTCGTCCGGTAAAATTACTAATT
The DNA here is from genome assembly GCF_000949405.1 of Vollenhovia emeryi. Classification (NCBI taxonomy): domain Eukaryota; kingdom Metazoa; phylum Arthropoda; class Insecta; order Hymenoptera; family Formicidae; genus Vollenhovia; species Vollenhovia emeryi. Next base: position 445,910 of record NW_011967213.1, on the reverse strand, counting down.
GTTTGGAAATTTCCGAAAGACCAGTGGACAAAAATTCACAGTAAATATTCTTCGATGTAGTCCAGAAACACAAGAGAGAGAGAGGGGGGGGGGAGAGAGAAAAGTCCTCTCGATAAATGGCACATTCGCCAAAGTCGAGGCTACACCAATGTCGGCGCATAATTTCAGAGAAGGCGCAGCCATAAGGGGAGCGTTGAGTGGTGTAGGCTGTCGAACGCAGTTAATAACTGTCTAGTAACACAGTGGCAACGTTTCTTTCGCCCGAGCCTTGCGTTCTTCGGTGATAATTAGCGCCGCGTTGTACAGTAATACCTTTTACTTGGGCGATCCGTTTTATGGTGCAACGCGGCCATTTCTCTGGATCGAGTATCGTCTCGTCACCGGCGATGTATTGCTCGTAATAAATGAACTTGTACGTCGAACGATTGAAATCCACACTGGGGGGGAAATCCATCGTACGTAAAACGTGAGTAGATCTTTAAAATTTGCTCTCGAGAGAACGTCAACATTTTGCGACAAAGGAATAGTGTATCAGCAACGACAGACGCCTTACATCTCTCACTTGCTTATCCGAAAAACTATCGACCACTTCGCGAAGGAGAAATCGACTCGGCGTTGCCTCTGGATTGCGATGTTTCGTGCTAATTCATTCAGCGATATCCCGTGTATCGATGCGATACGATGGTAACCGTAATACGCGTCTGCAATCTGTGCGACTGTCTCGGCTCGGTCAATTTACCGCCGGATACATGCGATCCGTTGCGAACGGCGGACAGCATGTGCTGGCGGGAGATAAGAGAAATTATCGTTAAAAACACGCCAGAGCGTGTCCGCTGTCGGCACGATTCCCGTCTCCCTTTTTCGTCCTGCATCGTGAGGGCACCCCGTAAGCGGCCGCACTTAGGTTTTTGCCGGCCGGGCGGAATCTCCGGTCGAATCGAAAAAAGGGCATCCGTGGTCGACGGAACGACACCGACCTCTTCGCCGGCGGGGCGACCCCGGTCGGCGGGATCCATTATCTCGCCCGCGTCTCTCGCTCTAACGAGGTCCCCCGCGCGAAATTAATGAAACGCAGAAGGGCCGTGGCGGGCACGAAGGCGCGCGCGTGTGGATAAGTTATTATTAATGAGCTGGCCGCGCGGCCATTTCTGCCCGGCGGTGAATGAAACGCGTCGCGGGGCCACATGAGTGATTTCACTACTCCAGTACTCCACTTGCTTTTTGCGGCGCGACGAGGCGCGCTAACGAGAATCACCGGCGCGCTTCGCAGCGCCGTTCAGAGTTCATCAGAGGAATTCCTGCTAATTATGCTAAGAATCCCAAGTGCGGTCGCCCGAAATTTCGGGGAAACGAAATTTTCATTTTTTCCGATTTCAATGTGCCTTGAGATTGAAGTTGACGGAAGTTGCACAATTTTTGCTAATTTTATTCTGCGTGTTGTCTGAAGCTTTTCAGGAACTCAAGTTTTCTCTCTCGCAATCGGTTGCATGTACGAATAGTGAGATTTGGGAAGAAGAGCGATACAATCGGTGTTGGATGTAAACTCAGTCGATAATTTTGAGCAATGTCTCGAGAAGGTGAGATAATCGCGCGCGCCATCGATGAAACTAGAGAGCAGAGGACAGAGAGGGAGGAGGAAGAGTGCATTTGCCCGGTCCCAGTCCATTATTTCGCGGCGGAGAAAAATAAAACCAGCCGCACATAATCCGCCGGTAATCCCGAATACACGTCCGCGGCGCCAAGGGCGAATTACTTTAGTTCGCAACTTCGTCCGATAATCACGGCGGTGGGCCCCGCGTACCGCGCCGCCCCACTGCCAACCCCCTTTTCCTTTCGTCGTTCTCGCCCCGTTCGCTCTCTCTCTTTCTCTCTCCCGCTCCTCGCGTCCTACCTCCTTCGCGAGGCATAAAAACGGGCGTTCCATAATTGATTTTGTTCTTCGGAAGTTGGCATGCGCACCCCCGACAACGCATGTCGGGGGTGGTGGCGGCGGCGGTAACGTCGGCGGTAATGCGAAACTTGCGAAAAGCCTCGGCACCGCCGTGCTCGAGTGGGTCTCGAAGCCGTTAAAAGTTTTGTAACGATCCCTCGCGGAAATTCCCGATCGTCCGACCGCTCGCGAACTTCTAGCTCTCGCCCGACAATGGGAGAACTAAGGGGGCTAAGGAAGAGAAGAGAAACGCGTGGCCGAGGGGCAGGGGCGGGGACTACCGGCTGAAGTCTCCGACCGCCCTCGCGTCGCTCGCACTTCCGGTCTGAGTTTGCAAAGGGGTGGAAAATTGCCGCGCTGAGAGGACGACACTCGAGCGAGGGCCGTACTCGCCGGGTAATGATAATTAAACTGCGCCCGAGTTGAATCCATCGGCCAAGAGTATTTTTATCGCATTCAGTTACCATTTGACACCGAAATTCGTTTACTTTGCGTTTAGTTACTTTAGAAAGGAATCGTGCACGCATGCACATTGCACGTATTACGTTGTTTCGTTTGCACATTGAGATTTAAAAACAGCCAACAGTTTCGAAAGTGTTAATGATTGATCATAGGAAAAACTACTTTGTAATTACTAGAAGAGAGAACTAGCTAATCGAGTTACCGCGAGCGAAGGAAACGAATAAAACGAAATTCTAATTTAGAATTAGTTTTACCGTCTGATTTTTTTCGTGTCTTACTCATTCGCTGCATATAAAAAGGGGATTGTTGTCAATATTGGTTTTACATAATTGCCGATTTCTACGTCCCTTTCAAGCACATAAATAGGTATTGCTAATGCGATGCATTGGAAAATAGGATATTAGATTCGTTTAGAACACCGATTCAATCTGATACTTTTACTTTCGGTCACTTACGGCTTTTCTACGAGTCTCTGATTAAAAACCCGTATGTTGCGGCCGCGCACGTTAATAACAGCGTTTGGAATTTAACGTCGTATCTCCGCGGAAACTTTCGAAATGCTTAACCTCGCGGTGAGAGGGTTAACGACCTTGCGTCACCGTCTTCCTATTCGGTTGCATTTTCATTCGTACGCTGTTCACACCGGCCGAACGGCGCAAGTCGTATCGGTTGAAGTTTCATCCCGATGTTCACGGCGGTCTGCACGCCGGCCTGATGTATGGCGACAGAACTGGCAATTATTATCGGTGTATTACCATGGTAAGCGTGCGTGGCCGTCATTGGAATTACCATATACTGTTATTTCGAATCCGCTTTTACAGTCGCCTCTAATGATAGTGGCGTTATATCTTCCCTCGACCCTTCTCCAAGCCCTTCGCCACCGGCCATCAATCTGGCCGCGATGGCAAAACGGCTTCTCCTTCGGCAATGGCCACGCGGTAGGTGTGTATCTAACCCGTCGTGTTAATCGATAATATACCATTATAAGATTAACTTTTATAATTTTTTCTTATCTAGTTCGCAAGTAAATGCCACCTTGTGGGTAGTTTTTAATCATTAATTTTGAAAAACTCTGCAATAGAATTATTTCGCATTATAATTCGTTTAATGTAAAATCCATTTGAAAATCTATTAAAAAGGGAAGAGTTTCTTATTTATCTGCACAGAGAAAAGAATGATGTTGAATTAAAAGAAAATTAAGTTGCTTGAATTAAATGTTGATGTCACGGGCCGCCACAAACATACGAGTAAATAATTCACTCAATTGTATTTGCTATGAATTTTAAGCATTAAACCATTCAACCTCTTTTATTTCAATTACACTGATATTGTTGATACAACATCATTTTTTTCATGTATGTAATAAAATCTAGCCGTTACAAAAATCTCATACTTTCTTATATTATATCAAATCGGTTAGAAAAAGGCTTTAATATTAGGTAACTTAGAACCCTTTCGAGATTAAATACATTTTATTAAAATTGTAAAACATTTATAAATGATCATATAATCGACTACTATAGAGGATCTAATAAATAAGTAAACGAACGCTTTGTGATATTGTCTCGCTGAACGTATTGCCGAACGTAGCACGGCAGTTGTCGAGGAGAAAATGATGTCCGTACAGCAGAACGCACAGTTAATATGGCAGTTAACGCGGCTTTCATGTAGGGTATCTCGTTTTCGTCTCCTGAGATAGACGACGACATGGACGACGTGGCGGATCCATCGCCGCGAAGCCACTCGAAGTAGGACTCGAACGGTCGACCGCTCGGCGTTTCAAAGCCGACGGTCCACCTCGTATAAATCATCCTAATAACCGTGCGGTTCCATCTGCGGACTCGCCAAAACGCGTATATACGTATTGCACGTGTATATATACATACGCTCCCTTGTACAGACATATACATATATATATTTGCGCAGGTACGCGCGAGCGTACATTTCGTTTGGGCCGCGCGAATATCGCATGCATTATTCAGGGACCCGGAGACTGGCTGCATCAACCGTGCGAGACCGGCTTTGCATAAGCGCTGACGAGGAAAACCCGCGCCGCGAATATAAGCGCCCGATCCGAACGCATTCCCGATTTGCACTCATTGGTAACCACCGCGCGAAGGTGTTGTAATTGCCCCCCTCTGGACGCGGCGTGTCGTTTTTCTTTTTTGAGATTTCTCTTAACTACGTTTCCGACTCGTCAACTTTGACGGTGTAATGGAGGTATCGGGTGTCGCGCCCTCATAATTCATAATTCACTCGGGAACGGCGGCGTTTCAAAGACGCGTGTACGCCGAATATGAGAGATCAGATTTATTTAAAAATATTTTCTCCCGCGTTGCGCGATACAAATCGAACATTAACGCTCTGCCTCGCACTTGTTATCCTTGCGCGGATTCTAAATAGCGATTCGCATACGTTGTTCGTCGGTTCGTTGTTCCCGTTCTCGAACACGGCCTTTCCGAAGCGCGATTACAGTGCACATTACGCGCGCATACATGCCACCGTAGCTCGGTTAGCACGGCATAATTAGCGCAACGTTGCTTTATTAGCAGGAGACAACGTCCCCCGGCCGACGGGCATTGTTGGTAACCGCCAGTAATCTCTTCGTGTTTGCGTTGGCCGTGCACATGTTAATAAAGCCGTTTGCATCCTACTCGAGAAGCATCGCTCGTGCTGCAGTTAACGCGCCCGCGCCCCGTTGTTTCGTTTTCAGACCCAGCACTTTGAGGTGTCGTATTGTTTATCAAATAACGCAGGCGTTTAGAGTGACATGAACATAAATCGCATTAAAAGCTCGAACAAGAGACGCCAAGATAAAAAATTTCTACAACCGTTTAATCCAATATTTCGTGTCACTACTATATTCTAAGGTAATCGATAATCTAACACGATCTAACCATAATTCCGGTTTAGTGATCTCGAACCGATTGCAAGCGAAATTTGTAATTCGGTACAATATTTATTCCTTTCGTCTTGGAGTTGAACAATCGGTCGAATGGCAGGGCGTTGTTCTCTTTGTCGTATTGTGGAGTTACGAAACCGTTTCGAAAGACATTGTTTTCAAGTGTCGCTGGATTTGGGTCGTAGCTGTTCGGCACGGGTGGCCCCGCGGCAACCTCGATCATTCTTTGACACGACGATCCACAGACACTGATTCTGACATCGGCAGTACCGCACTCCGTTATTAATAATGAGACATCGTGTTTGCATTTCCCAGAACCAGTACACACCTTCGACACTTGTTTTGTTGGCCAATGAAAGGTTGATTTGGAAATTGCCCGCGCTTAGAGGCAACGCCGAGCCAACGTCGGTTCTGTTTAGGTTTTTAGTCATGGCCGATCTCTTCGGATAATTGTATTGTAATCGTAGGCATTGCCATATGAAAAAGTTACGCGATGCTATCGAAAAGAAAATAATACGGTCCTGTTGTGTAGGCAGTGCTGTGCTTCCGAATCGTGAGCATGTTGCGTACATTTTACACACGACCGGCATTATTCCGCGGGAATGTATCGTGACCGCTATTATCGTTAACATGTACTTAAATGTTGCCGGTCTAATGGTGTCTTAATTGAGTCGACCATTAGATCCCCCTATGCCCAGTGCCCTCGCGCGCGCTTGAGAATATCAAAATTTCAGGCTCATTTGCATAATATGGGAATTAAGGGACCGATTGCCGGCTGCGCGATCGCCGCCGGAAAACGTGACACGCTCGAGACCGGATGGAAAATAAAAATCGTCAGTCGTAAAGCCAGTTTATTGCGTTTATTGTATCCTCGAGACTTCCCTGCGCGTATACATTTTCGAACAATGGAGTTTGTGCAACGTTAACATAAGCCTAGAAAGTTAAGAAGTTTGCACGCAAACATTTTACAACTAATTTAAATGCACTCGACGTCTCGCGTTTTCACACGTTTTTGCAACGTGTTTCCGTTATTTGGCCGTGATCCGCTGGATTTAAATGCAGGTGAATATGATCGCGTAAAGAAGATCGGGGATAGAAAAAAGTCAGCTCGGACACGGGTGGAGTCGGAAGCGGCGCGGTAGAGCGAGCCTGATAGAGCCATAAATAGCGCCATAGCTCATTGATCCGCATAATCGCATGCATTACCGCTCTCCTCTCTCGCTCTCTTCTCTCTTTCTCTTACGCTGGCATTTCGCTCGCGGTTTTCGCTTTTCGAGCCGGCGGCTGTGTGCCGTGTGTACCATTACGCCGGCGAACGAGGAACCCACCCCTCTCACCCTCCGAGAACGCGCGATGCGCTTTCGACGGTGACGATCATCGCTGCCCGCATAAACGATTCGCGCGCGTCCGCGAGGTATCAATCGCGTGACAAACAAATCGAAAAGGAAACAAAGAAATCGGGCGCGACAAGTGGTGCTTCGAGGTACCAGCGCTATGCTGCACCAATCGTCGCTTCGATGAAGTCGCGAAACGAACGTCTTTGCGCTTTAATTAATCACACGCTTTAATGTCGCGCGGATTCTTCATAGCAGAAGCTTGCGTGATGTAACGAACTTTCAATTTGCATATATCCCGAAATTAATGGCCTTGCATACCTTTCTGTCTCTTTCCAATATATATTAATGATTTTTTTGTCGAATCATTAATTTCATTAATTTTTTCTGCGTGGACTAATACCTTGGTATCTTAGTTACGTAAGATAACTGACGCTAATGGCATGGGGGGAGGAGGGGGGCTCCTGGAGGCTGACGGAAAGTAAATTCTCGAATTGGAGAGCGACGCAAACCTGTTTGTACGCGATCTTTGTTCAGCTTGGCGGAGACAGTGCCAAAAGTCTTGTTCATACCTGGCAAGCTTCCAATCACGTGATCATCTCGATGCACTTTAACGTCGACTGTATGTTTGCGCTTAGGCTAATGTCTTCTATACACCGGGCGCATGTGTTATAAGTCGAAAATATATCGCTTCACACGTCGCGATTCAGCAAAGTGATTAGGACCGCTAATGATCATTAATGATGAAAGCGCAGCCCGTACAATTTCATCTTAATCTTTCCTTAACTTTTTTTCAATCATGATAAATGAGTATTAGATGCAGCGAGATAAATAGAGCGGTATATCTGCGACCGAGGAATTTATCTTGAGAAGTTTTTAAATTAATGTCTTCTTTCGGAGCTAAGAAAAATGCGCCAAATCTGAAGGGCGAAAGCATGACAAAAGTCATCTACTCGACACGCCGTCGTGTCCCTCTTTCACGAGCCGCCACGATTACGCTCATATGTTTTCGCGTGATTCCCGGCTGTCAGCCAGCGAATCGGCCGGCCACGAAATATCGACGATTGTCGATAAACTGATGCCGAGACGTATGATACACCCCCCCAGAAAAGCGGTCTGAAAAGTAGCCTTTGAGCACCGCATCGTCGGAGCGCGGCGTCCCGCGGGGGCGGCGGCTTTGACCTGGTAATAGCGTGCCGAGAAGAATGGGAAATGTCACCAGGGGGCGACGAGCGCACGGACCTTCGCCAGGTCGGGGAGTCAACCGCGAGCCTTTTTTGTTCCGGGCCGACGACGGCGCATAAGCCCCCGGGGCCCACATGGGGGCTGGATCGTTCTCGCGGCGTCATTAGTCCTCCTCGACGACGTGAGCGCGTACTTCAAACGGATAGGTACGTTTCACCGCGGAAAGACGTTTCGCCGTGGAACAAAATTACATCACCGAAAAAGTGTCTCGCCGTTGAGGAAGGAAAAAAAGGGGTTACGCCAGCAGCGGAGAGCGATTGCATCGTGGAAAAGCGAGAGACGCCGGGAAACGCGAGACAAGGCTCCCTCGTAAAAAAGGTTTCCTCACTTTCGTAAGGTGCTCCCCGGTCGAAGACAATTTATCATGGACGGGCGTTTATTACGATACGAAAAGATAGGAAGCCTGCGTTAGAAAGAGATCGTTTATGATTTCATTTCACAGAGGTTTCATTTACTTGAAAGTCTCGCAACGTCGCATGAACGTGAAAGAGGGCTACAATTGATAGATAAAATAACAGTTGAAATGGACCAAGTGTTATATTTTAAATTAATTTCAAAGATACACGGGAGAGAAAGCCTTATCGCGAAAGATCTGAATGGCATTTATGCCATTTCCTATGAGTGGCATTTATGCCTTTTTCTATTACGGGCTCTGCGTTCTACCACAATGAAAAGTGGCATGTGAAAAGAAGAGACGCACTTCTTTCTCAAGTAACTTTCACGCGGCCTTCTTTCTGGCTCCTCTGTGGACGATGACTTGGACAAAAATCGAGATTGTCACATGGGCGATCGGGACCAGGTGATCGGGATGTAATACAAAGTTGGTTTGATACACATCGCGTTAATCACTCGGTGAATGACCCGCGCGATGCGACGGCGCGCGCGCATAAAAAAGATACTTGGCGAACGTGCACGCATTGGAGGCGCGGGGCGCGCGCTCCGCCGCTTTTATCTCGCAATTTCTTCGAGGAGCTAATTATCTTGCAAAAAAAGGGCGAACGTCATTCAATGTGCATTTACGACGTTCTCGACTAATTGAGCTTGTTTATCCGCGGCATCGGGCGCCTTCGCGGGCCTCGACGGTGAGATGCACGGAACGACGTAATTATACGCTCGTGCACTCTGTATTACCTGCAACGCGGAGATACGTTCTTGCGAGATGCGCTTTTAAATTTTCGACACCTCCAGTAAGAAAAAAATAATTGGGAAACGTACGTAGCATATAAACACTGGGATGTAAACACCATAACAAAACTCCAGGTCTCAATGTAATATATTTATTGCCCGTCGCTCGGCTCGAGCGCCGCATCGAATTATGCACAGCCCACAATTGAATCGATCAGAACAGAAAGGGTACATGGTGATAACATACATATTTAACAAAAGCAATAAAAAAACTGTTTTCCAAGCAGTATGAATTTTTCAGTAGGTTTTATACTATTTTGTGCCCTGAAAAGGCGGCCCTTTAAAGCACATTTTAATAAAAAAAATGTTTTTCCAAAAACAGTTTATCTGTTTAAAGCAAGGCTTCGTTATCTCAATGTCGGCCAATACGTCATATGTCCCCTTTCTGTGTTCGCCGGTTCAGTTTCATTCAACCGAGTTGGATGGCATTTAATCTCTCTCTGATCCATAAACAAACGCGCAAACAAAGTTACATTTAACCGACATTGCGTTACGTTTATTTCTATCGCCCTCGCTCTCTTCTCAAGTTTCACTATCGTTTCCTACGATGGCGACGCAACGAAAACACGTTTCATTTGATTCCATTTTATTAAATTTATATCGAATTTCGGGATTGCAGTTCGATTAAGCGTCAAGTTGCCGCAAGGTCGATCGAACGTTACAGCGTCCGGTAAGAAGTTAGAATTCGGAACGAACAAACACCGTTCAAACGTGGGGCGTTCCACGGTGCTCCGACATTAGGGGCTCGCGAGGGTTATCAAGGTTACCATAGTTACCTGGTAGATAGGTCAGGTAGATTGGCCGTGCCTCGGGTGTGGGAAGGTGGCCCGTGCCAGAGAACGAGATGGTCGCGGAGATCCCTATCGTTTTCGTAGCACGCGCCTTCGCGCCGCTGCGCGATTACACGGAATTCCGAGCCGGGGCGCAATCGAAGAAAAGAAACGTATGTGTTCCCTCCTGAATGGCGCGGCGCGCGATCGAATCCACGCGAGTGCCCCGGCCAGGTGGTGGCGGTTATCGCGCGGAATTATTTATACACCGCGGAATCCCGCCCGTCCGCGAGCGCGGGCAAGAACAACTTTTTTCCACGCCCGAGATTCTCTGCGCGCGCGTGCGGCGTGCATCCTCATTTTCTACGTTCCTAATTGTAATTTATAATTGGACGCGCGCGCGGAGGAAACTTCCCGCGATCGATAATTAACCGTGCGCGCGGAGCGAAGTATCTGCGAACTTCTTGCGTCCCGGCGCGAGCGTATTCTCTCCCTCTTTCTCTCTCTCTCTCTCTTCCTCTTTTGCTGCTTCTCCCCCTCTCGACAAATTATTTCCTATTTTCCACTTGTCTTCGATTTCTCATATTTTGTAATCAGTGGAAGAACTTCTCGTACTTGAAATAATTGATGTAGTCTATCGAAGATCACGTGCACGAGATGAAACCCGTGTACACCCCATAGGCAAAGGTGTACTTATTTACGACAATGAAAACGCGATAAATTCAAATCAAGTTTGTTTTTTCATGTCATGCACATATTTATACACATTTCGATCTGTGATTACAAATCACTCGCATTAATTACGGTATCGTTACCGGGGCGGTCAATCGGGATCACGGTAAGGCTTTCGGCAAACGACGAAGACGCGCGGCGGTCAGGAGCAAAAAGGCGCTGTCCCTCGTCTGGCTGAAAGCGCTGGTAGATTAAAACTAAAAAAAAAAAGGAGAACGAGAAAGAAAAGAGCGCGGGATAGAAGCGGAGACTGGTGAGAGAAGGTTAGAGAAGGGGGGCCGGGGGACAGTACGAGAGAACGGGGGACGTAGATGAGAGAAGAAACAAAGGGTCGAGAGGGAAGGTGGCCCTCTCTAAAAGCCAATCAAAGGAATGACAGTATGCTGCCCGCCTCGTAACCTTCAAAAGGGCTGCCCGAGGGCTGACACCGGATTGGGCACCGGGCTACTCCATATTGATGAGTGACCGACCCGATCTCTTTCGCCTCGAAACAATTGCGGCGTCTTCTGTGCAGACGCGTACGGACCGTCGCGGTGAGATTTCAATAATTGAGCCAGTCATTCGGTGTCTTCCGTCATCTCTCTCCTTGGTCTTTTCGGGATAGAATTGTGAGCGTTCGGACACGCGAAGCAATTAGCTTTAGGGGGCGCGATTTGAAAGAGATTTAGAGATATCGGGCTATCTTCCGCACTGGAAAAAAATTTTTTCGCTACCTTAGCTAATCATGGTTTGCTCAAAATATTTTGCTATCGTTACTATAAATTTTTAAACCACGGCAAATGGTTTGCTGTCGCATCTAATAGGCACAGTAGCAAAATATTTAACTGTCCATATTTTACAACTGTAATTTAGTTGCAGTTTCTAGCTGCGGCAGCTACATTTTTCTCCCGTGCGTGAAAAAGAAGCAAGACTCGACTTTAACAAAATCATCTTATTCTATTTGCAAATTACAGATATTATTATAATCCTTTATTTTATTTAAAAAATTATTAGATGCATAGATAATACAAAAACTTTCAACGTGGAACAAAGAAACTTGAACTTAATATTGATATGCATTTGCCGACTAGTTGGTTTATAATGTACAAGTTACATTTTCAAGACCGTGAACAAACGCTTCGATTACACTTCGATCGGATGCGACACAAAACCACGTATTATTTTCAACAAAGAAATTATCGAACGCGCGATATCTCCTCGAATGCTGTCACAGTCACGCGGGTCGCCTGTCAAGGCCGAAGCTTACATGATCGCGCTTCTCGACGCGAAAGAGGAGCACCGTGCGCCCTGTAGAGAAAATTCCATTAATCGCGCGCTTCATCCACATCATGTGTAGAAATCGCAGCAGCTGCAATGTCGATACGCGACTGTCTCGATCGCGTTACGAGCAATTAAAAAATTAGAAAAACATAACGTGCGGCTTCGCGAGTACAAATTGGTCACGCTTTCCTCTGCGAATTGTCTGCGAACGAGTCTTATCTTGGCAGAATTCTTTTTCCCGAATGCTTAAAATATTAACGGAAGAGAACAGAGGCCTAACGAACTGTACGAAATTGCCGGCGCGATTTCGAAGACACCCTATGCGCGGTGGAGCAGATTTGCCGAACACGTGCGTTGACACTACCGTCGTTGTTCGCGAGAGCGCGCAGCGCGAGTGACACCGAGACAAAAATATCGGCACGGAGTTTATCGCGCGGGGTTATCCCGAGAAGACAAAACTAAAACAACATGTCATATGTACGAGCGTCAACCGCGTGTCACAGCTTATCGTTTTAATGGCCGCCTAATTAGCGTCTCCCCGCTTTTATTAACTCCCAGCCTGCAGCTTTCCGCGCGCGCTTCGCTCTGTCTCCCTTTCTCTCCGCCTGTTCCGCGCTTTCTTTTCTCTGCCGCGGAATTAAAGACCGCTTCGATGAGTCGCTCGAGGAATAAAAGAAGAAAAGCGGCCCGTAATGATGCCTCCCCCTCCTCAAGACTGCCGCGAATTTACGTCGGCGGGCTCTCGTTTAAGATACGCTCGGTGCCGTGATCGCTGAACTGCCTCCTTAAACGGAACTGTCTTCCTTCCACGATGAGGAAAGAATGAAATAATAAAGCGAGGTATCAGCGGAGCAGCTTACGCGCAACATTAACGCGTGCGTCATTACCGGTACTAATAGAAACATACTTGATGTCGCAGTATTATCATGAAAGGTTATTATACGGCGAGTGTCTTATTAAATGTCTTCGTGTCGATAGACGATTTGTAATCGATTAATCGAATTAATTGCGCAGTTGTTTTTATTAAGTCCCTAAAATCCTGCACATGTTGATTTTTACACGCAAGTTCCGATGCGTTTGTGTCTTTGATGACCGGCAAGTTAAGATCCGATGGCACAATTTTGTTGCGCTCAAACTTGAGGATTCGAAAGTTTGTTGACAGCGCCTAATTTTCTTTATTCTCCACTCCAGAGAAATGTGTATTATTAGAAAACGGAAATATTACAAAAAAATAATAACCGTGGCATGAGCAGAAATGAAATGTCTGTTCTCTTACTTTAAATTTATAGTAAATCGCTTCGCAATTAGAGCAATCGGTACGATCGATGTTGTGTTATGCATATCAATAATACTAATGATAGAGGAATATACTATTTCTCTTGTCTCTTTCGTGTTTTCTCGATTGCGTAGTCCGTGTATTTTCATCGACAGCAAGTGATAAATATGGTCAGCCTATAATAACAGAGTGGTGATATTGTAAACAAGGGTATATTTAAGAACGTGATCTAATCAACTAGCTTACGTCTCGTAGCTTGTCATACGAAAAAGATTGTGTAACAATAACAACCGTTATTTACTTTACACATGCACAAGTAGAAGCTTAACCTCTCTCAGATAAAATTGTATGCTGGTTAATTTTTTTGTGTGGCATCCATCAGTTAGAAATATGTATCTTATCGGGGACGATTGATGATTATCGCTTATTAAAGCTCAAGAGGGGAGACGAGACGAAGCGGCAGATACGAGATTAATGCATCGTTTAAGACAAGAGGAGACGAAGAAAAGAGAGAAGAGTTTCATTCGTCAAGTAATGACTTCTGCATATTAAACAGTCCCTTAGCGCGTCTTGAAACCGGCCGCTACGCTTTGGAACTATCTCGGAACAACGGGTTACCGGCACTGTTACCGGCACCAGAAGCGACCTGCGAAGGGAATTCAAGGAGGCGTAGTCATCCCAAGCGCATAACTCTCGGGCGTAGAGGGCAATCTCTTAGCTCGACAATGCGTCGGTGATTGTGGAAGTCAAGGGAAGACCGGACGGCCGGGCAGAGTGAAGGTGAGGTGAGGAGTGGCGCGGAAGGAGGGGCGAGGGAGGCGAGCCCGGCGAAGAAGAGACGAAGAAGAAGCGACCGAGCGAGATCAGCGAGATGACGGATACCCGGTTTCACCCCGTGGAAGTCACAACAATGTTTGTTAGCCGGCGTTATGCCGGCACGCAGGCAACCTTTCCATCACGTTTCCCGGTTAAACTAATGGCCGCCACGTCGTGAGGTCCTGCGGGATGACTGCGCGCTCACGGCACACTGAAAACAGCGCATTTGTTAAGGACGGGGCCCCGACTTCTTGCGGGATTATTACGAAAGGGCAACGGTGGGGCGCGAGAAGAGACCGTGCAAGAGGAGGAACAGGGCGAGGAGGGGGAGGCGGGTTGAAGAAGGCATCTCTCGTAGGTGCACCAAGCGCCCCGCGACGGTTGTATCGGTGAGACGACGGAGGGGGAGGGGTCTTGGGGGTCCGAGAGAAGCGACGAAACAAAAGAAGAGGGAAGACCGATGCTCGGGGATAAATCAAGACTAACCAGCCGAGAGCGCGGCCTTTAATTCATGCGCGTGGGATGCGCATCGGCGGCGCTCTTCGGGACGATACCTCCGTTTGCAGCGTGGAGGAAGAAAGTCCCGGGTCCGTAAAGGGGGACGGACAGCGGGAACGCGCGCGCCGATCTGTGGCAGCGCGGCCGAGATGAGGAATGGGCCTTTTGAGGGCACGAAGATTCGCACCTCTCTCGTGGCGTCCGATACCACGACACATAGCTGCGTGGGACGACAACGACGACGACGACGACGGCGGCGGCGATGGTGGTGCGCGGTACAGGACCGTGTTTCACGAGTGTTTATGTGAGGGCGGAGTTGCACGCGGACGCATATCCCGCGAGTTAAGCGAGGTCGTTAGGAGATTTACGAAATATCCACGAGTAACGATTCTCCCAGGACTCTGCATCTCAAGATGAGGCACGTCGCGCGTGAGACCATCGATAAACAGTTTGCGTTATCAGTTAGAGGACGTGTTTCTACGCAAATTAAACCCGTCGAGTGCAAAACGGTCCAGTTTGGAAATTAATCGGCTGCATCGGGTGACCCGAAATTCCTGTAATTACTCAGCATCATTGTGCCTGATGAGTCGTTTCATAGTACATTGCATTCTATCTTTGTATAATTCATATAATTGTACGTTTTTTATAAGTATGTAAATTTAAATACGACATGAGGCGCGTTTCTGAGATTAATTATAAGAGGGCGTACCTCGTCCAGGGAGGCTCGAAATAATTTACGAAATAATTATAGATTCGTTTGCGACGGCGAATTGATATTAGGGTGGTGCAAACTCGGTATTATTGAGAAAAAGAGAAGGCGAGAGAGGGAGAGAGAGGGGAGAGAGGGACCTTGAAGAAGAACGACGCTAAGTACCGGCGTGCGCGCGCCCGGTAGCAATTTATTCATTGCGCCCGCTAACTGGCGGAGCATTGAAAACCCGCCACGGTAATCTGCATTCATTTGAATAAATAACCGATCAATAACCAATAATAAGTTGGGCGATCGCCGGTTTGTCGTCCCGGCAATCCCGGCAATCCCGCCGTGATAAACTGCCCCTGCAACGCAACCGCCGCTCTCGCACTCGCGAACTTGACACCCACACGTGAATATACACCGGCGGTAAATCCCCGCGGCGGATTTGGGTCAGTAGGCGAAACAGCTGTTGTGTGCAATTCGCGCGCTCTTCCGCGTATCACGTGCGTTATTTTTCTACCGTAATTTTTTTTTATTATTCACTGCCGCGAACCTACGCCGGGGAATAATTGTCGGTTTCACCGACATGCTAATGTCGCGCCGAAATAAGAAGAAAGAGTAACAAAAAGGGGAAGAGAGCGTAAAATGCGCAGCTGATACTCGCGTGCTCCGTAATGAATTTTTACGATCGGTCTCCTCCGCCCGAGTGAGTGTCCCGGGCACAGCCACGAATGTGCAATCCGAGTCCGCGTGGAGACGCCCCTCGGCAGGAATTTTCGTAACGAGTCGGCGCGCCGGGGAAGAAAGAATCCACGTCGTAAAGAGGTACTTTCCTCCAGCGATTCTCCCGTTCCGCGGCGGGGAGAAACGTGCGAACGTCTCTCGTCAACCTGGCTGTACTCAATCTCACTTGCAAATGCGGTCCGGGTGCCCCCTCGTGTACATAGATATATATTGCGTACACGTTGGCGCGTATGCGTGCGGCTGTGTGGTTCTGAAACGTGGAAGCGGAGAGCCACGGAAGAGGACGAGAAGGTCCTGGCCGGGAGTTGACCGGCGCGCACACACCGGTCCCGCCAAGCCAATTTGTGACTGACGAGGCGATTGGTAATAAGCAACGGGGAGACTCAAATTGCTTGAGTTTTTCTGCGGTCGTTCATTGGGTGTTGTCGTCGAGGTAGTCCCCGAAAGTCCTCTCTCAGAACGCCGCGGTAAAGCGGAACCAGGAGTGAGGCGACGGAACGAGCTGAGACCGGGTCGAAGAAAAAAAGTATGGCGATCCAAGACGATCCCATTAACCGAACGTCCCTCCTTCTTTTTTCTTCCCACGAACGGGGCACATGGTTCCTCCCGCGTGTCCTCTCGCGCAATCGGATATCAACATCTTTTCGTGAGTTTTTGCGATAAGACTTGCCACACTCTCACGAGCGACAATCGCGGAGTAATTTTTACCGAAGGAGAATGCGTGGCTCAAGATGTACAACGGATAGTCATTGCAGACAATTTTAGAGATTGGTAAACAAATCGATAGAAAAGTATCACAAATATAATTTCTAAAGCTTACGTATGGATTTTCGAAGCTTCAACAAACAAACGATAGCTCGTACAGCGACTTGATTTAAAAAGAAATCTGATATACGCCAACTTATCTCTTCTCTACTAACATATAATGTTGAGAATAAAAAAGGAACAAGACGAGAGAGGACCAAAGGGCTCGAGACGAAGATCCGTGGCGATCCCATTAACCAGGATCCATATTCTTCACCGGAGAAGGGCAGAGAGAGGTAGGGGAACAATCGGGTGCCCGCCCTTCCGTGTGTCTCTGTGCTACGGTCGAGTCCGGGACCGCTTCTGCTCCGCAGCTTCTAAAGTGAGCTTGGGGACGCGCAACAAGGCCCGCGCGGAGGGACGGGCCGGCGGGAAAGGAGACAGAGATAGGGGGCCGCCGAGTCCCTATATTATAAGCAGCCCCGAACGTGTTGCAATCATCTCGAGACAATGGCCCACCGATCGGTCCGCCTCGCAAAAAGGCCCGGGCCCCATAATAGCCGCGACGCATCGTCGACGACGCTCCGGGCAATCGTGGGGCCCCTGCGCCTTCTCGTTTGCTTTTTTCCCCCCACGGACGAATTCCATCTTACCGCGACGGGACCCGCGACGTCGATTACCCGACGCGTCTCGTGCCGCGCGCGGGGGAAACGCAGACGATTGAAACAGGTTATTTCGAAGGAATGCGCGAATCAAACATTCCACGATACGGGTCGTGTCGGGTAATGAGGTTTTTACGAATCTCGAAAACAAAAAGTCAACTTTCATCCTTACCGCAGAGCGTCATTTTACCTTAAATTAGTGAAATTGGTGCGTTCGGTCTCTTTCAGAAAAAAATTGATAAGATAGTAGAGGAAACTTGAGACAACTAAAATAATAAAAATTTAATGAAATACAAGATTTGTATAAGCTTAATAGAATTCTTGAAAGAGAAAATCTTAGAAGCCCGTGTTGTCTGCACAGATTTCACTCCTTCGAAAAACCTGCTTTTCTCTTTTGCTCTGTCTCTTATTCTCATATTCTTCACTTTTATTTATTAATAAGATTAAGTTTTTAATTCTAATTCTTTTTTACTTTAATAAAAGTTGTGTAGATAATATTAAATTTTAATCGAGTTTATGGTTAAAGAAGTGTTTTATATTTCGCCTCCGTTGAAATATTATATAAAAATTGGAATATTCGAACGAATACCTGAAAAACTTTAGGATAACGGCGAGAATTTATTGGTACACAATGTAGTGTCTGTCGCCTTCAGCCATGTTTTTTCTTCGCACGATGATGCACATGGTAAAACCAATTACATAATACGCGCTGCTAATTAACTTGTGCCGATTTCTCGAAGGTCGCCGCCAGTGATTGACCGTAGGCTTGAAAACGGGACAAAGAACGTTCTTTGTCGACGGCCGATTATGTGTACGTCATGATTCTCGTCTTTGTAATTGTAACTGCCACTATCGAGGCATTAATTCTGCCTCGCGAATGATTTTAAATCATACGTCTTCCTTCGACTCACACAAGACGTACTCCATCATCGACCCGTGCAAAAAGGATATTGCAACTAACGTGACGTACCCGGACCTCGGGAAAGAAGCGAAGAAATTAAGTTACGGAATATTATGCCAAGTAATGAGCCGTTTTTCCTCCTTGCTAATATAAAAACAATATTTATATCTTCTCCCTCCAGTGATAGCTGAATTAAAATTTGCATTTGTTGCATAAAAAGAGAGAACGAAGAATACAGATAAATTGAACAATCGAAAAATCATTCTCCAATTGATGAGACCACAAAAGTGTGCAAAGAAATATTATTTTAAGTACAAAACATTGCAGATACCCAAAGTTACGTACAGCCCTTAATAATCCTTATCTAAGGGTATATAAACTTTCAATCCATATTATTTTAATGTCGCGATATCATCTTTATGACGCATGGCGCCAAGAAAAAGTCTTTGTTTCGTATTATATCGGCGCGGGGTGGAGCGAGTCCGTTCGTCTCGAGCCCTTCGGCTCTGAGACATAATACAATTTCAGACTATAAAACATGCGTGAAAGTTACCGTTGTCTACCGTGCGAATGTCGAGGCGGTGGTCGCGCGCTAACGCCGGTCGTAAAATGATAAAAGGACCGTAGCGACAGAGAGAAAGAGAAAAGGGAGGGGGAGGGGTGCTCTCAGGAGTGGGTCTTCTTGGAAGCTAGAGGGCTAATTGGTCCGCAGGACGAGACAGGACCATAAACTGTCGCCTGCAATCAACGATGCGCGACTCTAGCCCGCGGCTGGATTCACTCTTGAACCCCCTCTTCGTCCTCTCCCTCCATCCGTCTCCCGCCCCGTCGACCTCGTCTGTCGTAATGCGAGGAAGAGTCCCAAGTTTTATAAGGACCCCCTCGGCCTCCGGGCGTATACGAAAGAAAGAGAGAGAGAGAAAGCCTGTGGGACCTTGTACGAATTTACATTTAGAAAATATAATGAAGCAGCGTGAAGCAACCATTAGTCGTTCGGAGATGACAGACGGTTTCGGACCCCCGCAGGTCCTCCCTCCCCCCTCCACACGTAAGGGCCCGGAGGTTCGCACAACACCGACCAATGAAACAAAGAGCGAGGGGTCGGAAGGGGCAGGTTGAGGTGAGACGGGGTCCTTAATGACAGAGGCGCAGTGGTTTTCATTAAGGTCGTCGTCCGTGGATAGAATGCGAATTACGCGAAACTTTTTTATGTACGTTGAGCAGGCGATCGGGTGATTAGGTACTGGGACAATTTTATAAGAATTCAGGTTGACGGTCTTGTATAGAGAACGAAAAGAATAGGGCAGGAGAGATTGGCTTCCCTGTATCGTGAAATTATCTTAAAGCGTGTTTATTAATTCTGTTAATAATTTCATTACATTACACAGCCGCGTCAAGATATTAATATATAACTTAGAATTAATCAAAATGCATCACACACTGCACAGAATCGTGTCATAATACGGTACTTCCGACGTATCGATAAACAACAGCCTCTTGTAAGAGCGCCGCGACGATTATCGCGCAGCGTATGCCGTGAAATCGGCCGGCGAACGATTCCGACGGTTCAGCGATCTCGGCCGCGTAGCCAGCTGGTGTCCCGTAATTAAAGGTGCCCCATCGTCGCGCTCGCTCCAGTTCGATTTCTGCTCGTTGTCGGCGCTCGTAAATCAGCGGAGACAGAAAAGGTCAGGCCTCGATCGGACCCTCTGTTCCGACTCGAGAACTCTCCTCCTCCGTCTACGAGAGCAGCGAGATAGATCGTTCCCTAGATCATCGATTCATTGCGTCGCGTCGCGCGTAACCGTAGGGCGCGAATCAACTATGACGACGGTGACGATGACCACGATGACAAAAATGACGACGACGACGACGACCTAGATTTCGCCGGAACGAAAATAAGATGCAATTAAGCACATTCGGTTCTGTTGCGCAATCGATGCCACTTGGCGCGAGTGCCGGGCCCTGCCGACATGCCCCCGAGGTGGCAAGGGAAACGAGACGGCCGAGGCAGAATAATAACGCATTATCGTCTACCTCTTGCTATCCTATCTCCGTTTGCCCTGTCACTCGTCTCCGCTCTCGGTCGTACGAACCGTATGATACCGAAAAATCTGTCCAACCGTCTGTCCCTAGTCAGGTGAGAAACGGCGAGGGACGAGGGAAACGGCAGAGGAATGCGAGTATAGAGGCGTGCCTTTCTAATTATTATAATTATTCCGGACTCCGGTGAGGCCCCCGAGGACCCGTAATTAACGCAACCGCGCCCGGGACATCTTGACAGATCCAGAATTTTTAGTAATCATAAAAACAGCCACATGCTCGAATGAACCTGTTCTCAATTGCTCACGATGGGCGACAAAGCCCGAAAGCGACGGCGGAGACAATCCGTCTACCGTTCAGCCATACGACCGCTTCGATTTTGACAAAAATAATTTCGGTCGGAGAACGTCTCCTTGCGTTCTCGGGACAGGCAGTGTTGAAAAGCGACTGTCGTGTTTTTATCTCGGGAGAAATCGGCTTCGTCGCTTCTTGCCACTTCACGAGGCAGATGATAAGTCTCCGCGCGAAATAAACAGAAAAGCCACTTTTTTTTGTGTATCAAGCAGCAGCGATTGCAACATTCGCATGTATGTCTTTCGCGAGAAATTTAACAAACACAAAGGAGATACGATAACGATTGCGACAAACGACCTTCGATCTTCATCCGGTCTCAGCATCCGAAAATTTCGGGACGAATCGTTCCGGCGATAACAGCCGTCGATCCGATAATTAAATCAGAGAGTTATTCCCGTCACGCGTCCGCGCAATTATAATTAAGGATTTATTAGCGTCGAGACCGCCGTCGCCGCCACCTCTTCGGGGGATCGGGCCCCCTTTCCCTCCCCACCTCTCCCGCGCGACCCCTGCGCCAGAAGATCGTAGGAACGCCTCTTTGGGCTCTAACGACTAACAGGTCGAAAACTTCTTAAAGATCAGACAGCGAAGTCCCTCTCTCCCTCCCTCCCATTCTCGCTCCTAGCTGACCCACCTCCCCCGAGGGAAAACAAATTAAAAACTGTCCCAGTGGCCGTAAATAAAACGTGGCTGGCATTCCGCCCATCTCTATATACGCTTTAAAAAAAGGCCTCTAGACACGCACCTACGGTGATTTTCTATACCGGGTGCTACGGCGCGTAGCATGCAAGCGCGACAAACAAGTCTCTTCGCTCCGATTACGTCCCGCGATCGGATGATTAACGAGTTCCAAGTTCTGGATTATGACTCTGGTTGTAACATAGGTAGGAAGACTGAGAGAGAGAAAGGTAGAATTTGATCAAACGTACTGGCGCTGATTAACCCATCAACGAAACAGCAATTTGTATTAAATAATCATCAACCAGGCTTACGTAATACTAATTTAATCTAGTCGTGTCGGTGCTAATTAAGTTAGTACAAAATAATAATCAGACTCTAGACATATACCACCTAATCTGCCGTCATCCGACCGTATTGGTGCCGGTAAAACTTGGAAACATTAAATGAAAATCGGTACTAAAGTAATTACCGTTGGTCCACCGCCGTCGAAGCGCATCGTTGTAACCGACACTCGTTTGATCAGTGATGAAATGCTTGCCGGCGCGGACCCGATTGTCGATCGCCGAGCAACCGGTTAATCAACGGTACACAGCGCGTTAATTAGTAATCGCCGCGCAATCACGGGCGTAATGACGGCAATTACTCGCGGAGCATCGGCGCCGATTAATCGCGCCGTTAATTTTTGAAGACGCCCGGGTCGTCGCATGTCAAATTACTCGTCGCGCCAGATCGAACGGGGATTTCTTCCCTGTACACCCGTTACATCGGACCTCCCCTGTCCCCGACACCATGTTTCAGCGGAAGGATGAGATACTGGGTCCTGGCGCCGCGCGGTTCAAAATAATGACACGGGGTCCGGCCACGGTCCCACCGGGCACGACGACGGCGGCGGCGGCGGCGGCGGCAGCGGCGATGGGGAGGGGAGGGGCGAGGTTTTAATTACAAACTGATGACCAAGCCAAACTCGAAAATATTGTCTTCCGAGAGGTGGGGTGTCCTTCGGGGACTGGAATATATTAGCGCGAGGATCGATTGGTGCCTTACCGGCCGCGGCTCTCGCCGCGATCTCTTCTTTTTCGAAATGTGCCACGGCGTAGATGCAAGCGAGCGGCGGCTCGCGTGAGATACATCACTCACGCGGGCCTCTATAATTAAAGCCGAACAACATATCTGTCATATCCCCGACTCGTCCGAGCCATTCTAGTTCCATCCACGTCACTGCTTATCCGCTTTCACCTTTTTTTCCACGCCTACTTTACGTTTTATCCAGACGTCGACTTTTTCTCGCCGGAGAAAATTGCTAGAAATTCACGCGAGCGCGCCGCCGCGCCGCGCCGTCCGCAATTTCTGCGACGAGAGCCGACGAAAATTGCGCCGATTCCGCTATGGGCTGGACTCGGCGTGACTCATCTCTTCATTATCCTCAATAACCATTCCCGCCGTTATTCCACTCGTTACGTTTAACGCTAGACCGGCTGAAAGTCAGCGCTTATACAGAAGTGCCATTACAGTATCCTTCCGCGTGAAAAAAAAGAAAGAAATTCAGGTTTCATCGTAGTAAAACTCGCCCTTTCCTCTCACTCGTTATTATTGATATTAATTATCGTTTCTACAATAATTAACCATTGAATGCAATTCCTTTTGCGAGAAGCGCAATGTCTCGCACGTACACCAGATAATGCGATAGAAGACGATAGGAATTTCCCAACAACTCCCCGGTATCACCCCGGATTCGATCCGCGCAAGACTCAATTTCTCGAGGGTGCATATCGCCCCGGTATCTTTGCCAAGTCGTGGAATCGTCACGCGAGCATCATCCCTCGCGAAGATTACACGCGGCGAGGGGGTAGCGTATATTCGCACAAGTATCCGTGGGGAACCGACATCGCGCGCACGCAGCAGGTGCGAACGCGTAATCCACCGTCGATTTCGACGATTGCATTCGCGGGTCGCGCTGCACGGCGATGAAGATGGGGGACGTGGGTGAGGACGGGGGCGGCTGTGAGAACGGCACAAGGGGTCTCTCTCCTTGTCTCCCTCCCTCCTCCCCTTCCTCTCTCTCTCTTCCTCCTTCTCTCAATTTCTGCCTCAACCAATTCCAACTTCGGTGGAGGTGCGCGCGCGAGCATGGCCGAGCGCGTATAACGTAACTTCTGCCCGGGCAATCTGACTCGAAATCACCGTTGGGTGAATTATCGCGGGTAACTGCGTGCCGTTCCCGGATTGCAGCAATTACTCTGACCTGGGTAATTATCGAGGAGAAGGACTCGAGTGTTGTTTAATCTGTGATCTGGCTGCCCGGGGTTCTTCGATTACGTCAGTGGGCTCCGGTCGCCGGTGGGGCGAGGAAGCAACTACGCGAGAGAGCGCCCCGGAGGGGGACTCTATCTCTCGACTCGCGGAGCCTCACCTCGCGGCTTCTACGGTTAACGTAAGCGGCGAGATCTTTGTCCTCTGCGACTGGCAGCTCCATGCGCGATTCCGCACGGCGTTGTCCGAGGCGAGGCTGCGGGCTGATTGTCGGAGAGAAAGAGAGGGCTGGAGAAAATTACCAGCCGCGAGGACAGTCGTCTAGTTTTACGAGCGATTCGTTACGGTCGCGGCCCGATTATCTCGCATTGCGAAAGTCTGACGAGGGGAATTAAAACGTCGACGAGAACGATATGTGGATGCATTTATCGAGTAGTGCCGTTTTCAAGAGGTAAGACAGGGATAAAATCATTTCCCAGTGGAGTAGGATAGGCCAACGATTTTATTAACACCTCTAACCCTTTGGCTATGTTTGTTTCATTTGTTCCGAAAAATGTAACAACATCTGCCATGTGCAATGCCAAAATGGATGTCTCGTAGCGTTTCGGCGAAGAATATCTATTTTAGCTTTAGGAATTATTTGACGCCAGCAAATGACTAACAATGATCAAGCTTCTAATCGACCATGACTGGCGATGTGGTTTTAACACAGAAAATTTGTTGTTGCGACTGTTATTGCGACAAATATTATCATATGCCTCGGTGGTCGAATTGGTGAGACGCCCGCCTAGGGTGTAGGGAGGTCCAGGTTCAAACCCTGGCTGGGGTAATATTTTTCGCGATAAATTTTCTGTGTTAAAAACACATCGCCGGTCATGGCCGATTAGAAGCCTGATCATTGTTAATCTATTTTAGCTCTTTAAATCTCCGGCACTCTTAACTTTCTCAATTCTTCTCCTTTAAAACTATTGGAAGGCGCGAATCTAATGTTTTGTTTTACGTGGAGGGCTCGTGGAGATAGATTATAAGGATCGACAATTCGCGGAGTGCCGACTCTCTTCCCCTCTTCGATCACCCGCCGTCCGTCGTCGCCAATTAAGATCGTGAGCTCGTGATTTTCACAATTATTACCGAAACCATCGCGCGGCGTGGCGTATCGGAGTGCAACCGGCAAGATCGGCCGGGACCCGTCGCAACACCGAACCGAATTGGCGCAACTTTTGTCGGCGCAGCCACGCGGATTACTCAAGTTGGCGCTACATGCCGCGCGCTAACTCGCTTTATTAAGTTGATCCCGACGCTCTAAAGGTTACGTCTTATCCCGGCGTATCTGCTGCTCCTAATGTAGCTCGCGAGATAGTGCGAAAGTGCTTCGGGATTTTTACGTTGCCGCCCGCGGCTGGGATACTCGGAATTATTAATCTACCCGCGATTTCGCATGGCAGCTGAGCTTCAGCTTTACGCGGTGTTAATGACACGTTTACGTTATTGTACGTCTAAATTTGTCTCGGGTGCGAACTGCCTACTTGTCTCTAGGTAACTTTTCGAAGGTTGCGTATGCAGGTTGGAAGTAACTTTTAAATTCCACGAGGACGAGACGATGATGAAAAGCCTTTGTGGCAATTGCTATTGAGACTCGTTCCATCAGACAAGTGTAAAAATGAGCGCAGTTTCAATGGTAAAATCGGTAATTTGGATATCTCTAATGTTTTCACCCCTTACGTATATTTATACGCAGGTATCTGTACAGGTATCTGCGCTTAAATCTGGAGAAGTAGATTTCCCAGATGAAAGCTTATTGCGTGCGGGGCGTCGAGGACGGACGCGGAACGGACTAGCGCGCGGCATTGTTTCGCGACGCGGAAAGTCAGCGCGCGTCACGCTCGCGATATTCCAGCACAATTGTGCACCAGGTATAAATAGACGAGGGAGAGAGGGGAGGGGGGAGAAGGGGGCCAGGTGTTGCCCGGTGCTAACGAGGTGCAACACGAGAACGCAAGCTCTTGCCGCCGTGGCGCGCGCTGACTGGGGCGAGGCGGACTCGCTCGCCTAGCCCGTTAAGCTCCGGGGGCACGGGATAATTAAACCGAATGTTAATTGCGTAATCGTCCCGGCGCGCCGTGGCCTCCTCCGCTCGGCTCGGCTCGGCTCGGCTCGCGAGCGCGGCACGCGAGACGGCCGCGATCGAGCGATCAGCTGTTCACCAACCGCGTGCATTCCACTTCTTCTCTTTCTCGCCTCGCATCGCGGTGGTGGTGCCCCGCGATGTTATCGTTCCCAGCGCGGACCCATTGCGATCAAGACGCGCCCGTGGAGCCCCGTTCGACTTGGCGAACGCTTGGTAAGTGTAACGTGCCCGTTTTTGCGAGATATATCATTCTTCCGCGAGCGTGCGCTACGTCATCCCTGTCTGCCGTGAGTAGTTCTCTCGCTTATCGTTATCGTGTTTGTTCATGATGTAAGAACGTTGATTCGAGCGCCTGAATCCTGATATGTTTTGCATCAAGTTTCTTTAAACCTCGTTGAAGTTCCTTCAAAATCGTTGAGGTCGCAGTTATGTGCGCTCTCTATAATTTTAATTTCTTTAAATTGCGCGTTTGGCTGGCTATTCTCGATATATTGCCAAATGTCAATTATGATAAAGGCGGCACTTCTTCCCTCGTAGCGTACTTTTCCCCGATACAAAAATTCAAGCGCATGTGCATACACGAGGATATAAATCGCCGGAGCAACACCGACAGGCTTTTCGCTCGCCACGCCTGCCGTTTCCGCGTGCACGCGATAATACGTTCTGCGCGGCTAGAGAAAGAGGGAAAGAGGGGGGGGCCTCGATATACTTTCCGAGAAACCACCTCAGTCTACTCCTTAACTGCATTTTACATGAAGCGACGAGCTTCGATTGTGTTTACGGCTGACCGACGCAATGGCTCATGAACCGCGCATGTAACACATTGTATCTCGAAGCGAATCTTATTAGATGACCGAGAAGGGAGGCGGTCAAGATCGCCGTTGTCCTCCGCCTCCCTCCCCCATCTCTTTCGCTCTCTTTCTATTTCTTCCTCCGCGTATGGCGTAACAGTTAATTGCCGACCTTAGCCCGCGGTGCGCGATGTACTTCGACGGCGTGATCGCCCAGGGTAAGACGAGCCGCTGCTCGAGAACAGGAGACTCGGACGCCTCTCGCATCTCGAAGCTTCCTCCGGAGTTTCCTCGACGTCTAGGGCGATCGTCTTGCGGATGCAGAGAAATGGGTGACGGGAGGAAGAGAAGAGACGATCCGCGGCTGGGTGACGGGTGAGCTCAACGTGTAATCTCCCTCGACCCAGCAGTATTACAAATTTATATGTATTATATGTATACACACACGCGCACACAGAGTATCCCGGCGGCACCGTGTAAGATCGCAACATCGTGAAATAGGCATTTATCATAGCGCCGTGTACGGTCGGTTGATTCCGAGTTCTGTTTCCTCCAGCGCAATGATCACGTGTGACGACACGAAGATCCAAAAGAAAGTCGTAACATTTTTCCGTATAAATTTGTAATGTAAATTTTGAGTCGGTCTTACGCGACAACTGTTGGCGGCCAATTCCAATGCAACTTTTCAATATGTAACGACGCGTACCGATAAAGCTCCGTAGAAAATTTCTGAAATTAGCTGAAAAGCAGAAAGTCGTAACATTTACTTGCACACTGAGCATACAAATTCAATTTCCAATCGAGTGTAACTGGAAATCTTGAAGCTCTACTGTTGAATCTAATATATGCTACATCCCGTATGCACCCGTATGCGTGTGCACACAATCTGGTACGCGTATCTAGGCGCTCGCACACACATGCGCGCGCGGACGTGCATGCCCTAGAAGCATTAAAGTCTCGACGTCATCCTGCGGTCCTAGCGGACGGCGAATACAACAAAGAGAGAAAAACGGTAGTAGACCGCTGCCTACAAGGTGGATGTAAAACGGACGTAAGAGGAATAAAGAGGAGCACGCGAGGGAATGAGAAAGAGGGGTCGAGCGAGTGCAGCAGAGAGAGCGCATATAACATCGAGCTCGAAGAAGGAGCAAAAAGAGGAAGAGGAGGAGACGGCGGCGGCGGAGGAGGAGGAGGTGGTGGTGTGTCAGTGAAGAAGGTGGATGAGCACAGAGGTGGGACAAGGGGAGAAAGAAGAGAAGAGGCCGGGAGCTATGCGTGCTCCGCTCCGCCCACGCTTTCAGAGACCCAGGACTCAACTTGTCCACCTTCTTCTCGACGTACAGCCACCCGCAAGAGTGCTCGCTGGTTTCGCCGTCCCGATTCCACCGTCTGTATCCCTCGGTGTATCGCAAAGAGAGCCTCCTCCGACGTTAACCCGCCGTGGTTCCGAGAGAACGTCTCCCGGGGAATGAGATCCGGAATATCGAAAACAAGATTGCGGGACTGCGGAGCGACGATCGAAACGACTGGGTCCATTTGTTAGGGGGTCTTATACACGGGGTCTTATCGGGGGTCGTCATCGACACGTCGGCGATGAGCGCGACTGTACTCCTGGCAAAAAATGCGCACGTTCGCGTTGCGATTATCGTTATTAATAAAGGTTCGCTTTCCGAAGGCACCCGGAAAGATTGTTAAGATCGGACGTGTCATACTTTGATCGTCGCTAATGGGAGTAAAGACGAGAGCGATTCGATGCCTCGACGTGCTCCGCTCCGACTTGCGAAAAAAAGGATGAGGAATGCGCCCGAGGCTTCATCGACGATGCACATTAGCACTTTGCAGGTTGAAGAGTACAGCGGATAACACTTATCCAAATTTATAAAGGTTACAGGCTGCATTGAGCAATGCTTTCACGGGAGATCCAAATTACTGTTAATAACGCGCTGAATGAAATGATCAATTTAACAAGATCATCTCCGCGTTTATACTTTATTGTATTGTTGCTGCACACATTTCGTGTACGCGTGGCACTATCTTGACGAAGAGTAAACGTTTCCGTTGTTCGAACGAACGCCTTTTTCACTAGAATTAAATATATAGAAAGCTTAATCGTCAATTTTTTATTATAATGTAAAACGGCTGTATATAATCGAGATAACCAATCACTATTTATCGCACAAGTTATAATTGTCGTGTTTGGTTTTATTTCATTTTCTCGTTTATGAAAAAATGCTTAAACTTTTATCACACTGTATCTTTACGCACGACAATGGAGTGAGCTTATTATGCGTAATCGGCAGTGCGTAACGAAATGATTACGGTAAAACTGCTGAAAGAAAGCTTTCTTAGTATCTTGTCGTTGATGCATCGCATTGAATTTCAACAAACGACTGTATAATCAAGATAACCAAACACAATTCATTTATCTCGCACAAGTTACAATTGTCGTGTTAGGTTTTACTTCATTTTCTCGTATGAAAAATGCTTAACCTTTTATCACACTGTATCTTTACGCACGACAATGCAGTGAGCTTATGCGTAATCGCCAATGCGTAACGAAATATATGATTACGGTAAAACTACTTAAAAAAAGCTTTCTCAGTGTCTTGTCGTTGATGCATCGCATTGAATTTCAACAAAAGCGCCTGGCGAAGAAGCGTATACATACATTTCGTGGAGATTCTATGCAGAATCCCCACGAGGAGCGGCGTAGCCATTTTCCTCTCGTGGGGGACGGGCTCCTTTTGATGCGGACCGTACTCACACGGTCCTACGGCCGGAGGCACCATCTCCTGGAACGCTTATCCCAGGTATCCGTGCTAGCCTTCTCCTCGTGTGTAAGCCCGTGTCCCTCGCGCATTACCATAGCTCGCCCGCGAGCACCGACTCCGAAGCGCGGCTTCGTTGCCCGTCTCGTGGACGCATAATTCGCACGCGTTTGTCGACGAATAACATGCCTCCAACGGTATATTCAATTAGAGATGCTAATGGATCGCAGTACGGAAAAAAAGCTGACACCGAACTCTGTCTACAGATACTTCGATACAGATTCGTAACATTGAATAAATCACTCGTACCAAATTATATCGATGTAAACGCACTTGTTTGCGATATGGCAGTCTCCTGCTGGGTCGCGTTGTTGCAAACTTTAGCACGAACCTTGATTTTACTAAACGAGTAAGAATCGGACAATGGTGTTTAGCATCAGGAAACTTGACCGGCTGTTTTTGATACATGCTTATCTAGTACGAGGACTCGGTTCGACGGTAAAAGATAAGGGTTCAGGCGGACGTGTTCAGCGTCAAGTGTGCGCCGAGAATACGGGCCAATGTCTTCCACTCGGCGAGCGTCAGGCAGAAAAGCGCAGTCGCGCCTCTCTCGACGCGACGTCTCGCTGGCTGAGCAAATACCGCATGTTAATCGTATCCTGCGAGAGAGGTCCGCGGTCTCTCCCGCGCCCTCTCCGTAAAAGCGTAGGAGTGTGTTTGGAAACACTGTTAAAACATCGGACCGCAGCTGAGCAGCGCACGCCATTGTTCGCGCAGCACAAAACCGGCAGCGAGCGAGCAAGCGCGCCCGCGCGCGCGCGCGCGCGATTCCGCGGACCTTTTCTGCGGCTCAATGGTACGCGCGCGTTGCTGCAACAAGGTGGACGAAAGCGGTGGCGAGCGGAAAAGAGCGACGGCGAGTAGGTACCTTTTGTCTTTTAATCGTCGCGCCGCTGCCGAAGGGGATAACCCGGGCAACAGAGGGTCGCGCCCGAGCGAATGGCTGCGGGCACGCGGCGCTTTTCGACTCCCGTCGAGGAAACTCCTGCTTTCAACGTCCGTTTTCATCGTACGTATTGACGAACTCGCGCATTCGAGATTCCATTCCGCGGCGATGTTTTATTAACCGTCGCTTGGAACGGAGATATTGCTGATTAATCCATTGCCGGCCTTTGCGACGAGGTGGTTTCAGATATTTATTAATCGGGAGATACACGTCTCGGTTCTCAATCATACTGTTCTGTTCGTATGAAATGAGTGGGCTTCAGATTCAACTCCCATATATATTTTATTGCTACTCCTAATATTCAGTCGAATGACAGCAGGCTACCGTACGCGGCGACAATCAGCGACAGAGAGGGCGAGCGAGTCCTCATATCGCACCGTCACACCGGTGCTCCGAAATCCTCGCGTGCAAATAAGCGCCGCGGACCGGCGCGTAATTCATTCTAGGCCTTTGTATTATGAATGTAGGTACGCGGCCCTAACACATACCAACCATTTTTGTAATCAATTAACCTGGGACATACCGAGACATAGTTATTACAACGATTATTCTTCGTGATCGTCGACGATCAATAAGACCACGCGCGGATGTTTTCGAAGGAGGGCAGATATTTTGCAGTATTTTGTCCAGGTGAATCCCAAACGCGGACTCGAATTTAATCGAATTTTAAACGGGTCTCTCTCTCGATCGTTGTCACGTGCGGCACAAAACACTCCCGCCCACGAAAACAATTTATATACACCGTCCCCGCGGGGGGCGTATTGTCTCTGCTCTCTCTCATTCTGTCGGAGCGTAGCCCGATCTCTCCGGATGGAGAGATTTGCCTCCCCCGTCTATCCTTTCCTCGGACTCGAGCCTCCCGTTTCTCTCGGAAACGACGCGCGGAGCGGCTTTTGGAATTCATGTCGCGCGCCGCGGGTGGGCGCCATTGGCCCTAATAATTACCACACGTGGAACGAGGTCTTTATCGTGGGACAACGTTCCTTCGCCCCTCGATGCCACCCGGTCTCCTTTCGGCGCGTCTCACCCCTTTTCCAGCGGACGCGAGGCTCGCGGATGAAGAGCTCGGACCGACATTGCATCGCCTTACGAATAGTTGGCGAATTGTTCGTATCGATTCACACGGGATCGCACTTTCGGTCGGTCGTCGTGTTTCAGTCACTTTACGAAAATATCTCACGTTGTATTTACCTTATCGTTGCGTCAGTTTCTCTTTCAATGACTACTCTTATTATATAAACGAGACGATGACGACGAAGGCGCCTCACTTTCCCTTACAATATGTAGGCTGAAGATTCTTTACGCGGGTCATTCTTGTAAGT
Organism: Vollenhovia emeryi; assembly: GCF_000949405.1. Lineage (NCBI taxonomy): Eukaryota > Metazoa > Arthropoda > Insecta > Hymenoptera > Formicidae > Vollenhovia > Vollenhovia emeryi. The sequence goes on along the minus strand of NW_011967213.1, from coordinate 414,412 downwards.
GGATATTTCCGAGTGGCACCAACTTGAAATAAGCGACGCACGATGCGGTACGAGTGCGTGCGCTCGCCGCAGCGACTCCGACGTAGCGCATTTCACCTCGAGGTGTCCGTTTCCGCTTCGCTGACGGCACAAATACTGGACGGGCGCCGCGAACGAGGCGCGAAAGGAAGCAACGTAATGATATCCCTCGGTCCGCGCGACCGCAGCCAAATTTCCGAAGCGGACGGACGCGGGATTGCGTACTTATCGCGCGGGCTGGATTTCAGCTGTCCCGCGCGATAATCTCTCGCAAATGGCGCGAATGCGCGCTTACATTGAGCCATTCCAGGCATTAAGTTACCGCAAGAGCATCATCGAAAACGCTATCGGCGCGCGAGCTAATTGGAAGTCTCGAGGCGCGAACGGCGCGCTCGCGTCAGTATCTCGATCGCGCTGCTTCGAAACGAGCAAAAGAGATTATCTAGAACGATTGTGCCGAATGGCGTTATACGATAGCGGCAAACGAGATGGGCGTATGTCAAAATTAGCACCGGTTGGACGGCTCGTGCGAAGGCGATCGTTACATCGTTGGTGGTTCGAACGTGCGATCAAAATAAAAGGACAATACTGCAAGCTGTTTCCTAATGGGAAACACCTTACAATCGATATTTTTTATATTATGGCGACTACGGAGTTTATAATTGATAATTGCACTCGGCAATGCGCGACGTTTCCAGAACGGAGGCATTGATTTGGTAAAAAAGAGAAAGTGACATATGTCGCTCAGCGAAACTCGAGCGCGCTCCTTCTCTTCCACCCTCGGCTTCTTATCGCGCCCGCGTTACACGCGTCGAGTGATAGCGGACGCCCGTTTCCGCTTCATTGATATTGAAATGGCCGATGGCCAAGAGCCGTGGAAGGGAGTCGTGACCAGCGGCGGACTCGAAAAAACAAGCCACGATGACCCTCGAGGCGAGACCCGCGCGCTCCGCGAAGAGGAGCGGCTCGGAAGTAGACATCTCCGAGTGGTCCAGCGTCATCTACTTTTCTTGCCTTACGACCCTTACGAAATACGATATCTCAGGAGGCTACCTCCGTCTCCCTTCATCTATCTGCCCGCTTCTCGGGTGCCGGGGCGACGTGGCGCAACGCACACACGACCCGCGGTGCACGGGGTATAATACGACACGTAATCCCTGCGCCGCGAGATCCCGCTTTCGCTCATTCCGCCTCCCCCCCCCCCTCTCTCTCTCTCTCTCTCCCGCTAGCGCGACTCGAGGACTCTTCTTCGCGGCCGGCGAGAATGTTTACATTTGTCTCCTCCGGCAGCTTACGCTTCGCCGGACGCTTCGCACAAAGAGCGTTTTATAGTCTGGCGTCCCCCGGGCGCGCGATGGACGCGGAGAGAATTCCTCCCTCGTCACAGCCGTGTCGCGGCCGGCGACAAAACACCCACAAAGCCCGCCTTGTTAATTACAGCCGGCGTGACCGGCCCCATCTGCATCCGGGCAGCCTTCGCCGTCGTCGTCGCCGCCGCCGCCGCCGCCGCGCTTTCAGAATCTCGCAGAAAGGGGAAAAAAACGACGCCGTCGGTCATCGAATGGTCATCGTCGTGACCGCCGCCCGCGACACGAGGAAATTTCTTCGTCGTGGCTCGACGCGGGCAACCGCGCGTCGTGCAATTGAAGAACGTTCTCTTTGTTGCTACGACCGACTTTTCGATGGCTGGAAATTCGCCCGATCATGGCTGAGAATTTATCGCGCTGAACGTTGCAACGGCCGATTACACGTTTTACCTCGATATCGGTACAAGTAAATTGCCCAACTTTCGGCAAATATATACTCGATCGTGCTGCTGTTTGATACAGTTATTGATTGCGCGAGTTTATCTTATTACTGGCGCGGAAACTCTCGTGGCGCGTTGCTCGAAACGCGATATATCGATTTGCGATCTACGAACGCCGGAGTCGCCGGGGAAGAAAGTCTATTCTCGTATCCGCGCGATCGTCACTCTCGCTTGTTTACACTGAGTGGGACAGAAATACGAGAGTGTCGCTGAGACGCGAAACATCTGTCGCGTCGGACCTGTCGACGTCGTCGTTCGCGTCGTCGTGCTCCAGCTAGACTATTTTCGCTGCGCGCCCCGCAATCGACGGACTGACAACTAGTGACAACACGCTCTCTCCCGACTACGCGAATTCGTTATTTTTCTGTTTGCGGAGTGCTCCGAGTGGAGCGACGCCCTAAAATACTAAATCAATGCTGCTCCATCCCGTGCACCTTCCTCTGTACCGTTTGCAGAGTCAATCGGAGAACGTTCCGTCAGACGCGATTAACGCACTTGGAACTACATTCGAACAAACCAAACTTTGCAATTGATGAAACATTTTATAAACGAGGAAAGTCGCGTTGCTACTTTTAAGTTTAGAAGCCCCGTGGTTTATCGATTTTAGAAAATAGGTGCTAAGTATACAGGTTGTTATGTAATACCCGCCTCACCTTTTATTTACGGATAGAGCGGATTGGACTGAGTCGAAAAGTCCTCTACCACTTTGCAATTTTCGCAATAGTTAACGAGTTATTAATTATTAAAAGTCGCTGTCTTAGCCCGGCCTACCGTCCAATTCAAGCTCGCGGTGAGATGCGACCGGCCCGCGATCGCCGTTGCTAGGCACACGAGGAATCGGTTATGACCATAGACATCGTAAGAATAGACTGCGCGTTTCCTATCTCACCCGTGTGAAAACATGTACAAACTTTAGAACGAAATAGCTGATGTAGGACCGTACCTCATCTTTGTCTAGTAGAAGTAGTGGGGGTAACAGAAGAGTAGGGGAATCATAGAGGTTAAAGGCTAAGCACTGCAGTACCAAAATTTCGACTCGGTTCTAGATAGTCGCAAAATTTCCGTTTCTTCCTGATTAATTTAACCGACACTACACACCCTTAGACATCAATCAGTGAATCATCACTGAAAACAGTGAATACTCCCTGATTTACAGTTTGGATGCATTAAAGAATTCTGCTTCACGTCGCGTGACAACATTATTCGTCTGAAATCTCATTAAACATTGATACACGTTCTCTGTGGTCAGACATCGATTCCTAGCGCGAAGCAGTCCAACTATTAGCGACGAATCGAAGTGCGAGGAACATTTCCGGGGAAGAAGCGATCGCGTGTTCGCCGATCGCACAATCCGTCTCAGAGAACGCCAAGTGAATCGGACAATGGTGTCGTTGTGCACGGGATAAATCGAGAACGCGTCGCTCGGGGAAGCACCCCCGTAGCCAGCGACTCTCGTACTTGTCCCGATTAGCGAAGAGAGGGAGAAAGAGAAGAGATGGAGTACCGGCGTGACTCCCAGACGACGCTCTGTCGCGCAGCTGGCACGGGACCATAATATTTTCCGAGCGCCGAGGAATCGAACGTGACTCGGGTTAGCGTACGCGATTTATTAAAAGATCGCAGCGGCCGCGACGAGCGAGCCGCGTTTTCCTCGCGCGAGGAGCGAATTTGTCGTCATCACCGTACTCCGCTGCGGGAGAACCGCTCGGCGCCGGCAGAACCGATCGTTACCCAAAGTGTCGCCTGGCGGGCTTGCGTGCAGGAATGCGATGTGAACCGGCCATTACCACGACGCAGTGTCACCCGGAGGAGGGTAATTTTGACTCGAAAGTCTCCGCCGCGCGCCAAAGGGGAAACGAGAAGCGAGAAGAGGGCCGCATTCTTGCGATTCGACGATCACGCCCCGGCGTCAAACCCGCGGTCTCTTCTTCTCGTCGCGTCACCGCCGATCATGTCCCCGCCACAAAATTATTTCGTGCCACTTTCGACGTGAATCGACGTAACTGAGCGCAATCTATACGCACGAAACACAAAGTGTCCCCGGCGGGGGAACGTGCTGGCTTTTCGAGACGCACCGCTCGAGTGATTTATGCGAAACAGAAGGAGAATTATGAGAAAAAGTTTTATCCCCGAGGAAAAGACGTTGTACAAATTTGAAGTATGGGTAATATCTGCTGCGAATCTGCTCTGATATAATCGCTAATACTTTTATACTGGAAAAAGACACTTCGGTAATAATCGACAATTAAAAATGAGAGGAAGAAAGAGCAGATTATCGTTAGCTTAAACTCTTCGACTTACCAGAAGAATGTTGTTTCGTGATCGGGGGCTCGATCGTGAATCTCTTCCTCTAGCGTGAACTCGTGAAAAGGGGGAGATTTCATTAACGAGTTGAAGGGGTTAATTATGAATCTTTTCCTCTAGCGTGAATTTGTGAAAAATTTCATTGACGAATTCAACATTTGTCAATAAAATTGTTCACTTTGCACGAGTTTACGCTAAACTCGGGACAAGATTCATCGTGGAGCCCCAACATTCGTCAATGAAGGTTCCCATTTTTCATGACTTCACGCTAGAGGAAAAGAAATTCGCGATCAAACCCCAGGTAGAAGAGTTTCGAGATCTTGTCACTTACAATTAGTTTGACCATGTTGTCCTTGAGTAGCTACGAAGGGAAGGGAAATGCAAAGTTTTACGTTATACAATAATTACGTACGATTTCGCCCAATCAATTGCGGTATTGGCAGATGCGGTCAATCCGCGCACAGCTGGTCGGATATTTTGCGGTAGGGATGCGAGACCGCGACAATAAAGGATCTCCGCAATTTTACTTTGCCCCAGTCAATGACAGAGGATGCACACTTCGTCGTGAGGGCCCGCAGGTGTCCGTTTTTCTAGCGGGCGCCGCCTCGAAAATTAAACATCCGGTGCAACTATGTTCTTAAACGACCACTTAACATCCGTTGCCGCGGCCGGGGCTGCTCCGTTGCGCGATCAGTATTATCGTGTCGCGCCTCCGAGCGTGTCACAATGGAACCCGTTTCTCGCTTTGCGGTCACCTCTCCATCCGGAGGGGGTGGGTCTTGGTCGACTCTCGCCCTCTCACCTCCCCGGCCACCTTTTGCGCACAGCCGTGTAACAGCCGCGGGGCGCGTTCCGCGGTCGTGCGTGAGCAAACAGGATATCGCGCGACTGTATCCTTGGGCCGCGAGCACCTAATAATTGCAAAAATGCACGCACGGGATCTGCGCAACGTCTTCGCGGGCATGAAAGACGGTCCCGACGCGACGGTCCCGTCCTTTCCTTTCCGCCCGCTCACGTCGTGCGTCACGGCACTCGACGACCGCCGTGGAAAGCAGAGATGAAAAAAGGAAAGAAAAGGAAAGATAAACGAAAGTGGTGGAACGCCTCGACGATGCAATCGGAGAAAGAGGGCCATGTGCGTATCCAGAGTTCGTGCTCTCCTTACCGCTTGAGGAAATTGAATTTAGGATTCGCGCGCGTGCGAAGAAGCTGCGTCCCGGATCGTGCACGAAAATAGATTAGAGATCGAGTGTTTTAAAGCTCCGTCTCTGTCTCTCTCTCTCGTTTCTCGCATCGAGCGACTCGGTGCTTCCATTGATAGCCATGTAATCATAAGATTTATCAATTAGAAAACAAAACGGCTGCTGGACCACGAAGTTATCAACTTTGACTTTCTACTTCAAAGAAGTACATCTTGCATGATTTTCGACGCCCGGAACACCATTTCCTAGCGAGAAACGGAATGTACAGAGAGAAACAAAGAGACAGAGAGAGAGAGAGAGAGAGAGAAAAGGGGAGAGAGCGTGATGTGAGAAAAAGAGAGACGGCCAAATCGATACAAATTGGGAACACGATGACGCGGCGCGTTTTCGCGGGCGGGAATCATCGTCGGTGCCCCGGAAAAATAACAACGGTTCCCTCAATTATCGGCTCGTTTCGCCGATTTGCTGTGCGGCCCGCGCGGCTGTCATTAGGGCCCCGCGTGCAGCGGCCAACGATCGGCCGCTGCCGATCTGCTCCGCTGTATCCCAGCGGAAACAATGGCATACGGGGGATAGTGTCAGAAATAATACAAATAACCGAGACCGGTGAAAGTACTGTTTAGTCCGTAATTTCCTTCGCAGCGCGACCCCGTCGGGAGGCGGGGCGCTGGTCACACCTTCCAGAGCTCTCGTGTTCTCTTTTTCTTGCCTCTTCACCTCGCCACCTATCCTCTCCGAGATCCGTCCCGGCGAGCCTCTCTCGGTCGCTCTCATTTTTCAACCGACAGGCGCGATTTCCTACCGCAACGATCCGACATACTGACAGTCATCCTCACACATTGTTTTTATAAGGGAATCCTCTTGTCATCGTCGCCGGACTGCAGAAAGGAGCCCGGTTGGATCCGCGTCATCTTCCGAAGGAAATTCGAACCGTCCGTCCGCGGGAAGGGAACAGAAGCGACGTAAACTCATCTATTATATTGACAGGGTATACTTTTTATATGATGCCGATAGTAATTGTGTGTACGTGTCATTTGTCAAAAACTTTGATTGCGCTATATTTTGAAAAGACTTTGCGTTTTAGAAATTACATCGTGTATAATGGAACGTATGCGATCAACGAAAGAAAAATTTTGTTCAAAAGTTATTTAAGGTAGACATTTACTAGACACTTGCGTTTGTGTGAAATATATCGTTTCGAATAAAGATCTCAAATGCAGAGAAATATCGTTATGTAAAATTGCGACTTGTCGTTTTTCTCGGTTGGGTGATTGAAGAGACGGGACTTGTGCCCACCCTGGTCCTCTCTTTCGGAGGATCCAGGTAAAGACGCCGATCTCCGAGCACAATACGCTTCCCAGCGAGCTGCAAGTTATTATTACTGGCTCGCTATTGTCCGGCTGTCAACAATTAGTTTAGATGATACTTCAACATCCCACCATACAATACCACCTGAGACCGCACGGTTTATTTTCGGTATTTCTGGAATATAACACGGCCGCAGAGCAAATAACAATCTTCGTCTTCGTTACATTCGTTACGTAAAACTCTCACCGAGCGATATTCGGCGTCCGGGCACGTACAAATCGGGCACGTACACAGCCATCAAGGACGATATCGAAAAAGACCGAGTTTTGCACGTAGAGAGAAATGTGAAAGAACAACAAACGTAATGAACGTAACAATGTTGTGCAAAATAAAATAATGACAAGACATGTTCAATGTCCAACACTGTGCATCACATTTTGGCACACCGCGCCACGTTCGCTTCTCGCAAAATTGTATTGCAAATAGCGAGACAGTCGTCTTTCCGCCCTTTCGCAATTCCGCATCGCGCCGCCCGCTTCCCTTTTGGCGGCGGCGAAAGACGGCTTCAAACGACAAAGAACGAGGGTCGCATCCCGCTCCTGATCTTCAGCGCCCAAAGAGGGCTGGCGCGCTGCGAGCGGGGGCACGCGAGGATGATACAAAATATTAATATTGCGCGTTTCCCTCATAACTCACGGGTCGCTGAGCGCGTTACGCACGCTCGGCGGCGTCCCAAGGGACCGTGGCGTCCTAGGATGAGCGGGATATCGTCCCGCGTCGCGGGGAGAGGAAGCGAGAGAGAGGACGTGGAAAGAAGAGGACGCGCGGGTAGGCCAGCAGTGTGTGTCTTTGTGCTTTTAAAGGCTCAAGGACCACCGCTCTCGGAGCGGCCCATTGTGGGCTACGAATTGCCACGGAAGACGCGGAGTTTACGGTGGAAAACGTGCGCTCGCTTTTTTTTTCCTTTCGATCTCCCTCTCTCTTTCTCCCTTTCGTCGGTCCCATTATGTCCTGACATAACTCGTCAAAAATATTGTGATTGGTCGACCATTGAATATGACGTTACCTGGCCCGATCTTCAGGGCCCAGCGATGACAATGGGAGTCTAGGAAGCGACGCTCGTTTGCTAAACCAGGCGGATCGTGAGTTGCTCTCCTTTCTTCAGAGGGGGAGATATGAAGGGAGGGGGGGGTCAAAAATATGATATTTTCCCTGCTCGCGGTACGCGACGTGTCTCTGGAATTTCATATGGTCTCCTCCCCTCCGCGCGCACAATGGCCACGCTTGTTCGGGGCGCTCGGCAAAATGTTTTTGACGACGATGCAGTTCGACATGTGGAACGGCGAAAGGAGGAAGTGTGCCGTTGGCGCACAATGCTCGTTTACTTCTGTTTTCTCGGGAGATTACATTTGTTATCCGTAACATCAAACTTCGGGAGTTTCTTTTTGTGGGGAGCCACTTGGAAATACAGCCGCTGATCTTATTGTTAACCGCCGATTCTTCAATCATACATGCAGTCCGTTGGTTAATTAAATTATAATGTACGACTTATCGACGTAAAAGTTCGTCGGGACATTTTGCAGTCTCGCACACGAGGGATACACGCATCAGTGGAAAACGGAAGCATCCAAAGGACAAAAGATACGAAGGAAACGTTACGTTTGCATAATAAAACGCGTCGTCATTGTAAACGCTATATCGCGAAAGACGTGAATTACGTTCGGCAATTCTCCCAGGACACTCGACCCTTTGTGATAACTTTAGTCTGTTTCTTGCGTCAACAAAGTACCCGAAATCTTAGACCCGATATATCCCGGAAGATATCCCGGCTCTTCCCTTAAACCACGGAGTCAAACTCCTCGTATCAAGGCCTAGCCGTTGGCTGCAGCCCTTTACCGGGCCTTTAGGGTTGCCGCGATGATGTTGCAAATTTAATCATCTGCATACTTGGCGATTACACGGAACGCCGATCACAGGAAGGTCGTCGGGGCGCATCCCCCCGGCGGTTATCCGGGGGTTTGTCCGAACTCCGTTTACGGTTTTGGGTACATACTCTCTGTATCTGTGGACAGTAACGATCCCCCCGCCCCCCCCCCTGCCCACCTTCCTCTCCGCTCTTACGCTTCTATGTGCCCTTCCTTTCTCGTCTCTGTCGCTCCTTCGATCCCCGAATACGTATCCGCGATACATACGCGCAAGGATGTATTTGCACACTCGAACTGATTTAATATCCGGATCCGGCCGCACTTCGCGGCTAGTTTTAGCTTCACTTTCCTGTTTATTTAGGTGGAGGTGTATACTCCCGGTCCGAAGGAAAGTCTCTGACAGTTCGCTCCGAGTGAAGCAACTTCGCTGTAACTTTCTTTATTAGACACCGCCAGTTTACTTCAATTCCCGTGTGTTTTAGCACTAATCTCGTACACCGTTGTAAAATTTTGTGTAAATCATTCTTCCGTCTCGGATTTCGCACTCTCCCTATATTTGAATTATGAAATTGTACGAGATTTGAGAATTTCCCCTCATTCCGCCGATCTCTCGTCAAGCTCGGACTTCATTAAGGATGTTGACTGCGCATTTTTCGTCGCTCGAAGCCGCAAAGATATGCGAATATGTCTCTATTTTTTTTTTGGTAGTTAAGCGCAGTATTCGCATACGTTACAGGGGGTTGACTGCGTGGTCGATATCGCGAGGGTGAAAAAAAAGGGGCGCGGTAATTGCTGGCGGCGTTACAGTCCGGCCAGGAGTCGGGCCGGTGCCGTCTGCATTTGGTAAATGAAAACTTAACGAGGTTTGCTGAAAAATTTCTGTCCGGTGATACGCGAGTCCTCCCCACGGACGCGCTTCAAAGTGACACGTGCCATGCAGCGTGTTCCCCGTTTGCCCCCTTGGACACCCATTGGTGGTCCGCCCCGGCCGACGGTCCTCCAGTCGCTTCTCTTGACATCGGATACATTTGGACCAACGCGATCCTCTGCCCTCCCTCCCCTCGCCCGCCCCCGACGGCTTTTTCAATCCCAAGCTTACGTTCCGGCGCTACTCCCGGGGGCCATCTCTGATACCAATCAACAGACGCATTCCCACGTAATTGGTTTTTACGTAATGTTAAGCAGGCCGGGAGTTACGCCACGCCGGACTTCGTATATTTGTTTTCCGTCGTGGTGAACTCGCGATATTCCGCCGATGGCGGGATCAAAGCCTGCGGATCGGCGGAATTAATTAAATCGGTCGATCTCCTCCTACGGAACTTCCTTGCTTTTTTCCGTCCGTACGCATCGGCATCCGCGTACGCTGGCATCCGCCGGTGCTACATCGCCCTTTCCCTTCCCCCGAAAGAGAGATTCGATCGCATTGGCAACTAGAAGTTTCACGGGTGCACCGGGATGGTCCGAGAACCGTTTGAGGATGCATCGAGGAATTGCGGCCCCTGCATTTTTGCCCTCACCCCACATCGGACGTTACAATCTCGCGCTCACGGCGGTTCCGAGATAAACTCTTTGTAATGAAAGTCGTAGATATTTTTATCTCGATCGACGGCGGGCAGAAGTTAAAAATGCACATCGGATTATTGCGGTTTAATAATTGCCACTTATCGCTTTGGCCATTATTAATTCGATCGCGAAGCGATATCTTTACTTGTAACCTTAATCGCGATTTCTCTTAGATGGAAATTATGTAACACGTTTCAACCTATAATCGATAACAAATCTTTATCGTAATGATCGTATTTTTTTTTATGGAATTAAAAATCTCGCGTGTGAGCTGACACGCGCGCGAAACTCCCTCGTCGTCGTTTCCACGAATAATTCCGCGAGAAAACACCGTAAAATTCCTATCTTCCCTCGACGAGAAGCTTTATCTGCTTACGCGTGCGATAGGCCGAATTACTGCGAAACGAGAGGCAGAGGAAAGAGAGCGAAAGAGAGGGGAGGGGGAGGGGGAGAGAAAAAAGGCCGGAGGTGCTTCGATAAAATTCCATTGTGCCGGCTTGACGGTATTTTAAGCCTCTCGTTCTGCTTCCTGCCGTTCTTCCCTCCCGAGTTCCGGGCCAACCCTCTTGTCGCTTGTTGTCACGGGCCTTTATTAGCACGCCCGCCCGCGAGGATAAGGGCGACTTTTTTATTTCCCCACGACTTGACATCCGTCGATCTCTCTTTCGCATCTACCACTTGTTGCTCACGCGACCCGCCGTTTCTTGCCGTGACACTCAGCCACCCTCTCTCGTTTTCCGCAGCCTTCTTTTGTCATCCCCCCCGTTCGGCGACGTCGCATTGTAATCCTTCACGGCTGAGCCCGAGAAAAAGATCCGAAATCCGCAAACACGGCGCGACTTTGAGTGATATTTTATTACGTGCATACCGAATTAGGCACCGAGCTCGGCTCCGTGAATTCGGCGATATTCATGAAAAATTGTACAAATTTTCGGAATACACAAGAGATATGAAATGCATCGTTGTATCATATCATATTACGTTACATTATATTACACGCGAAAAAAGTCATGAGTAAAGGACGGCGCTCGACGCGCACGAAATGCATATCGGAAATCGCGATATAAAATAAATTGCGAAAATTGCTTGCAAGGTTTTTGCGCGCGCGATGCAATCTGTTTTTAATTCCGCGCGGTGTAACGCGGCGCCGGTTGCATTTTACATTTTAATATCATTACCGGACACGCGAAACGACGCGCGGAATGTTTTGCGTTTGCATAACCACCCCAGCCCCCGCCCCTCCGGATGCGTTGTGAGTTTATAAAACTCGCGCCCACCCCGGCCAGCGATGCGCATATGATATTTCGGGAGTTGCATTATCCGCCCCGGGAGCCCCGAGAAATTCGCGCGTGATTACGGCTTATAATTTCTTTTTCGGCATGTCGGTGGGCATTATTTTCGGCATGATCCGCGCGCCGCGGGAAGGACCGTGATTCATATTGTCGTTTCGTGCGCACGCCGAATTCCCGTCTTGATATTACGGTACGAGGGGCATCCGTGAACCAGAGCTTCTCAAAAGCAACAGGGACCTATCCTTCGCCCCTTCAGACTTTAACTCGCTGAGAACATTAATGGTAAATCAACTAATCAGAATGCTTCAATGTCGCCAGCGGTAATTAACAACGTCAGTGTTTCCTTGACCGTACCTGGGCGTCTTTAATAATACAGAAAATTTATTGCGAAAAAATATTACCTCGGCCAGGGTTTGAACCTGGACCTCCCTACACTCTAGGCGGGCGTCTCGTTATTAATGATAAATATGAATTTTATATTAATCAGAGGCTCAACATAAATAAGGGATTAAAAAACAACGTGACATGTAGCGTAATACCCGCAGCACTTTATTCGCAACGTAAACGTTACGGTATATTACATTATGCAATATAATCCTTTTGTTAATTATCCAGAATCGCATCACATTTGCTTTCATATTATTGTGCGTTACAAAATATTTACTTAAAATATTAAATAGTAGAAATTTGATACCCGTTTATTAATCTAATTAATTGTTTACGGCTAATAAGTTTTCTTTATGAGAGCGTACGCCGGGATTGCGGCGATACCGGGATCGCTCGAACGGAATGAGAGCCGCTGTATCAAAACCGCAAACTACGGGCCAATATAATGAGATTTAAATTACTGTGGGACTGTGACATAGTATGCTTTTTACGAATCGTTACCTGCGCGACTCTCATCTCCCGTGGCCAATTAAGGATGGAAATTCGATTTGGAATCTCGTCCCGAAATAATCGATTACCGTCGGCCGCAGCGCGGTGCTTATTCTAATTTCGTTAAACGACTGACGACAAAATACCCCGAAGGAATTCTCTCGTAAATAACACGCGTCACATAAAACCGCTCGCGGCGCGCGGGATTTAACGAAATCCCTTTTGTCTCCCGACATCGGCGAATTGTTCGACGTTTTTCTGCAAACAGTTACACTGTCGCTTAAAATATGATACGACCATTTGGTAATTTTATTGGCAAAAACCGAATTAAGCACCGCGATTAAACCAGCCAAAGAGTAATATTCTCGCTCCGATTAATTACACGAATAATGTGACAGAAATAATGGTAAATATTTTTGTCGCGCTTTTAATGAATGCTGATCTAGTCTCTACAAGAGATATCTTTTACACCAGACACACGAAACGCAGACGGTGACATTTAGCGTCATAAAAGATCGCCTTCGAAATCAACAAAAATACTTAATGTATGTATATACACGAGATAGACGCGTGTATCTTACAATTACGATCGGATTAGGATAACGAGAGCGAGTCGTGTCATGAAGAATGTCAAGCTGCAAGAATTGTGCGCGCACAAAATGGAGCATTCGAAGGAGATTCTCACCGTCGCGGTCGCGAATCCCGAAACCGGCCAGATCGCAGGAGGGAGAAAGAGGCGCATTAAAAGCCAATTTGTCAAGGGAACGATCGCTCCTCGAGGTGTCGGCGAGAGGGCGGAGGGCGGGGGTGTATCACGCGCGCGGAGGAAGGAACGAGTGACACGGGGACGGAGCCGGTCTACTACCTGGCACTACCACGTTACTCTCCACCAGGCAACAACCGGGCGCGAACCCGGCCTTTTTCCGCCTGGCGCTTTTTGTCAATCAATTAAAGCGCATTCGCCGCAATTTAGAACGCATTAAGACGCCCGGCGGCGGCATTCCGCGCGTTTCTCCCGTCGACGTCGTCGCCGTCGTCTTCGTCACCGTTGAAAACACGCGGGCGCAAGAACTCGGAACTCGACGAAAACGCGTCACGGGCGGAACGGCGAACGATCCGGGAGCGTCCACCATCGCGGAGAAGTAAACCTGCGCTTTGCGCGTTCCGATCGACTGAGCCCTAAATATCTTTACGCGCGATTAACGGCGTATGCTCCATTTGATCTCAACGAGATCCATTATCCCGTAGCACGCTTGACGTGCTAAGAGTAGATCGATTATTATCCAACTGTTACTGGGAATGTATATTTCTCGGTTTAATATAAACCGACGGTTATTATATCAAAGGTATTATCTCCGTGTGCAGTCTTATCTCTCTTCGTTATACGCGCAAGAATTATAAACGAGTTACGGCAAATAAGACAAGTCCGATGAAAGATATAAATAACGTTTAGGTTCGCCGAGAGAGATATCCCGCCTCATTTTTAGCGGCTGAGCTATCCCGTCCGCAGAGAGGTATTCTGACGAACGAAAGGGGCAAAAAATTGGCCGAGGATACGGAGAGGTCGAATGCAGCGGTGCAAGATGGGGTGATTCGCGCGCGGCCGTTACGTCAAGCACGTCGAATCGTAGACCACAGCCAAGAAGAGGCCTCCTGGCTTGGTAGGTGCTCCCGAGGCAGGACCTGTCATTACCGAAATCTATATTTAATGCCGCCGCGCGCGCGCGGCAACACTTTTAATCCCGGCATTATCTGATTATCGCGTCCTCACGAGCGACGCCTTCTCGCCACGGTCGCGATCGAATCTCGGGCTGTCTGGGCGATGGGGAACCCTTCTTCGCTCCTCCGATAGTTCGACGACGAAAAGCCGGTGGAGAATTTTCTACGGTTTATAGATCGCATCTCTCTTTCTCGTGACCCCCGCTAAAATCTCCGCCGCGTCCGCGTTATCTGGCCGTAGTGATCTGCCGACGGAGGCTGCGGCCCCGTACATTGATTTCGATAGTTATCAACCGTCATCTCTCTCTCTCTCTGCTCTCTCTCTCTCTCTCTCTGCCATTTTGCCACTCCGCTTGCCCGCGAGCGTGCATTGCGAGAAAGGCGAAAAGCCCGCACAAAGAGTCATGGAACAGTATAATTTTGGTAATTAACGATAATGATGTACGATAATGAGAAATAATAACTCGGCAGTGAGTTAATGAGCAATTATTTAGCGAATTTAGTTGTGATAATAATTTATAATCGTTACATCGTTTATTCTCCATTATGCTTAAAATGTAGGTGTAAATTAATTCGAAATAATCATTTAAAAATACAGAAAAATGTCCAACGACATTAAAGTCTTTTTTTTAATAGTAATAATGCATTTAAATGTTTATTTAAGCAATCAAACGGATATTTCGGTGAAAATGTTGTGTAACGAAATAAATATAAATTTAGGAAGATCAAAACTCATTGTCGGCATAAAATAATACCATAAAACCAAATGATAAAAGTTGCATGTAAAAGACTATATCGCCGCCTTATAACACTACCAACGTGCATCAATATCGATGCGGTCGTGGGCCTCTGCTCTAAGAACAACGAAACGGAGGAAGGCTCGCAGATCCAATCGATCTTCTTTCGGGTCGGAACGACTTCTCGCGTTGGTGCACGTTTGCGTCGACTAGGCCACAGATTCGGTCTTCATGCGCATCCTCACACCAGCAAACAATTATCACCAGTCGCCGGTTTTGCCGGGGGTCCGTCGACCGCACGGCCGGACGACAACGACGATGACGACGACAACGATCGTGTCGACGAAGACGACGACGAAGGAGCCTACGGACTGACGTCTCCCACGGTGGCTGATGTCAGAAGACGTGCGCGACAAAGTACGTGTCACGCCACTCCCGGTTCGTTTGAGCTAATTGCCAGGGGGCTCCTCTCTCTCTCGCCACCATCTCGTCGTATCCCGTCATCGCCGTGCCCGCCGATTTCATCACACTCCGGTCTTTTGGTCCGTTTCTTCTCGTTTCTCCTTCTCCTCTTCATGCCGCCAACCACCTCACCCCCGCGCCACCCGCTCTCTTCCTTACTCCCTTCTTGCTGGCTCTATACTGGCTTCGTCATCTCGCCTGGAATGAGACCCGTCGCGATGCAAGCGGAACGGTGCCGATGCACCTGGTATCCTTCAGCCTTGAGTCGTCCCGCTGAAGTTTTGCATCGCATGGGAATGGCTCGTGGGAAGTGACGGAAAAAGAAGTGATGTTACTCCCCCCCCTCCTCTCCCGATCAAGGAATTGTCTTCTCACCGACTGCATTTTTTCGAATTGCAAAGGCTCAATAAACAAGAGTTATGAGTGTGCATTTATCCGTATATAGGAGCGGTGTAATAATGATATGGTATGCAAATTTATATAGAGTCGAGACTCTCGAATTTTAGAAGTTGTAAGAAATATTAAGCGGAAAATTGAGTCGGAGAAAAAGACTGCGCATTTTAATTATATATTTTATAAAGATGAGTATTGAATTCGCTCAATCTCCGCGCTCATCTTTTCACAATAATACGTAGAAGCTTTTACTTTGAGTATTTTCTCATTTAGAAGACCGTCGAAAAAATTTATTTAAAAAGTCTTCGCTCGCAGCGCTTCACCTCTGATCCTCCTAAAAGTACGAACGGACGAAATCAGCGAGATTTCCGTGCTGGATCATAAAGCGCTTAAATCGAAGCTCGCGCGTACCTAAGATAATTACCACCCGCTTCGTTAGATCCGCGCTCGCTGATTAACCTTCGTAAAAGCTTCTCTATCTCTACGATCGCGACTTAATATCTGACTGCGCTCGACGCCGCGTACGCTCGCTAGGAAAAACGCCACCGAACGGCTTGGAAACGACGATTCAATCTTCGCGATCTGCCCCGAAAGACCGCGTCCTCTCGAGGTCGACAGGTTCACATAATGCCATCGGCACAATGCGACAAAGAGCACGACTTTTCGCCTCCCTCGCTCCTCCAACGGAAAGTTTCCCCGATCGGGGGATAATCCCACTATGCTTTTACGAATCGCCGATGTGTGAGCGCGATGTCACCGGCTCGGCATACCGATGCGTGTACGGTATACAATGCTTCGTCATGCGATCGACGACGCGCACAATAGCCTCCTCCGTTCCGATCATCGATCCGGAAACTGTCAACTTGGGGTGTCACCGAGGCGAGGGCGACTCGGTTGCGTGTGTGGTCGCTCACGCGGTCGAGCCCGGACAATGCCCGGGATAGATCCGATCCGATTCGATCCCATCCCGGGACAATGACGGACGCGTGTCTTCCCGCCCCGTGTCGTCGTCGACCGCAAACGACCGGTGCCCTGCGACAAGTGCCAATTTTCCCTGGTGTCGGAAGCCCGTCGCCATCGGAGTGCCTGGAGTAGAGATTTCCTCGTCCATCTTCCGCGTGTGCGATGGGACACGCGATCGGGCACCGGCCGAGGAGACACCTACGGCCCACCTCCGCCTTTCTGCTCGATGATCGCCATTGTGCTCCCTCCGGAATAACACGGGATCGCAAAATGCGAGCCCGTGCTGCGGCGTGGGTCGTTCACATCAAGCGTCTGCGAAAGCGATCGTGAATTTCATCAAGCGCGCGGTGAGCGCGCGCGATGATTAACGTGCCGGCGCGTGTCCAAGCGCCTCCCACGCCTGTGTTGCGTCACGTTGCTTGGCTCTTGTACCTGTTGAGACTATTATATCCCGACAATTACCAAGTGTCCCGAAATTCGCTGAATATTTTTATAACGGGTTTCTTCAGTTTATTTAGAATCGAAGGCCTCGTCTTGCCGAATCGAGTTTTTCAGACGATTAAGCATCTTGCATTTACTGCGTAGAGTTGTACAAGGATAATTTAATAGAATATAAAATTAATTTAAATTATACGAACTCAATATTATAATATGCACTTTTATTTCTGTTTCAGGTAAGCGAAGATACGAGTAACATCGTTCACCACTTTGCTTATTTCCCATTGAAGTCAACGAGTGCGAGGAAGGCTAGAGTCGAAAATCGCGCTGACTTAATATTCGGTGAATGTATGAATTTTCATTACAAACGTGGTAAGAAAACAGATCTTTCTTGCTTCGTGCTAATCGATTGGTTGATAGCAGTTATCATTCTGATCCAACTCCATTCTCAATTTGTCACGCTTATATTTACATTGCCGCCATTTTCTCTAAAAAACAGTAAAATATCGTGAATTTATTAAAGTACATTTTCTTACACTATAAATCATGGATTCAATCGACGTGTGCGGTAAATAAAAGAGATCGATTCACGTCTACTTATTACGTAGGAATCGTTTTGGCTCAGACAGCGAAGACACATACACACTCTCCTTATTGTGTCATCGTTGAACGTCAATAGTCGACAATAAAAACAATCGAAGCTACTATTACTAGGCGGAAATAAAACGACATTCGTACACGAAATTCGAAGCTTGTTCGGTAGGTAGAGAAAAAAAGAGCTTGTGCAAAAAAATGTACGAGCGACGAGCGACGAGCGACTCCGTCGTGCCGGAAATCTCGACGGCGAACGATCTTTAAATCGCCGCACGACCGTCATAATCGCCGTCTGCTGCCCTCGCCGAGCTGTTACGTAATGTAAAAATATCCGAGCCGAGTCGATCGGTAAATGGCGCGGTGCCGACGCGGGAAGGCGTGACCGATCACGGCCGGCCTTGGCACTCGTAATTTATGCGGGATTTGTCATTGCGGTTCGGCGAGATCCGGGGCCCGATAGCCGGCGCTTGATCGCCCGCCGGCTCTCCTTTTCTCGCGGCCCTCCTGCTCTCCCTCTCTCTCTCTCTCTCACATTTCGCCTCCTCCGTGTCTCGCCGCGCAGATGCGGCGGCGGTGGCCTATCCTCGAAAATGGAAGTGCGGGATAATTAGCCACCGGCTTGTTGGCTAATGTATCCTTTTGTCTCCGCTCATCGCGTTATCTGATTCCAGCCCGGTAGCCCTTGCGCAGCCCGCTGGCCTACCGAGATAAGAACGTCCGATACGTCCGCGAGGTGGAAAAGCCTCTCGAGAGAAAGGTCTCCGCCGTGGCGCAACACGGAGGACAGAAGAGAGCGAGAGAGTAAGGACAGCGGGGAAGAAAAGGGAAAATGGGGGAAGAAAGTGATTATAATCGGGCATCGAGCCTATCGAAATTGAAGACAGAGAAGATCGGCGGCCATGTAACGATGCATTAACCTTTCAAGAGGGTGAGAAACTTACCAGCCATTAGAGGAATTAAATTGAATAGGGAGTGAGAAGAGAAGTAACTACAAAGACTAACGAAGAATGTGAAAAGAGCTGCAAAATTCGTCGCGCGAAAAAATCCGCCTTTGCATATATAAAAGAGCAGTCATTCTCGGAGGTGAATGTCACAGGTGAACAAACATTTGCGAGGCACTTGGTGTTGATTCGTACGCTTTTTCGCTCCTACGCAGGGACACGTAGGAGTCTGCAGAGGAGACACCAATTATAAATTTGCCTTTCTCGTTCCCGCTAATATAACTGTGAATGCCTGTGTCCGGCCTAATGGAGGCTGGGCTCGGTCAACTTTGTGTCTTCGTTCCTTCTTGTATGCCAGTCGCCGGCGTAAGGTCGTTCTCCGAGCTCGGCAGACTGACCACACCCACGCAACAGTACCTCCGGTTTATTTATGAACCCACTGCGTACGTATCGCTGCACTGGCCCGCGATCGAACGGTATTCTTGCACGGGATGTGCTTTTCTTCGTTAGGTTTTGGGGGCGGTACGAAAGCGCGTCGCGCAAGCAGGTCAGCGATTTAATCTGGGATCGCTCCGAGTGTTTGGCAGCCAATCGTCTCCCCCGGCCGGAATCATCGTCGGAGATTTCGCGGCGAAATTTCTCCGCTCGGAACTCCGTGGCGTATCTTGAGCGCGACGGCCTCGCGAGATTCGATCTGTCGTTCTCGCGGGGGTATTGGAAAGGTTTACGACGTTTCATTGATTTATTGCACAACCGAGGCAACGATCGGCACGGAAAAGCGTGCCTGTGTCATTAGTCTAGAAACGGTAGAATTTAGCACGCGTGTTCGCTTCCATATCTCTTGAATTACGATGTGCGATGCCAAAGAACTCGACTTAGTAATGGCTCGCTTAACAGTTAACGGATTCGATCGCGGAGGACGGTCGCGGGGAGTTGCATTTAAACATTAATTACTGCTATTCCCATCGCGTAGATTACCGGTCAAAATGAGCGGCGAGCGTGAAATCGCGAATAGCTCCGCGTTATCTCTCAATCTGTGTCATTCGCATGAGCGATCATGACTGTCTCCTCCGATAAAGAATCAATTACTTTGCACGACGAGCGCGTTCCCTTTTCCGCCGATCCGCCGACTGATTTACACCGCGGCGACTGCTCCCAAGAATCAGCCGATCCTCGCCGATAGATCGAAGGTCGCGCGGAATTTAATACGTCATAGATCACACGCATCGGTGTGGCGAGGTTGACCTATCATTAACGTGGAGCAATTATTCGCGCGTTTACGCGACCGGGCAGAGCTGCGGCGGTGTGAGCGGCGGCACGTCACACCGGCACTCATCCGCCGTTCGTTTGTGTGCAAAATATCTAGCTATTTATCGGCAGCTTTATCTGATCGCATCAATCGGCTATCGCCGTGACTAATCCCGAAGAATTAATCCCGCGCGCGATGGAATTAATATACCGCGCGAGGCGAACTCGTGTAAATGGAGGGAAAACGCCGACGCGGCTTTTAAACAGACGCCCGTTTCGCCACGGAGAGAAATATTTCTAATCGAATCGCGTATCCGGACGCTGACAGCCTGCAGATAATATTTATGAAGATAAAGCTTTATTTATTATGGCTGTTTTTCTCTAAAGGTTATTTTGCTTTAAGTGGCCCGATATGCATCTCTCGGACTAATACTTTTGCATTGCCGTTTTGGTACGCCGCTTTATTGTTCAGTGATCAATTTGACAAAATTAATCGCGCGACGGATAGCGACGCGCAATTTTTTTCAGCCATTCCTCTCGAGACGGTCGAAAGTGATTTCTCGAACGATCGCGGGCATCGGCATCCTAGCCCGCAGCATCCATTCCGAGGTATGCAAACGACGACACATAGCAGAGACATTTATCCCACGATGCCGGCGCGCCATTAATTGCGATCGCGTAGATCGACGTACAACTACCTCTCTGCTCATGACGCCTGGATGCCTGACGACGTTCTATCGCCGATACATCGATTTATCCTCGCCTCTCACTACCGTACGTCACCGCGATCCCTTCTGCAGAAATATTCGCATCGCGCGGCGCACGTATCAATCCCATCGTGAAAAAGTTTCAACGACACCGCGGATAATAGCGCGCTATTAATTCCCTTAGCCTATGGCTCGCTCGGCGATAGAAATTCCGAGGAAATAGCAAACCGAGAACCAGGAGTGTCAGGTTGGCGAGAGCGAAAAAAATAGAGCGATTCATATTTTCTTGTACGTATTACGATTTACACGACCTTTTATTTCACCTCAGACGTAAACTATTGAAAGCAAATCGACGGAATTTTCGCTTATTAATTATTGTTTATAAAACAGCTGTGTTTAACGTGTTCATTCAGACGAGTGTCTTTATTATAAGCTAGTAACAAGCTCCAACGCGGGATATTTCTTTTGTGAAAGAGATAGAGCGAGAGAGAGAATTCATCAGAAAACGATCTGTTATACGCATAGCTCACGATGGGATCAATTTGCCTCCATTTCTTATTCTTGTTACTTATTCCACTATACAGCAAGCGTCAGCGATCACGAGGAACGTTACGGTCTTCAGGCTTCAAACGATCGTAGAGAATTCATGCAGATCGCGAGGCCATTGCCCTCCTTCTGAAATGACGATAGACGTCAGGAAAAGGAATGAGGATCGCCGATGCCCGGCTGTATCATCCAATTCGAAATACTGTTACGACTTGTGCGTTGCGAGAGCATGAATTTGCAGTCGTAGAAACTCCTCGCGCCGTAGCTGCGCGGAAATTAATCCGTGACGCTTGAGAAGATCGGGTCTCGATAGTCAATTAGGTGTACGCGCGCGCGCGTCTCCCACAGAGTTTAGAAACTCGGCTTTTCGCCGGCGAAAACGGTTTCAATTCCGGCAAATCGGCGTAACGATTCGTAGCGAAATCCGTGCTTATAAAAATTCTTTTCACGTACGTATCACATCCCCGAATGTGTTCTCCTTCCGAGTCACTCGCGCATCGCTTCCAGTTGTGCTACTTCGATTTCGTGCGGATCTGGCGCACGGGACGCGTTTGCCCGTGTGCGGCTAGAAGCGCGACGGCTGTCCGAATGGAATCGTCATAGGAGAGATTCCCAATTCCCAGAGAGAGAGAGAGAGAGAGAGAGAGAGAGAGAGAGAGAGAGAGAGAGAGAGAGAGAGAGAGAGAGAGAGAGAGAGAGA
>NW_011967213.1:312542-392039 GCF_000949405.1 Vollenhovia emeryi | reverse complement strand
GAGAGAGAGAGAGAGAGAGAGAGAGAGAGAGACCGGAAGGCGGCCGTCGAGCCTGTTTCTGGAACCGCGCGCGGCAAACGCGCGTTCGGAGCCGCAACAGGAGCGTAAACGATGCAGAGTCATCGTCTCTCTCTGCGTCGGAACCGCCGCCGTCGTCGCCGCCGCCGCCGCCCGGTCGGGATGGATGCCGTATTAGCATGACAAAGAGACGCTGGGACGCCTTCTCCTCGCTTCTGCTTATACACCGTGGGGCCGCTGCCTCTCAATTCAAATGCGATGGGCGTATGCTATGCTAATATTCTGATCCACCGGCGTTAATGCATTATCAAACGCGGCGAGGTGCATCCGCGTGCTGGCACGGCTTGGCTGGGATAGGTGGCTGGCTCGGCTGGCTTGGCTGGCTTGACTGGCTGGCTGGCTTCGCGGACGACTAAGCTCCGTCAATGTCGCGCGGATGCACGCGCGTGTCGTCTCACGCGTGTCATCACGAATCGTGAATCCTGCGGTTGACGTCTCAGTTACCGCCTTTCCTTTTCGCGATCGCCGCGCCGGCCTTTTCTCTATCGCGGAACGCGGCTGGGCCGAACGAGACTCATCTGGCGAGGACGTTGCTCTCCTCCGACAAATCAATTAGTGTTATTGGAGCAATCAGACAACGTTAATTGATTCCTCGAGGAGGGCCAGCATCCCAAGCTCGACATTATTGCGCGTCTCTCCCTTTTCGACCCGCTCCTGAAATATCGATGCTTTCAGCGCGGCAATTTTACTTCGCGAGAGAAGAGATGTGTCATGACGGCAATATTTCAGATAGTATCTGCAATATATATCTGTGGGGATATCGTTCCATTCAGTCTCAACACTGTTGAGATCTCTCTTTCAAGACGTATGTACGTGGGACCAATTGGCGAACGCGCTCGCGGGATAATTCGCCATTAGGGCTTAAATACTGTCACGATTATCGCAATTCGAAGGCGCAACAAGTAACCCGTTGGCGCATCAGCCGCTTTCCGAAATCATCCGCGAGCTCGCCGGCTGTTCGCTTTTAATTCGCGAATGCTTTATCCGCAGGCGCGGAAATCGATCGGTGGCCGGGCGTACGCGAGCTTAACGACGACGGAAAAACGAGGCTCCATCAACGGAGTCGGCTTTAAATAAAATGTTCGCAATGTCCGATTTCGTATGGGAAAACGTGCGATACCGACCACTAAGGCGTAATTACAGGCTCAGCTTTCAATAGAGAGAGAGAAAAAAAAACGACGTAAACGTGATGCGATTTTTCACGCATTAGATATTTTGTTCGGATATAAAAAGACTTTAAAGGAAACAAAATTGAGATAAAAAGAGGCCACGAGAAAAGTGTGTCTCAACTCCGAACGTACTCAAAAATCCGATTTTATGTTTTATATTGTCCGGCGCAAATTTTATCCTTCCATTCGGAACATTTTTCTATGGAGGTCCCGCCGGTCGGGGGCGGAGTACGCGCGGGATATTCAACGCAAACTGCCGTACGAGAAGGATATCCTGTCATTCGTTCTCTCGACGTGACGCTTCCACGCGAGCCCCGCTTCAATTTTTACGGTGCACCGGATCGCGCACCCCCGTGTCGCGACGCTCCCCCGCGGACCGGAACCCCCCTTCGACCACAATGGAGCCCGGCGCCACCCCCGCGCCGCCGCCGTTTCGGCATAAAAAGCGAAAAATCGAGGGGCGCGTCACGCCGGTATTGTGTAACTTGTCGCTGCGGGTCCGTGTGCGGTCGACAGCGACGGCACGACGCGAATTCCGGACGGCTGTCTCTGTCACTGAATTATTAACTTACACGTGTACCGCGGGACAGAAGGAGACAAAGGGGAAAAGCGCGCGCATGAAAATAACGGGCGCGAATGGAGAGATGCGGCGGGTACGAACCAACGCGAACGACAGAGCTGAAGGTTGCCTAACGCGAAAGAATAGAGGTTCGATTATACTGCGTTATAATTTATACTCTGGGACAAAAAGGACAGTTAAACAACCCATTTTGAGCCTCACAATTAATAATTGAATTATTTGGATTGCACGTAACTCTAATCTTTTACGAATTTTACCCCGCGTGACTAAAAGTCGCGATTAGCTATTCTATCTATATCCAAGATTTTTAAGTAAGAGAGAAGATTAGATTAGATTTAATTAGAGGCATTGTATGCCGCGCGTTATGCTTTAGCTACCAAAATCTTTCTTAAAGCGCTATCACTGAAATAAGGGAAGGCGTACGAACGAGCATCTAATTAAATTATAATGAAAAAGGAAAAAAAATTTGTACGTGGTTGAAGAGAGAAAGGGAGCAAAATGCGCTATTCATAACGAAGAGATCAGACCAGCGGACAGGAGGGAACGGGAACGAGAGAGAAGGAAGAGAACGAAGGCGTCGCGACGCCCCAACAATGGCAAGCCGGCACGCTCACGCGGTTCCCAACAATGGCAGAGCACGGCGCATTGTCAAACTGGTGTCAACTGTCAACCGGTCGTTCCGCGGGGCGACAGACCGAGGGAACCTCGGAACGTAGAACAGGCGGGACGCGATTTCGCCGTCGCGAGACGCGCGATCGGAAGCGGAGCGTGAGCCAGAGATCGCTCGACCATTATGAACGGCGGGTGTTCCCCAAGTGAGCGGTGATGATATCGAGACGAAAGGTATTTAGAGCCTCCGCGCTGATTTCTCTTCCGTAGAACGCATCGCTTGGAGAGGCAGCGATGTCGCAACGTCTGTAAGATAAGAAAAATGCAATTAAGATCGCGAAAACGAACACAGCTTCGCGAACATTTCTCACTGGGGCAATTAATTAAAGGACGATCAAAAACATTAGTTGTACGTTTCAATTTTTCATCGAATTTTAGTTTTGATCTCGATTGCAGAATTTTTTCAATTAAAAAAATTTTATTTTAGGAGAAAATATGCATTTTGTATATATATAACGTCTGATGAAACAATCTGATGAAAAATACGACACTGATTTCAAAACATTGTAGTATCTCGCGGCCTTCTAAAATTTCATTTTGCGAACGCGCACTTTTATTTGTTATATTTAAGAATTAATAATACAATTTAAATAAACTTTTGTTTCGATGAGATAATACATATGTATTTTCAGACACGTATTTAGACATTTGTAGTCAACAAATTTCATTACAAGTATTCAAGGTGTTAAACGAAATTTAAGATTGACGCTCTCTTTTTGCTGACGCTTTTACTGTCCTTTTTATTACTCTGGCTACAATGTGTCTCCACATTTACCACCAGTCCCTCTAACGCACTTTGCTCAAGATAGTTGAACAATGACACGCAACGTTGTCTCTTTTATCTCGCTGCGCCCTTTATTTTCATAGGGTAGCTATTCTAGCCCGTCGAGATCAAGAAAGCGAGGACTGAACGTGAGTTGTATGTATGTACATCATCGAATTCTTTCTCGGTCATTTAGTGCGGTCCTTAAAATTCTGGAAAAAGGCCGTAAAGCCACAAATGCGACGCGCGACGTGATTCACACTACTATCCAGTGAATAGGGATGAGTTTATGATGGCGAGAACCAACACCGGGGACACGACCGACCCCTTTTTCCGATACACCGCGCGCACCGACAGATACGCAATTCCCCGTCGGATTTATCCCGCCGTCTACCTTGCACCACCCTTCGAAATGCGTCTTTTCCCGAAAATATGTCGGTCGGTAGTCCCCTTCGAGCCAACAATAAAAAATGGACAGCGAGCCCGACGACCCACCGCTTGTCGTCGGCGATAATCGAATTAGAGCCGAATTGTACCTTTGAGCGACGCCCGAAGAACCGCCCTCCCTCAAGTTCCTCGGCTGCACTTACACAATCCCACACTGATTATTCGAATAGAATTAGAATAGAATGGCTTATTTTTAAGTTGAGTTTCGTGATACAGCAAGACTCCATGTCTTTGTTTCGCAAAAATATTTACCTTTACAAAACTGCAGTTTATAGAATTCAACGTTAACGTCATCTAACGTAATGACATCGGCAAGGGGGTAACCACTTAATGTAATCATGGAACAGTGTCTCCGAAATCATTATGGAATCCTTACGAAATCTCCATGTAATCATTTTGCCTTCATTTTCAAGTTTCTTCACTTGTTAGACAATAAACGTTAAATTTGAACATTTTCTAAAAAAAATTTACTTCTTTTAGTGAATATCCAAATATATATATCATAGTTCACGCCTATAAGCGCGTATTATTATTTTTATAATAAGACTGAAGTAGTTGCTGTTAGGAGAGTGAGTTGATACACCTTTGCGCGCAAAATTAGAACAATAAACAGTAGATACAAGTACAAAATTACTTCTCGTTATGACCACGGTTAGACTGGTGGGAAAAGTGGGAAGCAAGGAAACACGTTTTCTACCTAACCGAATACTACAATCTTAATTGAAATTACCTCTATAAGCAAATGCTTATTAGTAAGCTCAAAAAGATATAATGTTTTGAGGAGATCTAACAGCTCTTAACAACGTCGCCTATTTTTAAATAGGACGTGCATATAGGAAAATTATTTGCACTAGATGAAATTATTTGTAATCAGATGAAATCATGTAATCGGTGGGACAACATTTTAACTAGTGGTTACCCCCTTGGACATCGGCGTACGAAACGTTCCGATAACGGCTTACCTTTCCTCTTCGAGAAAAATTAATTAATTAACTAACGAATTTATCATCCGAATTAAGAGATCTCTCGATTACATTGCATTGCACATTTATATGTTTGCTCATCTGCATTCGAAAAATTCATCGCGCGGTACATTGGCACTTCGATAAGCGCTTCGATAAACCCGCTAGATTATTGCGTATCGAGCGTGGAGTCGCCGTAGTTGCGTGTGAATGAGCTTCGTACGCGTCGGAAAGACCTTCGGCTACGTTTTATCGTATATTCATAGGTCATCGCCGATCGTGACTCACGGACACTTGTCCCTGGCAGCAACATTCAGGAGAACTCTCCCGGCGTTGTGCCACCGCTCAAGACCGACTGCTGTCCACCCGTAACCTTTGCTCTTTCTCGGTTCTCACCGATTATCCCGCGCGTATATACGTAAGTACGTACGTACACATAACTGGGAAGGTCTTTGACAGCACGCGCGCTCAGCATATTAAATTGCAGGTCACTTTACGGCCTGGCGACGCGACTAAACGGGAAGTTATATTATTATACGCAATGTATATCATTATCCTAACGCGTAAATCTATCGGCAGTAATGTCGGCGACAACGCGTCTCGCATATTGAACGCGAGTTACGATACACGCGCATTGAAACCGTGCGAACGTAAAAAATCTTTAATCACTGCGGAATCAAGACGGACAACTTGTCATTTGCAACACACGTGAGAGCCAGGCATTGAATTATAGGATAAAACTCATTAAATTGCCCGTATATGACGTGAATGTAAGTGAAAAAGTTGTTTGAAAAATCGAGGTGTCTGAAAAGTTTAAGTATCTGCTTTACTCGATCTCTTCATTCGGTTAATATACCAAGTCGATTGCGATGCATTTTATCAGCGCGATGGAAAGAAATTGTGCGAGAGGCTCTCTTTCTCGAGATTAAAATAATATCCACAAAACAAACAGCTGACGGTATCACGGCTCAGACGAGTCTAACGTAAGAAGGCGCGTCTCGAGGCGTGGGTTGGCATATGATTGCCGATGCTCGGAGGGTGTCAATTTTCCCGTGTAAATTACATCGATCGGACCCGATGCACGCTGCTTTCCCGTAATGCGACTCGGAAACGAGTTGAGGCTAATGCCTCAACTGTATGGTAATTCGTCTACACTCTGGGGAAAAAAGACAGCAACCCATTTTGGGGCCCACAATTAGCAATCGAATTATTCGAATTGTTCTACTCTGGGAAAAATTTTGACCGTTTTTTTAATAAATTACTTTTTATTTTAAATTGACGTTGCGCATACAATTACTTCTTTGCATGTGTAAAAATTCTTAATAATAAACAATGCTCAGTCACAAACTGCGCGCGCGAAGCGCGCGTTTTGTCATTTCTGACAAATCTTGGATACAGATAGAATAGCTAATTGCGATGTTTAGTTACGCGGGATAAAATTCGTAAAAGATTAGAGTTACGAACAATTCAAATAATTCGATTACTAATCGTGGGCCTCAAAATGGGTTGCTATCTGTCCCTTTTTTCCCCAGAGTACACGTGAGGAGGCGTTGTCTCGCGAAACTCGCACCCGGTCACCGTGGGTCAGTTTTTCACCGTTTGTTTTATGATCGTGATAACAAATTAGTTACGCGTGTTTGCGCACCTAGAATACGCTGGTGTGCACCAGGTAACGAGGTGGGCTCGCGTGATGCGTACATTTTCGCGAACTCGATGCCTTCCGTGACGCGCGGAAAAGCGCGCGACCCTTCCACGAACGTATCCAATCCCCCTATCTCCGAGTACTCGTAAAGCGACCTTATTTTTTTCCTCGTTTTCGTTCTCTTTTTTTTACGACTTCCCCGTCACGAGTGATTAGCGGAAGAAGTGAAAATCGAAAGACTTTCTTCCTTCCCTCCTCGCCGGGGAAGGACGAAGCCGCTCGTCACGACTTGCCTTCGTTACGGAACCTGGCGAACTTCCGAAGCACTTCGACTTCGACCTCCTTCAGTCGCGAAGCCGCGGCTATGCAAAATGGAAGACGTCAGACTCGTCGTAGGACGCTTCTTCGTTGCTTTTAAACTTGTTAATTGAAGACGTTATTGTAATGGTGCTGCGCAACTCCGCTCTTGCCTTCATTCGAAACTTTACAGTCGGAGGAAGTGGAGTAGGATCAAGTAGAAATCTTGAAAAGTGAAGTACGCGATAGACTCATTTTAATGGATACATTTACTTTATAAAGATTATTACTTTCCAATTTAGATTATCCGTTCAATTTTACGATTTTGTGCCAAGTGAAGTTTAAGAAGTTCGTAGAAATTGTCAAGAATTTAATGTATCCATCGCTATTTAACAGCTTTATTTGACTCAACAAATTATATACTCTTGCAAATGTTTTTTTTTCAATTTTCTGCTTTACTTTGCGTTTCGGCTCGAGACTCGAGTGTATTACTAAAATAACTTACAGCTCACGGCTCATTAATTTATTCGTAGGGGAAACATGGCGAACTTGCAACGAATATGCGAATAATCTCACGGTAATGTGGTGCTTAAATTAAAAATAAAGATCCTCAACTCGTGCCTTGTAGACGCGCTGTCAGACGTTGTCGGACGCTTGTAGACTCGCGACACACCACGAAAGGATCGTGATTTATACGACTCGCCTTACGATCTTCCGTCTTTAACGTTACTGTCACTCGAGGGATCCTTGGGCGTTCGTTAAATTTTCGCTGACCGCAGCGCAGACGATTAAATGCCCGATAATTTGTCTATTGATCCAACGCGGTGATTTTTATTCGCAAGAAAGTTTCATCTTCTACATTTCAATTTCTACCAAATATAATCTGTTGTTTATTGTATTCCTTGTGAGTTGTGTCGAGATAGTTCTACATGGAAATCACGATATTGCCGAGACGTTGTCTCTCAAGTTCCGGCTGTTCGAGTTAACGTTCGTTCTACGTAACGATTATTAAAGGGAGGGCACCTAGTTCTCTTCGACGACGTCAATAAAACTTCATGCATAATCGGATTTACATCGATTATCGGCCTGTTTTATTTAACGACTTTCGTTTCCACCGAGAATGTGGAAATATGTGGATTAAAGTCAGAGATATGCGTAAATATTGATAAATCGTGATCGGATCGTTGCAAGTTCGCAATTAGAAATGTCTCATTTGTAACAGTTATTCTTTCGAACTACGTGATATCTTATCCAGTTGCTATTTTTGGAAAATGACAAATTAGAAAAATAAGAACAATACTCTAAGTATTTATGCGCCTGCTTTATGATAATATCTCTTATATTTTTGTGAATTCGCAGCTTTGCACATTATACATTTCTAAATTGTATCTAAATGGGATTAAATTTTACAACAAACTCTTCACATCGCGTATTCCGGAAGTTTTCTTGATGAGGAGATTCTTTTGGGATTTTGCATCTTAAATTTGTTAAGTAATCGCTCCTTTTCTGACGGCATTTGATTTCACTCGAATATGCACGCGTGCCCGTAATTACAATTAGCGCAGGAATTTTAATTATGAGGCACGGTCCATTACGAGGCCCCGGTTTGTTGCTGTCGTTAATAAATTTTGCCTCCGATAACAGAATACTAGATGGAAATCTCTCGCAATTTAAATTGTAATATTTAACGTAACAAAATATCAAGATAATGAAAACATCTAGATCTTATCATGATAATTTCTCATTTATCATTCTGCATCGCGTTTCTTAATTTTTTATAATTACAATCGATCTTATAAAGCGTATGTGATTAAGGAACGCGTTTTATCGGGGATATCACGCATTTTATGCGCATTTACCAGCATCTACCTCATACGTACGACCTTTACTCGCTTCCACGTGTCTCGAGGAATAAGTGTCAAGAGTCGGGTGGACGATCGGCATCCGATCGCCGTAAACCCGATCCCATAAAAACCGTGGGACGGTGTGCATGATGTAAACGGTGAGATTCCATCGTTGGCAATAAATACACAATTAAGCGTCGTTGATGTCAATACGAGCGTCGGGGACGTTTAACGACGTGATAAAATCAGGTGACAAGTGTCACGGTGAGTGGACCGGGATTACGGTGAGCGGTGTACAATAGAGGCAAATCCTTGGCCAGAGGGCGCGTCTTCCAGCTATAATTTAGAATGTCTGACGATTTCTTCGATGGTACTCTAATAAAGCACTCCGGTTGAGTGAGAGAGAGAGAGAGGGGGGGCGGCAATGTGTTCACAAAAAGGTAGTAAACTTCTCGAACATATTGAGATGGTAATTAGAGTTGATGCGCGTTCACCCGGAACATGACTCGCCACATTTAATGACAATTACAATCCTCTTTATGTACGCTTCGGTTTTATCGGTAGATCGGGTTTGAATTTCTCCTGTTCACTCATTGAAATCTATACTTCTTGAGAGTATTATATTGTTGCGTCCGGAGACTCCACACAGTTTCCTTTTTCCGCGGAAGAAGAAATATGTTTTAAGATAAAAATAATAAAAATAAGAAAGAAGGCGAGTGGGAAACGAATCATGCATGTAGAAAAAAGTTGAAAAGATCCCATAGGATGACGAAACCTCGACAAATAAAAACGAAAGGGAGGCGAAGCAACATTCCTATCAACGCTATCAGACTTGAAAATAAAATTCCCTCCCCGCGATCACAAGGTATCGTAATCGAACATTGGGTTTAAATGATAGGGACCGAATCCTGAAGAATTGATCCAGAAAACGTTCCTGTTTGTTCTTCACACCAGATACGAAGGAATGTTGCTGCGTCTTGTAAGCAATCAGAAAAATATTCCGACAAACGATGAACACCTTTCTGTGTACATAACAATGTATAAAATTGTATTATACATGCATGTGCGATACGAAATTATACATCGAGACATAAAAGGAATAGTTAAAAGAAAAGAAACAAAATTTTTTCACATATTTCCCTGAGATTAAACTTTATCGTTTGATCGATCAGGATAAGTTACTATGCCCGGCAGTAAATAGACCTCTTGCCGTACTAGAGGCGTCTGGCCGACGGAAAAATGAGATTATGCTGGAAATTTAGGATTCACCCTCGAACGCGTTTTACCACGTATTATCCGAATCCACTTTGAATCCCCCCCGGCAAGGACATTTGATTCCCCCCTTCGGACCCCGGTGGCGTCCAACCCCTGTCCGCAATGTGCTTTGCGATTTAAATTTTGTCACGGGACAAATTGCCTGACAAATCGGATTTTCGCCATCGCGACGAGTCACCGGCGATCAAAGCTCGACATTTTGCTCTCGCTCCCGCCCGCTTTTTCCTCCGCTTCGTCCTACATGAGCGCAATTCACGAAAATCCTATCGACAGACCGTCCAAAATAGTTTGAATATTTTTCACCGTGTTTAAACTTTAATCTCTTTATCAACCCAGTAATTTTCAATCTGCGTGTACACATTTTATATAATTTTATATAAAAACAATGTTTTAATTGTATTAGTTGTGGAATTTAGTTTATTCCTCGGGAGCTGAAGCTTTGGAAGTTTATTTTAACGAGTAATTAGCAGACACCAAACACGTCTGGCTATAGTTATAACTTGCGAATGAGATGGTCCTTGGGTATCGTGCAACGCGACTCTTACTTGAGGAGCGAGTGAATGAAGTCCCCGTCGAATCAGGACACACGGGAGAGACGATCTTTTTCTTCGCGGCTCAATGGAGACTCCACGAGAACGGACGACCACCGAGTGGCACTCGCCTGCTATGTCGAGATGATGCTCGACGCTTTAATTAAGTGGCGTCTCCCTTTTCCGACGAAAGGAGCAGCCCGCAAAAAATGCCCGGGCCCCCCCCCCTCCCTCCCCCTTGTCCACGGCGAATGAAAAGCTTTCGAGCTTCGCTACGCTTGCGATACCCACCTCGGCGATCGCCATTGTCCGCCAACGTCCTATTTAGGAGCGACGTGCAACAAGTATCGGCATTCATCCGCGTCTTTTATGTCCGTCTCAAGCTGTGCGGTATACTTCTTTCTTCGTTTTTCTTTTAATTAATCACTTTGCGTATGATCAGATTGCTTCTAATAACAAACTCTCATCGCCTCCCCTTCGAATCAATATATTAATTTATATATTGTAAATTATTTTTATCAACTATCATTTAACATGCGAGCTGCTCTGGGGCAGAAAAAAGACAGCAACCCATTTTGGGGCCCACAATTAGTAATCGAATTGTTTGTAACTGTAATCTTTTACGAATTTTACCCCGCGTAGCTAAAAATCGCAATTACCTATTCTATCTATACCCAAGATTCAAGTAATACTAATCAATTCTCTCAATTAGTTCTGTCGATGTTCAGCAACGTAAAGATAATTTTCACTTAAGAGGCACTAACGGAAATGTTAAGTTGCTTAACTACAAAAAAAAGATCAACATTTTTCACAGAGTAGAGTTACGAGCAATCCAAATGATTCGATTGCTAATTGTGGGCCCCAAAATGAGTTGCTAACTGTCTTTTTCCCAGAGTGCTAAATGAAAGCAGAACGGAATCTTGTCGATCTCGTTATGACAATTTCTCTGATGAGATACTACACTGTTCTTCAAGACTGTAACTTTTCTTTCATTTAGCGAAAGTATCAGGAATTTTATTGAATTATCTAGAGGGTGGACAAACAATTGTTGAACTTTCTCTTGGTGGAAAACTTGGAAGAGCGGATATGTTACATTAGAGCATCGTTATGCGGAAGTGGTTAATAAACGGCCAACGTTAATTCTGCGTCCCAGAAAATCGGGCGCTCGGTAACGATTATTTCGCGATAATTGCGGCAAGGAACGCTGGATCTCGCCGGACGTCGTATAATTACGCGGAGTCCTTTACGGTGTCGCGAGCCGGTGATTTTATCGCGATACCTCGGTTTAACAAGACCCAGTTCTGCGTAAGCAATTGCCAAAAATAAAGCAAACCGACACGCATGACGCACCTCGATAATTGGCACGCAGATTACGCGGCTCGGATAACGAAAGGACACTCTGAAATGCGAAATAATGTATGCCAAGTGTCAGATGTTAAATAAACATTGCAGATTTCATCATTTCTTCACGGTTACATACGTTTAATTATTATAACTTATGACAATGTTTAATTCGCACCGAGATAAAACGAGAGCGATTGCCATGACACTATTATTTGTGTAATAAATGAGACAAACACAAAAAACAGTAATCAACACCCGTATCGTATATCCATAATACGCTCATAATCGCATGCAAATTGTGGTCGTTAAAATCGCTATGACTGTTTCGTGATATAATCCACGTACGATCTGCCATCGCCTATATGTGTTAGCGTAGCGATACCTATTTTTCCCTCGGCACTCACATCGATTGAAGAGCGAATTGAACAGCATCGCGAGATGTAATCTCATCGAAGGCAGGCGCGTGGGAACGCGTAACGTCTTCTAATTCACGGAATTCTCATGAATCGGGAAAGAGCGCATTTTAAGATCACGTAAAAAAAAAAAAACACGACGATTGCCGGTCGCGCCGCATTATCCTTCTCTTCCCTCCTTCTCGCCGTAACAATCTCGTAATGGAAAAAAGGCTTAGCGGCGTAAGCGATCGCGGGGCGGGCGAGGAGGTGCGCGCGGGGAAACGGGGCGGATGCAATTTCGCGTGGAAGATAGAGGCGACGGCCGCGGGCGAAACACGCGTTTCCAGCCCGGGCGCACACGTGGCTCTCTCCCGCCGACACTGTATCAATTCTGTCAATTGTCAATTCGTCCCAGCCCGCGGAGGTGGGGTGAATAAAGCGCCGTTTGAAGTGCGGGATCCGCGTAATTCCATTTGCAGCGGTGGCTGCTGGGAGAAAAAGAGACGAGGATAGAGTGGGAAATGAAGGGAGAGAGTCAGAGAGAGAGAGAGAGAGAGAGGGAGGGAGAGAAACGCACTTGCTCGTCCTCACCCCCGCCGTTACGCTTCCCTTTAGACTCGACCACCCTGTTTTTCCCTCCTTCGTGAATTAGGTAGCCAAATTCGCTCCTTCCGCGGGATCGAATCTCATCACTAAGGGCTCCCTCGCCCACCTTTGAGTCGATTCTTCCTCCTCTCTTATCTGGTTCTCTTCTTTTGTTTTTTTTTGTTGCCCTTCCTCCTTCTCCGTCACCTCCCTCTCCTTCGCCCCTTTTCTGCTCGTCGTCGCGTCGTTTCTCCGCCACGCATCTCCGCGCACTCGCTCTCCCGCTTCCATCCACCTCCATGAAATCGTTCTATGCACGCACCGACAGCGAGGCAATTGCAACAGAGTACTCTTTCGCTCGCCCCGAACCTGTTCGGGACCCCCGCGGCAGAGCACTGCTCGTCTGCTTAGCGATTCCTTCCTTCTTCCTCCCTCTTCCGCCCCATCCCCTCGTCATTTTCTTCGTCCTACGCGCTCACCCGCTCCACCATTCTGCTGTACTCGCGGATCAGAAAGCCGCGCACGCCGCGATGCGCGTCCAATCTGCGTTTCTTCGATCAAGTCGTTCGCGAAGCTACGGTAGGAAAAGCGACTCGGTCTCTAGTAAAGTAAAATCAATTTTTAAAACGATGTTAAAAAACATTGACATAGCAAATTCTCACGTACGTCACGAAACGTGGTCCGGAAACGTCGTTTCCATGCTCGTGGTGGAGAGGTATCGAGGCATCGATGGTCGACATCAACCAACGAGCTGAAATTAATCGGCGCCCTTCCTCGCCCGCGCGTTCTTCTTTCAATGGACTCGCTCTCTCCAAGCCGCGCGCCCATGGCTTCGCTATCCTCCTCTTCATCCCGGCGGTCGTTTCCTCTCGTCGACCTTCCCCTCCCCCTCTTTTCTGGTACTCTCGCTTTCTGGCCGGCGGACGGCTATTAATCCCGTCGTAGTTGGGGTCCGGGATTATTGAAATTATTATACGGCAGCGAACCGAAATCAGGCGGGGCGGGGAGGGCCTGGTGTTCCGAGATTCCAGCGCGAGCGCGCACACAATCGCGCGCGCGGTCGGTCTCTCCCGTTTTGTGTTAGCCACGCGTGTATGTTGCCCACTCGTTCCGTTTCTCTCCGTTTCCCCCCTTCTCTCTCCCCCCCCTTTCCCCTCTCTAGGGTCGGTGGCAGCCGCGGTATCACCCAGGAAACGGGGACGAGCATGAGAACGAAGGGCCACGAAATAATGAGTCACCCGGCTATCCGCTCTCGGTCCACCGTGCGAGCCCGAAATATCTTGTTCCGGCGAGCATCGCGTGCGTCTCGTGTCGGCCATTTCCACCGGAGAGAAAATGATAGCTATCGCGCGCGGGCGGGGCGGGGGCGGCGGTGGCTGTGCCACGAGAGACGGTAAATCCGTATTTAAAAATTAAAGCTATCCCGGAGCAAAAATGTGCAGCGACCGTAATGGCGTGGCCGACGTTGTTAGGGCGAACCGCGCGATTAGCGGCCGCTTAAAGGGCGTTCGCTTCTCTTTATCGCGAAATCATTGGCAGCCTCGAAAAATGTTACACGCGCGACGTAATTTCAGGCTATTGTTATAAATTCAGTTCGTGCGCGTCCTCTCATTTGCGCGTCCGCGCACGTATGCCCCGAACGCACCGAGTACGGCAAAAGGCGGGGACAATTATTTCAGATTGAAATCCTGATAAATTGACGAAAGCCGCGAGAGAACGGAAGAAACGAGAATGCACGCAGCTGTCTCTATAAGTTTTACGATATCTCTAATCACGTATTTAATCTTGCATTCCGATGTAAATGTTCTCGTTTCCTCAAATTATTCTTTGCATACCGTTGTTTAGTTTACTTTCAAATAAGCCGAGCCAACGGGGCTCGCTCTTTCGCGTACTCTTGAAACGAAGTATTCGTAGCTTCCGCTGTTGTAATGCACCTGTGCCGTGCTCGTCTAACCGGCTTGCATAAATCAGCATACGATACGCCGTGAGGAAATGCACCGTCCCTCGATGTCATTCGCATTCCCGCGGCGATCGTAGAAAAAGTTCATCGGGCAGTCTCTGGTTTAGCTTAAAAGTTATTATTTTTCTCCTAGGTGATTTTGAGCGAAATTTTATTTTCAATGTGTATTGAAACAAACGGAACACGACCACATCGCTGCGAGAAAAATGAACGCTTCCGCGTAATGCAATTCGCATACCTGCAGCGATCGCAAGAGTCTTGCCGACTATTTCCTCTCGAGAATAAATTACCTTCCTTTTGCATAAATAATCCTGTCAATTTTGAGCAAGAACAGAAATCTCATTTTGCGAATGCCCGAAATATTAGCCAAACAATTGAACCTAGGGTTGAATTTCTGGCGAGATGGAATCTAAATCTAAGAGAAAGCTACTTAAATCGTTAGAGTCATTAAGTTCGAACGGTTTCGCGAGTGCTTAAAACGACGGGAATGTTTTTTAATTTGCTGTCTTCTAATATTAACAATTCCGACGTAGAGTTTCCTGTCTTCAAGACGCACAGTGGCGAGGTATCGTTACAACAATATCCTGGTAAGAGTTTAATTCGCACCAATTCGAATTGTGCCATTTGCGACAGTGAGATCGGGGGCTTTCGCCCCACTTTCACCTACGACGCGGGCTGCGTGTCACCCCGAGGGAGGTAGAGGCGCGCGCATAGAGGAGTGCACCGGCGACCCTTTGTGACAGACGCCGCTACCTCGCCGCGGTATTGTCGCGCTGATCCGTGAGGGGTGCGGCCCAAAGGGGGCGTGTACGCGATTTACCTACCTACCTACCTACCTACCTACCCCTTTTACATTGAGGCGACACGGCGATCGCGCCGTGCATGTCGCTGAATACGGGCAACCGTTATCGACCCTCGGCACGCTGTTCGAGGAGGTCGCTATCCAGAACTTATGAGACTCGCCCCTCAGTCATGGCCTCGCGTGCCCCGCGCGCACTCGTTCCCTCTTCCTTGCAGTAGCGGCCGGTTATTACGCCGCTTAACGCGCCGTTTGTACGACGTCGCGTTAACTCGCTCGGTACTTTGTACCGAGGACTGGGACTTTCATGAGGACAAAACGAGGCAGAGGAAGAAGGAGGAGATTGCTAACGCAAAGGTAGATCGATGCATGGATAACGTGGTAAATTTTGTAGCATTTTAATCTCGGGCTAGAAAAGCGGGGCTTGATACGAGCGGATTTAACGTGTGCGAAGAGATATTTCCGTCGGACACGATTTCTGATTTGCGAAAGAAGATACTTAGAAAATTAAGCTATTCTAATTGCAACTTTTTCGATAATAATACGCCATCTTATCATCCGGCAGTTCTTATTCTTAAATTGTGAAATTAGAAACAAAATCGATTATAACGAGAAGAAAGATTTGTTGTCGCCAGTGAATAATTAATCAACGTAGGAAATTAATAATCGACACAACTGGCAAATTCTAACTAAAGAAATTATTGCGAAAAGTATTACCTCAGCCGGGGTTTGAAGCTGGACCTCCCTACACTCTGGGCGTCTCGAGTGATCGATTATATTAGTACGGTCTTCCGGGCAGTTTCAAACGTTGAGAACTTTTAAGAAATGTATTATTCAATTCGTAATGCTGTCATAATTTTCTTCGCATGCAGGCAAATAGACAATTCTCTTGGGGGGGGGGGGGCTTTCATAAAGACCACCGCGCTAAGTGATCCCAATAATCTTACGTCGCCCCGTGACGTCGCAGGCACCGAGAATAAATTAATAACCATGTACGCTTAATTGACGTCAGGTTCGCGCGTTCGTTCAGATTAATGGGAGCTCCGTGCGTACCCCGAAAATCAACTGGGATAATAACTCGTCTCATCGATCCTCCCGAAGCGCGAAATTAAAATGTAAATTGAGAAACTCGCGCGCGCGCGCGCGCGCGAGACGGTGGTTGTAATTGATTTACGAGGCGCGATCGCGATCGCGTCTCGCCCGCATACGTGAGATCGAGCGAGGCGCGCCGATAAATCCGTAAAACGTTCGACAGGTGTTCCCATGGCGAGGAGGAAGTGATTTTGCACGGCGGTTAACATGGCGAAGTGCTAATGTGCGAATTAATATAGCGGTCACCTCGCAACGTTGGTCGCGCATCACGAATCCTCGGCGGATACGGCCCGTCTCTCGCGTGTAAGTATCGCGTCCGCACGCTCCCTATCGCGCGTACACGCGTGCACGTGAGATCGCGCAAGTCAGCCGACCTGTCAGTCGAAATAACTACATTTAGGCGTAAACGTCGCCCCGGCATTCTACTTTCTTGACGACGCTCACCTGGATCGACGTAAAGCGAAACCGGCAATAACCTTACGTAAACGTCGAGTGTATCCATTCGTGCGTCTTCCTTTTCCAACGGGCTCGTGTTGTTTCATCGAATAGTCACATTCGTCAGTGACGTAACGGAAACAATTCACTGGGAGTCAAGGTTTTCATTTCGGAAACGCGCGAAACGGCGCGAGAAACGACCGGGATGAGAGCAGTATATTTCTATAAAAAATAGATGCCTCTTGAAAATTGTATGGAGAGATAACGCAAAATTTACGCGAATGAAAACCGTACACGCGCAACTCCGAGCGCCACGTTTTTGTTACAATTATCCGCCGTAACTGCAATATCACTTTTTTTTCTAAGAGAGTTTAAATAAATAAAAATGACTCTTTATTTTTTTCAACGAGAACATCAAGTCGCGCGACAGGCAGCCGGTCGCGGTTCGTTGCGAGCGAACGGAGCTTGCCGAAATATCTGCTCGGCTCTGGCGCAACTCACGCCAGGATACCTTTCTCCCGATTAATTGCCGTGACGGCGGTCTTGACGTCGGTCTCTTTTCGCCTAATTAATTCATTATTGCATATTTCGTGCCGGCGTGCCGCGCGCGTCGGGGTGACCGGATTCGGTATCGCGACACTCGACCGCTCCGGCGGATCGACCTCGCCGGATCGGCGGAATGACACGGCGGGGTCCCGGGGCCCCCCTTGCGTGTCGACCTGGCCCGAGAGCCCGGCCGGAGTCCGCGAAAGTAATTGGCGGCGCGCTGCTCGCGCTTCGTTTAATTGCTGGGCCGCAATCTCCCCTTGAAATTGCCTCTCGTTTCTGAGCCCGGTCGAATCGTTTCTGTCATTCGCGTCGGACTCGGTAAATTCGGACCCCGGAGTATCCTGTCGATACGATCGGCCCTTTCCGTCGGCGATACCTTTACCCGAGCTCTCGTTACGGGCTCGTTAATAATCTCACGTTTGTACGGAAGCGTAAGCGCGGGCTCATTATCTCTCCCCGTTATGCTGGGAGGTTTCTCAAGTAAATAAGGTCAAGAGAGTTTACGCGACTGTCGTGCAGTTTTCTCTTACACGGCGCGTTTGTTCCGCGCGCGCTCTTGCTAGCCTATAAATAAAGCGGAAAAGGGTTTGCTTGTGCTTCGTAATATAGGGGTAGACAAATCCCATCGCAACTTCCTGTTTATGCAGACGCTCACATACGTAATGAGCAGCGCAACACAATACGGTATTTCCTCGGCTATCTGTATATTGTCTTCTCGGTTCCGCTGATACAATACCCACCCGAGACGATACGTACGTGCACGGTTTAACTCCGTTCGCGATCTTGTATTCGTACATAAATGTAGTTCATTTTTTCTCTCGACCGTTATGATAGGGATCCCCCTTCTGCCCGCCCGATTAATGGCAGCGGAAGGATCCGTGATTGTCGTTGTTTCTCAGGGTATATCGGGAGCGTATCTCGATGGAGACGACGAGCCTGTTGTAGTCCCCGACCGAAAGGGGGAGGACCTATTTCTGTCGGCCGAGACGCTTAGATTCCATCGTGACGTCCATATTTCTCATTAGACATTTATTATCCGGACGACGGTGCCGCATAAGGTTGGCGTACTTCCTACCGCACGGTAACGCACACGTACCCCGCACCTACGGCGCGGTGCGCCGTCAAATGTATCGTTACTACGTCGTTACTCACGTGGCGGACCCGCCGCCTCGGTAGACTAACGAATGCAATCCGCGAGATAGGGACTCGCGAGCGTGCACTCCCGCGATCCCGCGTCATAAACACGCACGCCGGCGCTCTCTTCCGTCCCGTCCCGCCCTCCCCGCTGCCGCCCCCTTCCAACGTAAAATCGAGACCGACGACGACGAGGGCGGAGGCCCGGGCCCGAGCGATCTCGCGACCGGAAGTGCTCGGCACTTTGGAGCGAGCGGAGCCGGGGGTTATGCATATTCCCACCGGCGCGGCGGATGCCGCGGGACGATACCGCGCGCGGCATGACGCGGCGGAACGCGGGTGGCCGTGGGCGGCATAACTCGCGGATTATTGTCCCGCCGGTCTTACCGCGGGGGCGAAAAAAAAGGGACGACGTTGTTGACAAGCCTTGCGCACTCCAGGAAGCCCGGGCGGAATATAAACGCTCGGACAGAGGGGGCGCGCGGGCGTGCCGCGGATTTCATACGCAAGGGCCGCGATACGGTACGCGCGGCAACGGTAACAGTAACCTCCGGGAGCACGCGACCGTAATATTACAGCCGCGCCAGCCATAAAGTCCCTCTCCTCCTCTCCTTTCCTCCGTGCCCTCCCCCCGACCCTGCCCCTGCCCCGCCGCGTCTCTCCGCCACGCCGCGTCGCACATCGACTTTACCGGGAACGGTAATTAACTGTCTGCGATCGCGATGTGCCGCGTCGTCACATCGCCCCTCGGTATGCGCCGCGAGCCCCGATCGAGCCTCGGAGCCTCGGGATCGCACGCTGAGAATCCGCGAGCGTTATCCTCGTCCCAGGGCCGATCTTACCTCGGCGGTCGGGTGTGCCTTTAATCCTTCCTTTCGCCGCGGGGCACGCATGTGTGCGCGCTGTCAAACGAACGCACTTGAGGGTTCGCCGGTCTGCACTCACCATCTACGTTTGCCGAGCCTTTCATTTCGCTGCTCTTGTCTAGCTTACCGTGCTACTTGCAATGCGAAACGGAGAAATGCAAATTGAGTTGATCGTGACTAAATCGCTCCGGTCGGTACTGGAAAGCATTAACACTTTCCACAGGGGACGTGTGGAAAGAAAGTTCGGTCTAATTGTGATGGTATGGCACAAATAGGCGGGAAAACAACTCGATAAAAACAAATTATTGTCAAATTATGGAAAGAACGGAGGTTTATGCTGTTCTGTTACATCACACTGCGGCGCGACGTAAATTTAGGAATCCGGAAAAGCTGGAAGGGTTTTACGTGTCGTCAATGGTGATAACAAGAACGTAGCGCGAAAACAAAAAGTAGCCGAGGAATAAGTATCCCTAGTTAAATATCCTTGATCACGAAACGTCTCGTTACCGCTTTTACGTATTAACACGTAGTAAACTCTTTCGAGACTTAAGAAGTCAATTACCGTGTCCGTAAAAGTTATGATCCTTATTACATCGGCGTGTTGGACGCAGAACCGTAAAATTATTTCCCGCCGTATGTCGTTGATGCACATCAGAAATCACTGCGTAGCGTGAACACGGAAAAATTGTTGCTGGCAGTTTCTCCACCTCTCTACATTGATTTTCTGGTACGGCAACAATGTGAAACCGGTCTCTCTTAATACATGGCAGTTCCGTTACCAATCCCTGAAATTAGTGTACGCTTTGGAGCATCTTCTCCGAGCAC
The DNA here is from genome assembly GCF_000949405.1 of Vollenhovia emeryi. NCBI lineage: Eukaryota > Metazoa > Arthropoda > Insecta > Hymenoptera > Formicidae > Vollenhovia > Vollenhovia emeryi. The sequence goes on along the minus strand of NW_011967213.1, from coordinate 371,799 downwards.
GAACGAGCGAACCGAAAAAGAACGATGCACTTTCGAATTTAATTAACGGCCTAGGGACGCGCGATACGACTTGCAATTCCCCCCCGACATGTTTTTCCGAGCGCCTTTTCTTAGTCCGAAACCCGGCGATGTTTTACAAAATGGCGGTAGCGAAATTTTGTTTTTCAGTGTACAATTGTTCCACGTGTTCGTTACAATTGCACATTACACCGTTTAGCGTTGTGTACAACATTTGAATGTTATTCGATATCGAAACTTCAAGAGTCGTCTTCCATGCACCAAGTTCGAGGATAAAGACGCGATTCTCGAGGCACAGGGAGCCCCGGGATGCGGCGACGGCCGCAAACCGAAATATCAATCCGTCAAATCGACGGCTCGCGCCGGAGCTCTCGCTCGCGCCCGTATGGAGCGGTCTATTTAAAGGCGGCAGATATCCGCGATCTCTCTGGAAAGAGTCTCGAGATGGAAACTCGATCCGACACATCATCATCGGCCCGCGATCCGACGCGACCCGGACGTGCGAGATATAACTGGAAATGAGATAAAGAAAATTGCGAATAATTCAAATCCAAATTGCCACGGACATATTCCCCGACAAACAACGATTCGATCGCGAGCGAGAAAGAGAGAGAGAGAGAGAGGGGGGGGGGGAGGGAGAGGCACGGTGGAAAAAGGAAGAGAGGACCAAGGAGACAGAGAGAGGGGCGAGGGAGAGGGAGGGAGAGAGCGAGCGCGCGAAACCACTCTACAACTTTTGATATCGATGCATCATCTCTCGATCCTCGCACCGGCTTCTCTGATCGATTTTCATTCCGCGGGTTGCATGGCGGCTCGCTATCCGGGTGCTATCTTCAACCACCTCGCCTTCGTTGACTCGTATCTATGGGGTGCCCGAAAAATAGCCGCGGGACCAAATACCCTGACAAGATTCACGTATTCACGGAATTATTAAACGCGACTGGTAAAATTAACGCGGTCAAAGTGGAATGACGTAGTATCGAGTGGACCGAATTCAGCCATTTGCTATTTCGACCGACTCGCCACTTCGCAATGCCAATTGCATAAAAGAGTTTAACATGAGATAAATCGCTCGAATTTCCGTATGTCGATACATCCAAATTATTGACAGGATACGCGGGATATTTAAACAACTCGCCGTTGCTAATTTTAAGATTCGCGAAAAGGAGAAGCGTTCTTGTAGCTATCGAACGATTTGCGAACTCATCGAACAGGTCTCTTGTCTTATGCACCTCCATTATTGACGTTTCAACTGGCGACTTATAATTATCGAGTGAAGAGCTGAAATTGTAAAACGAGGAAGGGCAGTTCTCGTCTACGCGAACGCTTCGTAAGCGAATGCTCGAGAGGGACACCTTGTATAAAGGTACGTGTAGGGCCCCCCGCTCCACGGGCAGTGTAAGATATCAGCTAAGAAACGGGCCCGTCCGAGACTTTACGACCGCTCTTATAATTATCTCCAATAAATATCTCCGCGGCACGAGAGCGTATATCGAAATACTTCGGCGGGTCAGAGGTGAGCTCCTACCTCCATCTTTCGATCAACGCGTTTCTTTTGGTCGCCCCGCGCGTTCTCACTGATAAATTTATAATGTTAAGCTCGCGAGAGAGCGCAATATCGCGAGGGGGCCGGGACGTTTCCCCTCGCCGCAATAAGGAATGGGCCCGCTTAATAAGCCGGGTGACCACACGCGAACGCGGGGATGAAATCGCCTCTTCCTCCATCTCCTCCCTTCTCCCTCCTCTGCTCCTCCTCGCAGGGATCGACGAACTAATTTCGCGATTCGAATCTCGATTAGTCCTCGCGACCTCGCTCGTATCGCGCGAGTACGCGAGTAAGGCAATCGTACGAGTTCTACCGGCGATACCTTCGATTTGTTTACGCCCCTGGCCGGCAACGTCTGCAACTCGACGTTAAGACAGGCTAGAGCAACCGTTCGCGGTATTGTAGAAAAGCTAAATTGAAGGTCTAGAGTCGATAATAGGTTGCATTGCGTCTAAAGCCTTCCCTTTGTCTACCATATCTCGAAAGAAATTGTTTTACGTCGAAAATGTGTCGAAAAGTATTCACTGTTGTATGTAACAATCATATAATAAGAAATGAATGTTTCCCTTCGCGAACAATGCCGTTGACTCTGAAGATCGAAGCGTCACCGAGACACTCCCGAGTGCGTTATACGCGGGACTTTGGACCACGCCGCGCGTATCTGCAGATTAATTAACTATGTGTACGTCGGAATCGGTGTCGTCGACGGCCCAGCTCCTTCGTTCCGTTTCGCGTTTTACAGCCCGACGCGCGCTCGCTCATTGACACCGCGCGCGATTCTCCGGATATATAGAAATCGTTATTAACTCACGCCTCAATTACGGAAGGTATCGAGCCGGCGATCGCACGGGATGCAGTCAAATAAAACGGCACGTTAATGAAAGCTAAACTAATACCCGGGCAATGCATCGATAGCGCGCGGGATCCCTTCGGGTCCTCCGTGTCTGCCTGTCCCCCCCCCCCCCTCTCCCCCACCGCCCGCCTCCTTCGCCCGACGCGGCCCCGTTCCACGCGGCCGGTCCCTCCGCGTATCCGGACGTGCCAATAAGACGAGACCGCGAGATTAACGCGTCATTAAATAATTACGACGTGCTCGCCGGTTACGCCGCACCGCGGCCGTGCGGCCGCGCGGCGGGACGACCGGGGCCGCGTTACCAGTCACGCATACGAGCACGCGTCGTGGCCGCGGCCGCGAGATAACGAATCTCGGCGAGCGAACGCACGGGCACACGCGGATGCAACGCGTCTGTATACGCGTGAAGGAGGAAAGGGGTACCCGCTCTCCCGCCGACCCCCCGAGAGATCCGCCTAATTATTCTTTCCATTTGGACTGTTTCCTTACCCGAGCGTGGACGCAGCCGGACGGGTGACCTGGCTCCGCGCACTGGAACGACGAGGCGATACGCACGCGGGGCGAGGATACGCACGGATATCTCTTCGGTCCCGGAAAGACCTGTGCGTCTCCTCTTAACTAACTCTAAACCGACACACCCATCCCGCGCGGTTATCGATCAGGGTGAATGTCGCGCGCGGATAAATTTAATGCGGCTGTAATATCTCCGAACGGCGAGCCCGATAGTAATTTGTAAAGTCGTTAAAAATGATGATTGCTTATTTAATGGATACCTCCGACTCTTCCAGAAGTAATGACGATCAATAATTGCTGTATAATTATCATTGGAAAGTACCGCGATATTACATTATGGAATATTATAAATGCCTCTCTGTGTTATATTAAGGTACACAGTAAGTTCGGACGCTGGCATCTCCTTCGTAGCATTTTAATTGTATTCATATTTATAGCGTAATTTAATTTTTTTTCAGCATTGTTTATAAGTTCGTATAGAGAGTATGGGACTTCGAGATGGATCTATTCCGGGACTGTGTATTAAACGAAAGAAGCATCTGATAACAGTCGCGGACTGTCGACGGCTAGCGTTAAGCGGAAAATATTTAAAATCGCAGTCTATATTAATCTATGATTTTAAGAGATAAATGTGTCCTTCAACGCGTGGTGGATTTCCTCCTTTTACGGTACGAGGAACCCATAAAAGTATAATTCAGCTAGGGAGCGCTGATAACCATGTAAAAATCCTTTAACGAGTATGCTTCGCGTTCTATTATGTGATAAATCGGTCGCGGTACGGTGCGGTTGCGTGCGTGCGGCGATTCGCGCGCGTCTCCGACGCCCGGATGTGACGTTCGCGCGCAGAGGACGGAGCGGACTCTCGAGTTTTCCGCGTCTGACCACACGGAAGAGCGTAACGGGAACGGTAATGCGAATGCGTTGACGTAATGAACGGAAGGATAGAGCCCTCGTAAAGTAAGATGCGGACGCGCTAAGCGTCTCGAAACGGACGGGATACACACGACCGTCCTCGATCTTCGACTCGGAACGGCAAGAGTCGCATCGAACTCTTCGGTAATTTCGTCGCTGCTCTCCGTTGCCGAGAGACAATTTCGCCCGTAAAGTTACACGATAGTCGTAAAGGCCGAATCGGACTAGCGATTGTCGACGCGGATTGGATTGGGATTGGCGATTGACGATTGTCTTCTGACCTGAGTGTTTTTAAGTATGAAAATGTTCTACTATATGCGGTCCGCAACTTATCCTGGTATTATTTTGTGCATAAAAGCGAATAAAAAGATTTGCCAGCACCAAAACTATATTCGAATATGTCGGTAAAACAGACGACTTTAGGATCCCCTTAAGGGGTTTTTTGTTAGGAGTAATCTTTTAATTGGCTTTATAGAAATGCAAAACTCTTTTACGGAATTAAAGTACGCAGCAAAATCTAGACTACGCTGGTCGATTTTATATCAAAAACGAAAAAACAATTTTTATTTTAATAATTAAATAGCTGCTTTTTCGTAAAAGTTGCAAATCGACTGGCTATAAATGTCTCGGACCGAGTAGAACTTGGAATTAAAAGTGTCGATTATTGACGTTTTTAATTCCGCCTCATATCTTATCGACACCGATCGAGTTCGCCAGCGGCTTTAGGATCCCCTTAACGGCGCGATGGAAGAGTCCAGGCCGCTTCGCGGGTGACCGCGTACGCTCGATGTTGCGCAAGCAAGAGTCGCGGTGGAGCGGCGCCGATCCTGGCGCGGCGGCGTGTGAAAATGACGCCGGCAAGGATGACGGCGCGCCGAAGAATCGGACAGACGACCTCTCTACTCGCTTTCACGGCGCGCGTCCAACTCTCTCGTTGAGACACCGCGCCGGCATGGACACGCTCGACGAATTCCGGCGGACACGGCCGGCCGAAAGCGGGGCGCCTCCCGTCCCGGCGCGGCCGGTACACAATGGACGCCTCTCGGTCTCCCGCTGTCCCTCCCGCCTCCTACGACGTTCGTTCCTCTATGCTAATAGGTTTCCCATTTCTTAAACGAGTCCGGGGCGCCGTATCATATTCTTCTCATTTCCTCCCATACCGTTATTAACTCGAGCTCGTGATTTTTGGCCCCGATTTAAACGCCAGGAGGTGACTCGGGGAAGACACCGTTGTTACGGAGGCACCTCCAAAACGTGAGAATCGAGCTCGGTGGAGAGGCATTTAAGGTTTCCTTAACTTTCCAACCGCGACGACATATATTTTCACTCGCCATTCGATCGCTCGCACCGCCCTGAGATCCACGACATCGTAGAAGCCGGCCTTTTGAGCACTCGCGAGCCCCATAAATATATGGACCGCTGTGTCGGGGAAGCGAATGGAGAACCCGTGCAGCCGTCGTCATAACCCTTGAACACGCAGGAGATTGTCCCCGCAACAGATTCCTCCGGCGCGCCGATGGAACAGCGGTGACTTTTATTCCCGATAATGACAGAGAAGAACTACGGTCGGTAGCGGAGGAAGGAGGGAAGGGCGAGGAACAGAGAACCGGGACCCCGACGCGGTACGTGATCAATTTTCGGGGCCCCAACGTGGTGTGCCTATAGGTGCGCGTCTAACTACGATTTCGGCGTAATTATATACGTGCCCTCTCCTCTCTCGCCCGGGCGGCGGCGGCGGCGGCGTCATCGTCGTCGTCTTGGGACGCGGTCACAATAACCCGGGCCCCTCGAACCGCACTCTGGGCCCCGAACCATCGTACACATCGTGTGATTACCGCGCGACAAACCGCGCGCGAGCGCGCACGCAGTATCGGTTCCGCAATTTGCGTCGTCACCTTTCACGGGGCTCTATGAGAGGTAAGAAAGCCCGGACAGTGAATCGGCGCGGAGGTGGAGATCGGGGCTGGTGTTGAGACGCTCGAGCGAGAGGGGGAGAAGGAGTCCGCAGGGCGGAACTCGAGGAGGAAGGTTGTTGAAGGATGAGCGGTCATCGGGTCTCCTGGCCCGGAGGAGCAGATGGCCACGAGACGAACGTAATTGGCGAGCCATCGAGATTATTGCCCGTGGCTCGTTCTGCCTCCCTCTTTCTCCCCTCCGCCGTCGGCCGCCGCTGCGGCTTAGACGATACGACGCGGCGTTGTGTAGCGCGAATAGGATCCCCGCTCTACGATATTCCAGATTCAGAGGAACTGTCCTCTGGCCAGATTTAGAGGGACGGGGATGATTGTCTCTGAGGGGCCGCAACACGGAACAGTCCAGACTGTCATGCACCTGCTTCGGAGCCGCGTTGTTTTCGCGACGAAGAAAAAGTGTTCGACGCGAGTGAGCGAGCGAGCCGAAACTGGGCAGAAACTGAATTTTTAACAGCGAGGCGCTTGCCGATGGGCGGCCCCGTCACGCTGGCCGCTCGTCGGGCTCTAAAATTAAAGATTCTGTCAAGTCCCGACATTGTAAAAGTCTGAAAACAGCAACCCCGTGAATGCTTCCAGCAAGGTTCCACAATTTCTGTTCTAATTTGTTAAAGTTTTGTATTACGTAAAATACTTGAACCCTTCCACGTATATACGCTTCTGCCGAAGATCATTCAAACCTGCCATCTTCAGACATGGACGTTGCACCGTACGAGATATGAGGCACCACGATCTAGAAGCACGCGAGTTGACTGGTCCTCAGATTTTCGGATCTCAACAACGGCTGATCCGATGTACTTCTAAGTAGACTCAATCGAGATAGCTTGGGTTCGATTTGCACAATGAGAGTGTTTTTATTCTTCTCCTACGTGCCTCACGAGTGGAGATATTGCGACGCAAACATAGGATTTCCGATTTTTCATTTAAGAAATATAAGATTTTAGCAGTCAGACCGGCGTGCTGTCCGGGTCGAAACCGAGTTTGCGTCTCGGTGTCTTGATGTCGCCGCGTGTTTACCGTCGATCCTCCGGCACCGGGATAACTCGAAGAGTCCGCCGCTTGAAGGAAGGACAAGGAAGGGCCCGTCGAGAGCCCGTCCGCCACGACGACGTCGCGCCTCGCATGCGGGTCTCCAGGACCGTGTTATATACGCGTCTTTTTATTTTCGTCCCCGGCTCATTCCCGACGTGGCCGACGTGGATACCACGGCGCGGGTCACCTGTCCCTCGTGCGCGCGCGTGTAAAATGACTTTTACGACGAGCGCTTGTCCCGGGCGCTGTCCGCAGGAGGTCCGTTCCGCGCTCGCTGGCCAGCGGAGCTGACCCCTTGGCGCAACGAGGTGTCTCATTCGATTCCGCCTGACACCGGTCCGCGCCGCTCCGCCCGGCTCCGTAAACGTCGTGTAAATTTTATCCGGTGTATCCTGTTCTCTTCCTCTCGCGCACGCTTGCGTAATTTACTGGCGAAATGTCACCGCTGTGAAAACGCATCGTCCACAGCTAGGTGTAACGCTCGGTGACGCGAGCGGAGACATGGGACGTTCGAGGCGCAACACCTCTTCGGCCGCTACCGTTGCCGATCTCTCTATCTCTCGTATACGCAACGACAACGATGACGCGACTGCGTGCGTGCGTGATGTGGGAGATGCGGCGCAGTTGATCGCAAACGCTCTCGCGCAATGCCGCTGGAAGGCTGCCGCGAGGAACGCGCCGCGGAATGAAGGCGAGACGTGACGTCGGGCTATTCCGGCGCAACATAGTTGCCGGGCGATTATAATTTGTCGGTTAAAGGCCTTCGCGGAACTTGCGTGGCGCGTCTTCTGCAAATTCCTTTTGACTCGCGAAGCACTTTAGGGTATATTATAATCGCGCATCCTTCCGCGGGGAGTGCATGTTAGCGAACGGGGGGGGAATTGCGTTTAAGTGCAGTCTGGAGGATTCGAATAGTCCGCGTTGCCGAACATTTGAACAGAGTCCGCTTCAATTTCCCTTCGCCGCGATAACGATTAATGTGACGTTAGAAATTTTAATTAATGTAGGAAAATTAATGAACTACACAACTGGCGAATTCTAATTGGAGAAACTTATCGCGAAAAATCTTACCTCAGCCAGGGTTTGAATCTGGACCTCCCTACATTTTAGGCGAGCGTCTACATGCTTCAGTGGTCGAATTGGTGAGTCGCCCGCCTAGAGTGTAGGGAGGTCCGGGTTCAAACCTTGGCTGAGGTAATATTTTTCACAATAAATTTCTTTAATTGCTGGTTGTGTCGCTTATTAATTTTCCTACATTGGTTAATTATGTACTGGCGACAATAAGTCCATTGTATTACTAGTAGGTCCACTCCGTCATTTGTTTCGTTTTGCGTCGATCCCTTCTGCGCGCCCGACATTGTTCTAGGCAGACCAATGAGAGGAAAGTTGTATGTGTGGTAGTGTGGCTTTGCTGAGTACGTATACTCTGGGAAGAAAAAGACAGCAACCCATTTTGGGGCCCACAATTAGTAATCGAATTATTTTGGTTGTCCGTGTCTCTATTCTGGTAAAGATTTTGACCGTTTTTTTTGTAGTTAAGCAATTTAACATTTCGGTTAGTGTCTCTTAAGTGAAAATGATCTTTGCGTTACTGAATTTCGACAGAACTAATTGAGAGAATTGATGACTCTCTAGTATTACTTTAAAATCTTGTATATATAGAATAGCTAATTGCGATTTTTAGTTACGCGGGGTAAAATTCGTAAAAGACTAGAGTTTGTTAATCGGGACCGCAAAGATCAAGGAGACAGAGAGTGGACCTACTCGTTATACTGTGACAAGTCTTTATTCTAGAAATTTTAATATTACATCGTACTTTCGTTTATAAAAATGACACCTCTGTCGTCATTTATAACACGACCGAGAGTCAACGATAGGATTTTACATCTCTGCATTCGCAGCGTGTGCGCGCGAGCGTCGTCCTCGAACGGATACGCGCGTTTTTATTTTGCGAACCGCGCCAAGAAAGAGAGAGAAAGAGAGAGAGAGACCAACCCGCCGTTTTCTTGACAAGGACATTACCCGCGGCCCGGCGAGAGAGCGGAGCGGAAAGGCTTAACTTTGATAAATCCCCGGCGGGATTTGACTCGCCGGTGCCGTCGAGTGTCTAAAACAAACGATGGCCGAGGCAATTAATCTCCGCGCGTCGATGTAAACGCGCGCGCGGGCAAACCGAATCTCGCTGAATACCGGGAAGAACACACGGTGCTAATTGCTCGTTAAACGACGCGAGTTCCTACGAAGCGGGGCCGAAATCGAGCACCGATCGCGCGAACGCGACACGCGCCCGTAGAGCGGGAGGATATCGTATTCTCGGAGATCTCATCATGTCGTCCGCCGTGCCGAGGGGTGAAGACGATCGCGTTTTCGCACGCGTTCTCCACGTCGGGACCGGGCGTTGCGATCGTACGCGCGGTACGCGTCCGATTTTACGAGGCACCGAGCGAGGCTTGCCGCTTTCTTGACAGCGACATTACGAGTCGGTAGGAAGACAGGCGAGGCAGGCAGACAGGCGAGCGAGCGGGCAGACCGACGGCCGGAGGAGAGCCAGTTGGTCACAGTGGTTGCTTCTGCCGCGAGCGGACTCCGTATCCATTTCCATACAATGGCAACCGCGCGCCATTTCCATACGCGTCGGGTCGCGCTCGTGGTTTCACACGCGCCACGCTCGGTTTTTCGCAATATCGCAGAGTTACGTGGCTGCCCCGCGTGCGTAGCGTGCGTGCGTGCGTGCGTGCATGCGAGCGTGCGTGCGTGCGTACGTGCGTCGCAACGAACGAGAGACCGCGCGGAGCATCGATCCGAACGCGCGCTGCACGCGTTGCCTTTCTCGGCGGGAATTAGAACGTCGTTAAGTCCGCGGCTCGAATTTCTCGACTTTGTTTGCACGCCTCTAATTACTCGCGATATATTCGTTAAATCGTTCCCCGTTCACGCTTCCACGTTTAATCCTTTATTGGTAGCGGTAATATAGATCGATGGTCATCTCTGTATGTAGAGCGCGTAACAGAATCTCGTTAGTCCGCGCGTAATGAACTTTTTGTCGAGCTCTTACCCTCCCGTGAGATTCTTCCGGTGACGCGGTCGCTCGCGTGAGAATAAGAGTTCAGCCGCGGTCCGTTGTAGACCGGCCAGAATCTCGATTCCAACCAGTCCGTGTCCTCCGTCAGCTCGGACCGATACTCGAGCGGACAGCGGCATGCGGCACTCACGACTGCGCACGGGGAACGCGCGCGAGATTTATGTCGAAGAGGTGCTGAGACTTAACGACAGGCCGCCGCAGCATCCGTGCCGCACAGTCGCGGCTGATGTATACGCGCGGCGCACGGTATGCGCGGCGCGATTGACAATGAATGTTCCCCACCGTAAATTTATTCCGTGGAAAACGACGACGAGGACGACAGTGATACGCGCGTCGTAGCGCGAGCGCAGCGCGACACCGACCGGAAGTCGTACGCCTCGTGGCATCTCGCCACGCGGATTCTCTCTCAGTCTCTCTCGCCTCTGATTGATTGCTCGAACACGCGTGTGCACGCCTACCGCGCGCATATTAAATCCCTTCTCACCGTTATTAACCGTCCTGCAGCCGGCCCCGGCATCTACTTAACGTTACGTACTCCGCGGGTCGTTCCGCGCGCGCATCCGAGCGCGAGCTCGTCGGGATTGCAATTAGCCGACTGCAAACTGAACGAAATTTGTCCTGTAGACGAAAGCATTGTGTTTTCCCCGCATTTGTCCCTTGGACGCGCGCAATACACGACGCTCCGTGTATCAGCCGTAGGACTTTAATTACGTAATATCGCGGGCTATCTTGCGTTGGAAATTTTGGGATCGACGTGGCTTACGGGTCGATAACCATCGCGGCCGTTTCCCTCTGTGAGGCGGCAGGATTCGGGGCGAGGAGGTCGCGCCTCGTAACTCGTACGAAATCTCCGATCGGTGACGTGACTTTTCTTCGTCAGGTGTAGAACGAGAGAGAGAGAGAGAAAGAGAAGTCGAAAAAGGAGGAGACTGCGTTCGAAGGAGCACATGGGCGGCGCTCTCGCGGGAGACGCGATCTCGCAGGATCTCTTCCCGGTATTTCATCCGTGCCGTTTGGAGAACGTTACTCCTCTACTCACGGGCGGCAGGTGACACGCCGAATAGCCGACCACCGTGATCGCGGACGACGCACGGCGAATTTTATTATCTCGTCCCGGCCCCGTTTCTTCGTGGCCGCTCGCACTTCACCGCTTACCCGAGAAAGCCGAGAAACCCTTCGGTCCGGACAACGAATTGTGCTATATATAATCTTGTACGGTCAAACGAGAGGAGAAACGACGCCGAGATCGGGCCCTTTACACACACGCGGGACATTATTATCGGCTGAACGCACCTAAGTGCGACGTAAAAGGCCAAAATCATGCGGGACACTATGAAGATGTCAGATTAGGAATCGCTATCGAGCCTGATAATTGAACCAGTGTGACGAATTATCCGCGGATAAAGTTATCGCCGTCAAGTTGACGACGTATACCGAGGGGGAAACCGCTGAGCGCATTGTGGTGTACAGATTTGCGGCACTACTGGGCATTACTGGGCATTACTAGGCATGTTTGGACATTAGGTCTTGCTGGGACATAATAAAGATAAAATAAGATAATAAGATAAAGTAATGCCCACCAGGCGTTAGTGGGCATCGGTGTACAAGATTTTGGTCGGCGGTTTCCCCCTCGACGTATACGAAATGCTTTTACATGGAGACGAATTTTTTAACGATACCGCGCTTTTCCAGGCATCCTCGACCTCTTCACCTTATGTAAAAGCCCAGAAATAAAAAGAGGGCGCGTGCACGTAAATCTAAGAATGGCAATTTGCGTGTCAGGCCGGGCAACGTCGACAGCGGTGCGCGGCGCAAAGCTCGAATCGAGATAACGAACGTCGCTGATTTCTCGCCCGGCGACGGCACTCGCGCGCTCGCGCGCCGAGATTCGAGTCGGCGAATGTAACGAGGTGACACGTTGACGCGTGATACGTGCCAACGTGCCGCTCGGACCGCGCTCGTCGGTTCGTGCGTCTTTATTCGCGGGAAACGAGAAAGGGGATCGCGGATCGATCGGCACGGCGAACGGAGAGCGCGAGCGGGGAGGGTATCGTGACCGAGCTGGAGCGGCGTCGACGTGTCTTCCGGGAGGCGTCGCGGAAGGCGATTTCGCACGGAGACTTCCGTTAATTTTGTTCCCCGCGCGCCGTACCTTCTCCTCCGGTACGGTTTCCTATTAGCGATCACGAATGACTCGGTTATACATATCGCGAGGCCCTATTTCCCCCCCTCCCCCTCCCCCTCCCCTTCCGCCCCTCCCTTTCCCCCGCGCAACAAAACTCATTAAGCGTCTGTCCGTTTGTTCCGATATGTTAGCGCGGCTCGCACGTATGCGTCCGCGGTGGAAGTTGTAAACGAATTAACGATGTGTCGTGGCCGTGGCCTGCGCGCGCGATGCCATCGGTGCACCGTCGCCGGCTGGTGGAATGCAATTCCGCGCACAATTAGCCGCCTAGGAAGCGACAGGTTCCCCGGCGATCGGTTTATGCCGCCGCGCCGTGGGCGGAAACTGTCTTGTATCGGGCTACGGTCGTTAAACTCGCGGCCCGGCGCGGCGCGGCCAGTACGCGGCGTCGTAAATTGATATCGGTCTAACCGGCTATTACCGCCGGTCACCGTCAACTAATGTCGATTAACGATGCTCGCTAGAATTACCCACGCCCTTCCCAATTCGGTACGCGTGACGGCGTTGCGTTACATTACGCGCGCAAGATGCACCGTGGCGATAGTTACGCACTTGGTAACCTTTCGGCGGATGAGAATGGCTTCATTTTATCTCGGATATTTTTTGGAAAGTTTACGAAGCGGCAAAACGTGTCAATTTTACGGTCTTCAAAGTCGGAGTTAAAAAATGCAAAAGTTGCACCGCTGCGATAGTCGCTGAGAAGGCCTGTGTCCACGATGTTAGAACTTGGTCCAAGTCCTAGTTTCGAGAAATGAGTAGCCAATCAACTTGCAGCTATTCCACAAAAGCTGCAAGTTGATTGCTAGCATCGTGGATATAATTAGGCGATTTGCACCTTTCAATTTTGACTTTGAAGACAGTTAAATTGATTCGTTTTGCCGCTTTGTAACTTTTCCAAAAAATATATCCCAGATAAAGTAAAGCCATTCTCATCCCCCGAAAGGTTACCATATGCGTAGCCAATCAACTTGCAGCTATTCCATACAAGCTATTCCATAAAAGCTGCAAGTTGATTGGCCACACATTTTTCAGGACTAGAACTTGGAGCAAGTTCTATCATCGTGGATATAATTAGGCGATTTGCACTTTTTAACTCCGACTTTAAAGACCGTTAAATTGATGTGTTTTACCGCTTCGTAAGTTTTCCAAAAAATATTCCAAATACAATAAAGCCATTCTCATCTGCCGAAAGGTTACCATGTGCGTAGCCAATCAACTTGCAGCTATTCCATACAAGCTATTCCATAAAAGCTGCACGTTGATTGGCTACACATTTCTCGGAACTGGAACGTGGACCTAGCATCGTGGACATATGCCTTGACAGATGAAGACTTCGGAGCACGAATTTTACGTAGCTTTTCTTTTCAAAGACCGTGCATGCTTACAGATTTGACGGAAAATTCGCGATATTATTTACTAATTCGATGTGTTACAGCATCGATTGTGTTCTTAAAATTACGAAAGCATGACTTTTACGTTTTATCCGCTAGACGTTCTCACGAAAATTCTATTTTCGTGGAAAAAGCGCCGCTCGGCCTGCAAGCGTCCGGAATTAGCATAAATCGGACGTTTCGGCAAATTGCAGATGATCTATGCGGCCAGACGCGCTCTATTCCGCGAAGCGTGTCCCCCGTATTTCGTAACGTCACGGGCGAGGAACAGGTGGACACTTTTCGAAAATTATAGATCGGGCGGGACTTCTGAAAATTGCCCGCCAATTCCACACTTCGCCGTTTTCATTATGGTGTCGTGACGGAGGTCAGGAAAAAAAACGAGGGAAGGAGGAAGATCCAGGAAGGCGAGGAAGGCATTTCGGACAAATTACCGGCGGGACCGTTGCGCAGCGGAGAGCCCGGGTTATGGCCCCGTGGCTCCTAAGACCAATTATTCGGACAAACCTAATTATATCTGCCTCCACCTCTCGTCCTCTTTCCCGCTTGCCCCATAAAAAAAAAAGCGGACAGGTTGCTACGAAGTTTTCGATCTTGCACTCGGAAGCCGGGCAGATGTCGCGCGGCGTCCATAAATGTCTATATTTTACGCGTACGCATGTCTAGAGATAATGGGATAATTAACAATTTTAATGGCTTCCGCGGGGAGACCGGCGCATTTACATAATCCAGTATATTTACAGCACATTTTACAGGATACGTGAATCTCATTATCCCGTTTGCAAATTCATTTTACTCGAATTTTAGCGTTTTAGCAGATACTAATATTGACGGTAGCCATAATATCCGCAGCTATTCGCAGATTGCTATTCGCAGCAGCGTCCAACGTTTGAGCGGAACAAACAGGAGGATGCTATATTACACAAATAAAAAAAAAACGGAGATGACTGTGATTATTTTGCCCGTCGCGTATCGAACGCGAGAATTAAACCGCGTGTTCGATAAAACTTGTCTAGTCCGCCGCTGTGACTGTCACATCCATTTCAATCCGTGAAATTGAATCCATATCCGTGTTTTTTCCAACAATTTTTTTACATGATAAGTCGACAAGGACGTGTATAATTTTGTAATCTTGTATAATATTTGTGTCAGCATGGTACATTTTTACTAGCCGCATTTTCCAAGTTTGTTAAATCAGTTGTTTTCTTAACATGAAGATAATCAGGGCGTTGTCAAATTATACGATTCGCTTAATGTGACAACGATCCTTCGCTTCTTCGAAGTACAGGCGTCCCAAAGTGCTCGTATTTCGTGCCCTTTTTTTTGGTCTCCTCCCTGTCTTTCCTCGACCGATCGAGGAAAAAATAGCGGTTAACAGTTCGAAATGAAGTTCGAACTTGCTGAAAGAGCCCGGGTACCTCCGAATATACACCGCACGAGGAGCGGCTCGCCCGGGTCGCCAGCTTTAATTCGGACGGCCGACATATGGTAGCTTTCGGACGCGCTGCGGCCTGCGCACGACTGACGTTACGGCGCACAGTCGACGACAGGCGATCTGCGGTTTCTGTCATTTACCGATAATCATTCGGTGTATTCACCCTGTGTGCGCCGCCGCCGAAACCCCTACCAATACATTGTAGAGCGCGGTCACGGCCTAGCTTCCGGCCACGGAGGTGGACGCCAAGCCTGCCGATGCCGCGTCGCGTCGGTGCGCGCAATGGTCGCCAAATTGTTCCCGGTCGTCCCCGGAAAGATGACACGTGGCCACGGTCCCGGTCTCGGTCGTTACTTTTATTACTATGGGTATTGCTTCCGGTCCCGGGGGACAGGCCGGCACGGAAGCGCGGCGAGCGAAGAGCACCCCGCCGAAGAAGCGTTATCTATCATCGGTCTATCGAGCAGGTGCTCGCAGATAGGAGCCCCGACAATAAGATCTCCGTTCTTCCATCGCACGATTGCGACGGTAACTGTCTCCGTTGTCTTAGGCCCGGTTTTTCACTTTCTGGTTCATTGTTGGCCGGAGACTACTCGGTTCTCTGTCTCTTCTTAGATACAGTAACATAGAGAAAGATGGAGGAGTCGACTGACTTCTGGTTGGCGGTTGACCAGAGGATGAGAAACCGGGCATTGGTCGAAAGCTCTTTTTTTCACGCCGTCAGCCGAAGGAACAAATTGTGTGTCTGTGATTCGGCAAACGGATTCATTATGTAATGCACATCGTCATGTGTCACTTGCGTTACCGTGTTGTTATAGACAGGTGTGTACATCGATATTGTAGCGGGAGAAAGTTACGTCAAGGGAAAGTAACACGAGTGATGTTCGTTAGTAATTTATACGGTTGTGCAACTAACAATCGTGATAATCTCGATAGCAAAAGACTGTATATATGATCCAGGGTAGGTATTGTGTATATCGCCGAGAGTACGTGACTCCGAAATTATTTTTCCGCTGCATGAATTTTTGCGAATCTTTGTGAAACGAAACATTCACGGTTAAATGCACGCGAGCTCAACGATGTCCAATTCCGATTACTTTACTTAATACGCGGGGGCGAAGTTTTGGCGTGGCGCAATTTCTGCCCGCGACTCGGTCTCTTGTCTCGTGCACGACATCCCCATACACGGCCGGTTTCGCCGGCGAACCCTTGAATAATTCACGGTAAAGTATCGCCGACTAGCTGGCTCGGCTGGGCTGGCTGGCTGGCTTGGCTGTTCTGGCTGTCAAGTCGCTATAGCACGGATCCACGGCGCGCTTTTCATTTCCAGTCGGCTTAACGCTCGTGTCGCACGCGAAAACGACGGGACGACGAGGAAATTAAGGGCTCTCGAGGACGTCACGATGGGAAAAACGAGGAGCTCGTCCTCTCGACGAGGGCGACTGTCCAACCCTCGTTCCACGAGCATGAGGAACGATCTCTAACTCGACTAAGCGGATCGTTCTCCCTCAACGTTCTCCCTACGGTCGACACGACACCGCGCCGACGTTGCCAGCGGGATCACCCTTTCGCTCTTCCGCCCGTCTCCTCGGCGTCTTTGTCTTTTCTTCTTTCATTTTTTTGTTCTTTTTTTAATTTCGACAGGCATTTAGCCAGTGACGGTAAACATTCGGGACACGCAAGCGAACGTGTCGCCCGTCCCGTCGCCCGCGTCGCGCCCCTCGCAGATTGCAAAGGGGTTCGATCCACCCTAACGTTTCGCTTTTTCATAATAAAATCGTCATGCGGTGCCCCGATTGGCTGGGATCGCTCGAAGGGTCCCACAATGCATCGGGGGCTTGTCCACACCAATATTCGAGGGGCGAGGGCGAAACGGAGACGCGAAACATGCGAGGGAAAGCGAAAGAGAGAGAGAGAGAGAGAGAGAGAGAGAAAGGGAGAAAGGGTGAGGGTAAAAAGAGAAGAGAGAGAGAACGCGACACATTGGCTCTCTCCTGTCTCATAGTCGGAGGCTGTCGCTGTGTAAATAGGGCACACCAAGAGACACACGCCCCACGCATTGTGTGTGCCCTCTCGTCTGAAGGGGCGCCCTTCCGTCCCCCAGTTGACAAAGGGTTGTCCCGGGCGCGCGGTCGCTTTAAAACTGAATTTTTTATTCAGCCGACAGGAAAGCGGCCATCATACGCGCTGCCACATTCCCTGTCCTTCGCCCTTTTTTTTTTGCAAACGTGTGCGAGTGGCATTCTTTTCCCGACGACCTTATGTTTTGTTCGCCATATCCGCGTATGGATAGAAGAGCTTATTTCCAATCTGTGAAAATGGTCTCTACGACAAATAACCGTAAACGTTGTTGAACTTTTTCCCATCTGACACAAACCGACCAGAATAAAGTATTGAGAATGAACGAAGTGAAATTAAAAGTAAAACACCAAAGCAACGATAATATTGTTTCTTAATCAAATTTCTGTATCGATAGGACGGCCCTAAACCTCTCGTGCAGCTTGCCTAACATTCCGCCCGCGGGATTCGTCGTTACCGAACAAAGAGGGATTCCGTTTTAGTCATCGCCGGGCCAGAAGAATGGCCAAAATCGCCATCGTCGTGGGACGTGCGCACGACCGCGTGGGGGGATGATCCGGGGTGGACGGGGGACGGGGGACGGCTTGGAAAGGGCGCTAAGTACACAGATGCACGCGTGCACGTTCCTGCGGAAGGTACTTACCGCCCCGCGTACGAGTGATTAGCGATATTTTATTTCGCATGGGAAACCGGACAGATGAGAACTAGTTGAGTGGGAGCTCAGCTCTCTTTCATTAGGGCAAGTCCCGTCTCTAAACCTCGTCTCTAAACCACCCCCGTCCACAATATTCCCTCCCCCTTCTCTCTCTCTCTCTCTCTCTTTCATTCTATTCCCCTACTCTCCTCCCTCCTTTCTCCTGCCTACGGCTTTTGCAACGTCCCCCGACGCTGTCACGATGGCGTTACATCCAATATCCTCCGGCTTGGTCGAACGGTTCCAAAATGGACAGGTCTCGTCGAGAGGACGGCAAGGAATTGAGGCTGCGCGCAGGGATTTATCGATTGTAAATCAGCGCGACGTTTACGGCCAACGATTCGGCCGTCATTGTTTCCGCGACGTTTATCGAAGTAACGCGACGATCTGCTACGCTCGTAGTTCATTAGAACTATAATGAACTCGCTAATGATCGCCAGTCCCTTCTTTCGAGTGACACCGTCGAGAGATGCGTTACATCGCTCTATAAAGGATCGATCCGCACAAATGTACGTCCGGTATTTTCTCATTTGCGGTATTCGATGATATTTTATTAACGCGAACAGTAGACATTGCGATTAGAAATCATACAAAATTGTGGATTTTTTAAGAACATTAACGTTTTCAATATAATCGCACGTAAACGTTATTTGTTGGAAATCATTCTTCATCTTTAACACTAGTATTAAAAGAATAATGAAGAAAGACATCGATTCTATCCCAAGAACTTCCATGGCGTGTCACGTGCTAGCATCGATTACGACATCGTACAAATAATCGTAAGACCGAAGTTATATACACCCTAAAAAATCTGAGATTCATTTTGGAACGTGACATCTGCCCTGTTATTATCCGACCGCGCGACTGTACCTCATCTTCGAGGAATCGTAACGATGAGGTCTTCCGAACGTGAAGAGAGACGTGTGTCGACCGTTTTCACGTACACGACCAGCACACAGGCGCGGGCCTGAAGGAAACAATCACGGAACGCTTTCGTTAGGAGAGCGAACGAACGAATGGACGGAGAGGCAGGGACTTTAATATCAGGAATCAGGATCCGCCATTTCTCTCCACCGGGCGTGGAATCCCTCGTAAGGATATTTGTATACGCGCGCACACGTATAACTGTGTACGTATACATATAGGGCATGGAAGTTGGCAAACCCGTCCTTGTTAGCAGCTGCGTAGCATCCCCCGCCTGTTACACAATACCCTCGCGCTCCCTTGAAAAACGATGGGTGGATTAATGACGTCACGGGCAACAAGGAACGCACCTGGCTACTGTCCAGGATCCACCAATCCGCGGCGTCCTTCGATCTCCGCACGCCATCCGAGTATATAGAATAAACCAGTGCGACGCGCTATTTCTGGAGCGAAAAAATTAAGACGCCCACTCGTTATCGATCTTGAGTAATCTCGCGAGAAAATTAATAGGATGTCTAGCGTAGGTGCGCCGGGAAATTGGACAGGCGATATTGTGTCGTGATATTAAAATCAAAATCTTGCTTAGAGTTAAATAAAACCAGTGTTTGAAAATTATCGTAAAAGAGCGGCAACGACGAGTGAATCACATAGTATAAATCCTTTCGTGTTTCGGGCACTTCTTGCTCACAAAGTCGAAAATAAGGAAATAAAAAATCGTGTAAATGATTATCAGATTATTTCAATTTTCACGAACTTATTTTAATTGCATCATGCTCTTCAAATTTCATAATATTTTCTAATTTTTTCTATACATAATTCAAGCAATATGAAAAAACATAACTTTAGAAACGATGAAAGATACCGTAATATTTCAAAGCCGAAGGAAACAATGTGCATTAACACTGCATATTAGCAAACCTTGCTCTTTCTTGTTACACTTAGAATTCGAAGCTGACGGGGGAGGACAACGGAGTATCTTCTAGACTATTTTATAAACACTTTGGATATTTATGTTGCTCGAGAAGGCTGTATCGAGTGATATGAACCTGAAAATGAATTTAAAAATTGAAGCTTCTCGTGGGGCGCAGGACACGAGAACTCGGTACCAGTGGAATCCGTGCGCCAGTCGGTCGTTTTATTGTATTATTGTCACGACTCGCGGGGTCCTCGGGGGAGACTAGAACTCGTAGAAGTTCCACGACACGTTTATGAATTTATAGCGCCCTTTGTGCCCGACCCGGTAATCCAACGGACAGGTACCTACCGTTTATTGGACTCTTTGTTATTATACGTCGTAAAGAGAGACGGCGAAGGCGGGGGAGGGTGAGTTTTCCGCCCTGAAAAGGCGGCACGCGGAACCCCTTTTTCCTCATAATTAAGACGCGAGCCACACCGACGAACGGCGGGAGGAAAAGAAAGAGAGAAAGGGAGGGACAGAAAGAGGGTGGAAGGCAGAATCTTTAGAAACTTTTCAGTCGAAAAGATGGATGCAGGAAGGGGAAAGGGTTGCGCTGATGATGCATAAATTAGATGGGCTAATGGGCCGAGGTCGTCGCTGGAGATACCGTCTGAGAAAAGACCGGGGAAAATATTAATGCCCCGGGCTCTGACTAGCTGGTTGGCTGGCTCGTCTGCGGACGTCCGCGCATTTTCGGGGCGGACGCTCGTAATTACACTCCTTCGTGCTCTCTTTTTCGCGATCGGCCACCGCCATCAGCCGAATCGTCGTCAGGAGGCCCGTGGGAGCTACGTCGATAATCTCCGTGGAAAAGTTGAGGCTTCGACAAATCGCGAGATTTTCGAAACTTTGAGAAAAGGAACGGTCTCTACAAGAACAGCATTGAAGCAATATACACGCGTTGTACGATTATTCTGAAAATAGATTGAATACCGCTGTGTTGTGGATTTAAAAATTTCTAATTTCAGACAGTCTCATTTTCGCGCTGTTACAGCGACGACACGTTTTTGGAGCGATATAATGTCTGCGTAAGGATAATTTGAATCGGTGCCCGATGGCATTTGACCACATGCCATGCGCCGTTTGAATTTGTTAGATTGCACTTGAGAAGGGCCAAAACCTCATGGCCGAAACGTTGTGCCAATAAAGGAAGTTCTCCTGTTGCCAGTTCTGTCGGACTCTGTCTTACTCACCCAAATTATAATAGTTAAATATTTGCTGGCGGTTGAATGTTCAAATTTGGAAGAAATTTCTAATTTTTCCATGTTCTTAGAGATAAGAAACTTGTCCGTCCATGCAATCTATTTGGCATGATTTCTCTTCAGGACTCCGCAGCGAAGCGCAGCCAGTTCTTTATTATTTACGTAATATTAATAGGTATCACTTGTTATCCAATTACGCTGCCGAAATGAAAATCCGACCTGAACGATTCCAGGATATTCCGCTTTCTTGTCCACATCTACCAGTTCCGTTTCTATCAATAACTGATGATCCTTCTGACCCTTCATTAACCCCGATACATTAATTTCAATCCTTCCCTTCTCCCCTCGGACCTCTCTTTCACGCTCGCGCATATCTTACGTTCATATTTACATCGTCCGATGGGAATAAAACATGGAACGCAAACCCCGCAGCGACTGGCGGTGATATATCCAGCGTAATCACGACCGTACCCGGGATTCAAGTCTGGTAGCCATCGTCCTACGAGATCACGTACACGCTCGAGTATGAGATGAGCGCCAAGAAAGGTCTACGAAGGCACTGCGAGCAATAATTTTGCGCCGCCTCCTCGCACCGCCCTTGGACCCCCTCGGCGGGTACCAAGCGCCGATCTGACGCCGAACAACACCCCCGCCTCGAAACGCTTGGTCAATTACTCACGGCGCCGCTCCTTGTTCTTTCATAGCGATTTACAAGCGAATATCGCACGTCCGTCAATACGCGGCGTTGAGTAAATACTGAACGAGCTGCCGATGCCCCAAGTACTGTAAGCTAACGAGTCAAGTATTGACAAGGTAGTAATTAAATAATATCTAACCAAGTGAAAACACGTTGACTAACGTGATACAGACGTTACCAACTAACGATTTCATACCCACGCACACATACGCGCGCGAATTATGCTGTCTTCGAAAAGTGCAGATTTCTTGCGGTGTATCAACTCTATTTATGATTAGTACTTTCCATTGGACTTCCTCTTCGGCCCTTTCACGAATTCGTAACACGAATTCGAAACTCGGGTCTATTATAGGCATTTATATCTTTGACCACCTGCGGAGGTCGAATAAATCTCGCTGCGATAAAGGCTCTGTCAAGGCTCACCGTGTAAAAAAAGCCGTCCGCGAGTGAAAGCGAAATTAATTAGCCCGCCCTTGCGACGATATCGCTCATAAAATAAATACGGGCCGCCCGCCATCGGCGAGCGCACGCCGTGCGATGCGTGCATCGTGAAAGGCGAAAAATCTTTCTCAATAATGGCATCGGGTTTGCCAATCAGGGACAGGACCGTGTACCGATCGCGAACAGAAAACCGCGCGACCGATATCGCCCGGCGCGTACATATAGCGGTAATGATACACATATACACACGCGTGTATGCGCGCGCGCTCTCGGTCCTTAGATCCGCGTCTCTCCTGCGCCCCGTAATTACCAGGGTCGGCCTTCACCGCGGCAATTTGTCAAGGCTGTAATAATCCCAGCGGACCTATGGCATTGTATACATATCGGCAGATGCCTCCCACCGGACCAGATAACATCGCCGGGCCGGCTCTCGCCCGGTCTCGGCCGAGGCCCCGCTCTCTCTTCTGGGCACCATCGTCGGGGCCCCATGAAAACCATCCATTTCGAGTCCGCGGCTCACTATCATCGGCTCGGTTTTGACGCCCGTCTCAAATTAAAGCGAATCGACACGCGGATGGATACGCTGATATACCGGTATCCAAATACCCTCCCCCTTTCCTTCACCTACCTCTGTCGCATTTTTTTTTCTCACCGCCAGGTACGCGCACGATATGTTCCCACCTGTGTGACCGCTGTACTACGTAACACACGCGAAAGAGAGAGAGAGAGAAAAAGGGAGATGCCGAGCTGTAATTTATACGACTGACCCTCGTTACATCGCGATCCGTCATTCGCGATTATGAGGAAACGATGCTTCGCGAACTTTTAGCGACCGCGGAGGTGAGGAGGAAAGAAAGAAGGGAACAGGGTATTTATTATGAACCGCGGGGCTAGATTCCGGAGAAGGGAGAGGTCCCGAGAAAACACGGAAGCATCTTTGCGCTCAGGTAACAAACGATGAGAAGCGTGATTAATACTGCGCGGTACGATACTTTGTTGTGTAATATGTATTTTGAAGAAAGAGTATAACTGATCTTCCCCGCTATATACTCAAACACGCATACGTAGACAAGTTATTCTGAAAGGCGAATAAAGCGTTCTTAGGGACGTTGGAATTTCTCGCGCAAATTAAGGATTAAAATTTAGATTATTTTTCCATCCGAGAAATCGTCTATTTCTGCAACGGCTGCTGCGTGCAAACGAAGATTCATACGTTCGTTAAACGAGGTATTTCAACCCAATCGTCAGCGGCACGAGTCGAACCCGCGTGCATAACGTATCGGGCGGCCAGTACACGTAGCATGCCTCTAAACGCCGGAGATTTTAGGAAGCGCACGAGACGTTAAGTGCGCGTAATGAGTTTGCCTCCGCGAGATCGCCCGCGCGTTTCTCCCGACGGCGGAGACCTAAACGATTTTCCATTTCAACGATCGTCGGGTCTTTCCCAGAGCGCGAGATCGAGACGAAAGGGAGGGACGGAAAGAGAAAGAAACCAACCATGAAAACGACGCGTGGAATGGTAAGAGAAAGAAAAAGAGGAAGGGAAGATCGCTCGACGCGCTGCAACGTGACTAGCCACATCTTCTCCCTCCCTGTATCTTTTCTTTGTTTCTCTCTCTCTCTCTCTTTCTCTCCCCCCTCCCCCCTCCCTCCCTCCCCCATGCACGAGGTGCCTCTAGCTGGATCTCGGTTAATGGTGCATGGCAGTTGCAGGGGCCAGTACGTCAGGTCGGTGCAACAGAGTGCGAGCATCCAGCTATCTTGATGAGATCTTGTTTTCCGTGGGATCCCCCGCGGTGAGCCGCGATTCGTTCCCCGTGTTGCGCATTCCCGTTCCATCGCCGGAAAATCACCGATGACTGCGTATAGCACGACGTCGGCGTACAACACGTCGGCAACGACGAACGACAGGAAACGATCGCGGCGCATGCGAACGCGATCATCAGCGGCATAGAGAGAACGCGGGAGAGGAGAGAGCGAAATGCAGTTTTAATTACGCGCGCCACGGCGCATCGGTCGCTCGCGCCTTGCGCCCGCCTTAATTAATAATACAATTAACACGCGCCACGATCGCCGGGCCATTCCGTTTGAAAGTGAAAGTCCCCATCGCGTGTCTACTTTAAATTGTCGGGGAATTTAAGCGAGATTCGATCTCCGCGTCTAACGCGCACCCAACTAGATTCTCTTATTTCGAAACGTGCGTCGCTGTAATTTTTTTTGCTGTTAAATATAGTTTTGCTCGCGTGAGATACGGGCTCGTCGCAAAACGCGCCTAAACGCATCGCCGAGAGTTTAGGGCGCACGTACTATCTTTCGCATGGTCAAACGAATCTGATTTGTAAGTTCAAAATCGTCCAATTGCCTTCCTAAGACGAACCGGTTAACATTGAGTTTTGCTGGCAAAAGTAAACATCTCTCGTCTTAGGAAAGCTTCGCTCGAAAATGCACTTAGAAAACGCTCTAATTGATATCTCGAAAAAGACGAAGGCACTATTATGTGACCCATATTTCGGTTATGCCCATATTGTCCTGCCCGGAGGAACAACCAGTTTGTCTTTTCTTCAGCAGCAAAGGGTTCGTCCCTTTGCGGAATACGCCGAAGAATCTCCGGTCACATTCAACCCTAAAAACCGACGTCGGACAAAAAAATGGGGAGAGATTTTACTACGTCCTAATTGGGATGACAGAGACGTCATTGGCGGCCGCGATCAAAGGGACCGTAAACGTTGGTTACGGGTGTAAACTACGTATTTTAGTGTCACCGGGGGTTTTCTAGGCACCATAAGATACGCTGTTTATGGGGTTGTGTAACCCGCCCTCGTAAAGTAAAGGCGCGCATTAATAAATGAAGCGATTACACGCTGCGCGACCGGCGTTACCTGTCCACTTTGCGAAATCAATTCCGCGCTTTTTTCTCCGCGCTACCCGATACGGCCGTCAGCGCGCGGTAATGAAACGGAAATGCACGACGTTATTTATGCTGTTGCACCTCCAAGGAATTGACACTCGCGCGGCTCGTACAAACATTTACATTAATAAACTAATAAATTAAAAGCCAGATACTGGTAAATGTCTCGTATCCAATCGTATTTGATTCTGCAGATGTTACGAATCTCGCGATTCGTATACACGTATCAAACTACTAAAAAGATATCTTTGCCGAAATATCTTGCTTTTTATTAAAGGGAAATTTATCGCAAGAAATCCGGATTAAATGTACACGCATTATTGAAAATCTTGATCGCGTTGGGTTTCGAGAGAGATTTGACTTGTGCAACTTCCGTGATCTCAGCGATTTGATTTAATTAGGTCAATAAACCCGCCACTGAGCAAATAAAACCTGGCCGGCCGCGGTAGCGTTAGATGTTTAGCTTAAGGAGCGTATTCTGTAAGGAAATTTTCGTTCTATAAGCTCTGTAATTCCGTAGCTCTTTAGCTCTCGTACTTTTCTCTTTACAGTTATACAGTTTACAGTTATACAGAATTACAGAAAAAAGATTCAGTTAGGTTAAGCAAACGAGATACGTTGAAATCATGTTTCTTCGAATCTATTACATTTTTATTTACTTTTACTAAAACATTTGCTAGATTTGAAGAAACAGATGTGAATTCTCTTAGAAGTTCCAGTCTCGATGAAATGAAATTTTGGTCAAGGTAGAGAAATCATTTCTTTGAAATTGGATAAAAGTCTAGTGAGGTCAAGATTCAAAGTAAATTCGTGTGATTCAAGGAAACTTGTTTCTGGGTGCTGAGCACTTTTACACAATTCCTCGCGTTCTCCAAGAACGTCCCGCGGACGTTCTGGTTCTCCGCAACGTTCTTTGTTTGCCGTAGCATTGGCGAAAAGAGGGGATATCACTAGATAATGTAATTATCAATACATCAGCGCTATTATTACTGATACACCCGTTACTTGGTTTTTATATCGCCGTATGCCGTCGCTCGTCGTTGTGCAGGTGCCGGCGTGCACCGGGAATACTAATAAGATCGTTTACATCATACTCAGCTTCGCATTGTTGCGCGGAGTGTGTGATCAGCCGAGATTAAGCTCGATAATTAGATACACCCGAGAGATCGGATCGCGGAGTAATTATAATAACTGCGTCTCGGCCTTAATTAATCTTGATGAAAATTCCCTTATCGCCGCTATCGCCGCCGCTGTCAGCACCGTCTTACGACCCGCGGTATCTTTTTGCGGCGCGACACCGTTATTCCAGCAATACTACACGCGCGCTTCGGTAATAGACACGTTCTATTTAACGTGCAGCCATCCCATTGTTAGACGCATCGGAAAAGCGCACACTTATAGCGAATTCGATTGCTCGCACTAGTGCGCACTGAGTGCACACTAAGGCCGGCTTATAGTCAATTTTTATAATTAACTTCGGCTTAAATACACGTTCAAAGAGTATTTAGCCGAACAATGATCCGCGTGGATGCTGTACAGATCATTTTACTGACTGTGAAGTACTTCAAGAAATATTTAAGACGATTGTCAAATGTAAGAATTGACTGTACTGAGAGATCCATTTTTCGAACAAAACGAAATAATTTGAATCATTTTGTTGACGGAATCGTTCAGTTGAATATTATAAAAGGATTCTGCGCATGTTCACTCAACCAAATTTGTGTGTTGATATAACCAAATTTCCCCAAAAAAATTTTTTTATCGTATCAACTGAAAGATTTGTTTGCTCATATCCGAACAAGAAATTCAGTTGAGTCAACTAAATTTTGTTTCATTCAACAAAATGGGTCTCTCAGTGTGTAAACAAGCCGCAGTGTGCACTCAGTGCGCACTAGTGCAAGCAAGCGAATTCGCTATTAGATCGGTGCCGTTCGTAAACGCGCGGTGAAAAAAATGGCTACCGGACGTTAACGTTCCTCTTCGATTTAGAAAGTTACTCTCGAGGGACACATAATTTCGCCCGCGAACGAGCTCACCGGCGAAAATCAGTTCTTCGGAGGCGCTGTATATTTCTCGAGGCGACGTTTTATACGATCGTAAAGGCTTAGCCTCGACTGGGCCCGCCGTGAACGGGTCCAGCGTTGTCCTCCTTGTAATTAGAAATTTATGCACTAGTTCGCGGACGTGTTATTCAAATGTGACACCCCCCACCTCGGCCCGGCCCGGGCCGCATATCCCGCGCCGTAATAATATGCGATATTTATGCCCGCGACGATGTACGTCATTAATTATCACCCTAACAGGACACGGAGGACAAGCGCGACTACGTGTTACACATTAAAAATCGACCTCTCCGTCATCCGATTATTCTCCTCGCTCCCTCGCCGCGTTTCAGATTGTCCCGTATCCGGGGGATAAATTCTTCCGACCGACGAAGGGACACGATTAAGGTGGAGCGGGGCTGCTTTGCTCAGTCAAACAAAAATTCGGACAAAAAGCTTCCTCTCTTAAACATTGAAAACCCCTGTACCAAATTTTTCATCTGATTTTCTTTTCTTTAACTTGGTGGATTAGGTGGCGAGTGTGGCGCAGAGAAATGCGCGCTGCTTAGTAAACATATGAACAAAAAGATCCGAGTTCAAATCCACGGACACCGCTGGTTTTTTTTCGGAATCTCCCGAAGGGAAGTGGCAACCACCGAGAGTATCTTGCCACACGTGTACCCCTTTAGGGGTATAGTCCTCCAGATGGGAGGTTTTCTCCAGCAAATTTAGCAGCCTACCGAAGATGAAGTAAAACCAAATGTTCAAAGTACCAGAACTGGATAAAACCAGCTTTAAGCCTAATACTTGAGGAAAAAGAAGAACTTCATGGTTGAATATTCAATAGAGGGACTTGCGCGAAAATATTCTCGATTTAGCGTCGCACATATCGAATTCTCGCGCGTCTCAATCCCGATTACATCGCACGATTGGATCCGATACGTAAGATTACGAGCTCGTAACGCGCCGGCGAAGGAGAAACGAAGAAGCGTCTCATTTACGATCGATCTCGCTCCTGTCGCACGAGGACTCGGCTCGCGAAGAGAACACGGGATAACCGGCGGCGCAGCTGCCGGGATCGTAAAACCCAATCAAGAGCCCCGCGCGGGCGAGCGCGGCACGGTCTTTCGGAGAGCCGCGTCTTTTAATAAACCCCGGGATCTCGCCGAGATAGTGGGACCGGGCGCCGGTGAGACAACGGGGGGTGTTCCGGCGCGGTCTTTAGAAGGGGGAGTGTAAAAACACCGGCGAGAGAGAGAGAGAGAGAGAGAGAGAGAGAGAGAGAGAGAGAGAGAGAGAGAGAGAGAGAATTAGCCACCCTCGGCATCCTTGTTCCTTTCTCTTTCGGCAACCCCCATCGAGAGAACTAACTTCTTGACACCGGGTCGACCGGGGGAGACCAGATAACGATCCCGAACTGACGTATGCGTGCCGCGCGAGCGTTTGTTACGCGGCGCGATTAACGACGCGAGCTTTCATTACGTCGGCGGCCCGACGTAGATTTCATTAACGCGATTTACAGGAGCCCCGAATAACGCAAGGAACGCGCGGGCAGCGGGGAAAAGAGCTTGCCCAGAGGGAATAAAAAACGGGGTACTTCTCGCTTTTGTATTTATGAAAACGCCTCTCAATTAAATCGCTGCCCTCCTCCCCCGGGTGCTTAACGCTCGACAGAGGCGAGGAGAAGTGATTTCTCGATCTGCGACGGGATAAGTTTAGCTCCTTTGTGCTTTCGAGAAAAATACGCGCGCGTAGATGAATCGTTTTTGCGACTTAAGAATCCGAGCAGCTTGCGTAAACACGCCGGTGCTCGCCGGGAACACCGTGCAAATCGCGTTTTCTCACCTCGCGCGCCTGGAAAAGGGAACGATCCTCTCTTTCTCGGGGCACACCTCGCCGTGAAATCCGTACGAACGTTCGAAGCGCCCGCGCGGCGTGTGGGCAGGGTGTTTCCCCTGCGCACGACGCCAATAGGTACGATTTCGCGTCTAAATCAGCCTTTCTATCTCGCAGCGGCGGCCACGATAATGGTCGATCGAACCGGCAGCGCGCGCGGCCCGTCGATGGTTATGGAAACGCGTTTCCCTCGCGCACTTTTTCTTCTCGCCTCTCGCGCATTGTCGATCCATCGGATAGGGAGATACCCGAACGTTGTCTTCGAGATCCGGTCTTTCGACCTTTTTCCTCGCGCGTGGGAACGCGCGAGACCGCGCGGCCGAGAGGGAAGAGAGCGATTTTGCCCGCGTCCCGCTGAAATGCATTGTCCATTCGAAAATCGCACGGGGGGCGGCGATACATCGCCGGCGGCCCGGCGCACGGGTATCGACGCCGGGTATCGACGGCGATGGAGTCGACGGCGCGCCGAGGCACGTTCGCGCGCGCTCGCGTGAAGGAAGGAGATCGGTATCTTCACGCTGCGTGGCCGCGTGTTGCGAGAAATGGAACGTCGACGGCTTGACAAATTGCCCCCTGATTCGCGTTTTCGCTAAAATCAATCACTCCGCCGTTAGCGTGTCACCTTTGCACTCGACGGCGCGCCGTAATTGCCGGATTCTCCGGCGTAATTGCGACCGCGCGCTGCATCATCAGCACGAAACTTTGCGATGATGCGCCCGCGCATCGTACTTTAGCCTGATCTCCGGCTGAAAGTCGCTCGGCAACCGATCGATCGATCGATCCTTGCACAGGTCAACGTTAACGTCAGCATAAGTTCCTTATCGTGCGCCGATGCTGTCGATAGTACTTTTCGTGTACCTATTCTACAGGGTGTCTCATTTTAAACGATCCACGCAAATACCTCCAAAAATGCGAAAGATACGGAAAAACAAATGTTGTTTGAAACGTTCAAAGTTCAGCCGTCCCAAATATTACTATTTATCGGAGTTGTGCCAACCCTAATTGGACATGTGATAACCATATCGGTCTCTCCGTGTAGTCTCCGTGAAAACTAGACGTTGATCCGGCCGTTTCCCTCCTGCTCGAATATGAACAGTTTAATGCGCGTGAAACTGTCGTCCGATTCTGAGTTTCTCTCTTTCTATTCATAGTTTTACGAAGAATATTTGACAAGTCCAAATTACACGGCATATAAGATTATGGAATGTAATTTTATCTGGCGCAAATTGTAGATCGCCTGAAATGGATTTCACTCCGCACGGCTAAATTTCTTCAAGACGTATATAGCGCATGGACTGGAATATCGTCTTATGACTGTCACAGTTTCGTTCGATTTCTAATATATCTGATCTATTGTATTCAGAGAAGAGTCGATTATGTCGAGCTGGAAATCGTCGTTTCCCCGCGATCTCCGATATCGATTCCTATTCTCGCCGTTCGAGAGCCGATGAAATTAATTACGCTCGCGCGGTGTCTGCGCCGAGTTTCGAAAGGAAGTCTCGGCCGGGAGTGGAGATGCGGCTCCCATTTCTTGCTGACGCATCGCGGCATGTGTATGGGTGCGGTGTCGAGTGTATACCCAGCAGCATCGTCTCTCGCAGCAGCGCACTGTCTCTCTTCCCCCGGTACACCGAGAAACAGGGGGAGAGGAGAGAAATCAGGACCAGCGGTCTAATAAAAAGATATAGGAACGATAATGCAGTCTCCAGAAGGTCCTTTGGAGGCACAATGGGGTGTATCATGGCTGGGATGACACGGCCGTTTCTGTCAATGGCTACCCACAGGCGTCGCATTGTGCCTTAAGGTCTCTATATCTCTCCCCCCCCCCGTCCGTCCCCCGAGAACTCGCGAGCGAGTCGCGCGTCATCCTGCGAAACTCCTCCCCGGGCGGTAAGAGTCGCCGGAGGTGCCGTCGAATTATTCTCTTCCGGCTGGCGATCCAGGCGATCTCCGATAAATCGTCCACCGTTCGCTGCGAATCCTTTACGGCAGGTCGCCCCGTCGCGTCTCGATCGCGTATCGATCCGAGAAATACTGTCGGCGATGCTCTTCAAATATTTTTTTTTCTCCCCTTAGGGCTACAATCTTATACATATCTCCACATGCAACACTTATCCTAAATACTCCTCTTAACCTAAACTTAAATTTATACTTACAACTACGCTTAAACCTGAACTTATGAACTAATTACTCTTTGGGAGAGAGGGCCATCTCTTTCTAGGTCCTCTCTCTCTCTTCCCCTCTACATATACAATTGCGCATACGTCGTTCTTTCTCTTATCATTTAGGAAATGTATACCGATGTTAAAGAAGAGTCATTGATCCGTTCGTTTTTTTTACTTTGGACGATGACACGGAGACAAAAGGTAAAAGAAGTTTGTACTACGCGATGTGATTTGATCTTGTAGGACTCCCTAGGGATCTCCGGAGTATTCGGTGACAGGCAAACAAAAGGTTGTCGAGGGTCCTTTGCGCTACAGTGTTTTTCAAAATTCATAACGGCAGGCCTCGATTATCCGGGGCATGTGGGGGGTCTTTCATCGTAGTCTTGATCGCGCCACGCTACTTTCCCTCGTATACAGGCGATTTTCCACAAGAATACGATATTCAAGTAATTCTTTTGTCCGTTTCGTTAGCTCGTTACTCGCGCGAGAGGATCTCAAAAGAGATAAGACGGCGGGGCCTTGCGATTCGAAAGTTTACCTTTGCGGATTATGCCCGGTAATTCCGAGCATACTTTACATAATTCGTCTCGCTGTCAAACTCGGGTGAACCGATTGACCGGAATAAGAAGTAAACGGACGATATCGATGTATACGCGGCTCGATTGCGATGCGAGGGAAATGACCTGTAAGATGTCTAGAATAGTCTAATTTTCTTCCAAACGCGTCAGATTTATAACGTAACAATTTGCTGTCACTTCATAACCGGCCGGGACGGAACGAAAATGAAACGGTTCATCAGTTAAGCTCCATAAATCCGTCGAGGAAGAGCGAGACAGAGACTCGTAGCCCTCGTTTAGCCTCACACACGCGAGAACGGTTCGCGTCCGCTTTCCTGGACCGTAGCCTATTAAAAAGATCGAGAACGAGGGAAGATCGCCAGACGGAGACGAAACTTATTGCGGGAAACGGCCGCGGCTCGAACGACTGTTTTTCCCATGAGCGCGGGGCCCCGGTCTATGCTGCGAGAGCAAATTGAAACGATAAGGCGGATATAGCGCGTCGGCACGCGATATCGCGCAAGCGTACGAAATTGATACGAGCGAATAATAACTTTATCTCGTCGACGCTCGTCGATGCCCGCGCCTTTGAATGGACCGATCAATTCGCTTCTCTAACGTCTTTTTAACCCAATTAATTAACGGGACTCGCGGCGGGCGGGGCGGGACGCCGGCTAATGCGAAATACTTGTAGTTGACCGGCAGTGACGTCATCGGCACGTCATCCGCGCCTCTCGTCCTTCCCCGGCGTGATCACACGCCGCTCCTCTCGCTTCCGCCGCTATAATAGATATTAATTGCCGCACGCGCGCGCCCGACGATGCGCCGCCTCGATCGATGCGCGGGCTCTTATCGTTTTTGCGCCACGAGGCCTGACGATTGACAGGGGAACGCGAGTCTCGTTACGGCTGCAATAATGGGATCTTATACGGCGATTTTACCTCGCCCCGCGAAGAGTCTCCGTGAGGCAACTGCAAAATTTCATTTATTTATTATTAAATGCTTAAATGCGTCACCGCGATCATTCGACTCGCATACTTCTCACTCGCACGAACCACTCGAGCCCGCGCGAGTATCCGGTATTCTTTGAAAGTACCGCTATCGAGTCACGATAATCGATCGCAAATCTTTCTTACGCCGCCGGTCAGAGCGCCGAACGTTTCCGAATGGATAAATATTAGCAGCGGACAGCAAACACGAGATCGACAAGGTCAAACATACCTGCCGAGGCACCCGAGTCAACCTGATTTATTTTTCTACGAGGGATTTGCTCCTGTCTTTGCTACGTTGCCCAGGAAGATCGGCGAAAGGGAATCCGTTTAGCGCTCACCCGGATAAACACGCGCGATCGGGTCGGGTCTTCGTCGAGACCCGTGGATCCGGAAGATGCGGCGATGGGGACACAACGTGGTCGGCTTCCAGACAACTTCGTGCGCGCGTTTCTCGCGCGCCGATCTGACCGGGACAGAGTTAAACCTATTATTATCATAGCCCGTCCCCCGTAGTGAAAACGACCATCTCGCATGGTTGATTCGTCATCGGGGGAGGCGGGAGAGCCTGATGGCGGTCACATCAAAGCCGAGACCCTCGTGGGTCTTTCTCGCGACGTAGGACTCGCACGACAGGACACGTCTGTCGCGTTTGTCGGACAATCTTATCCCGTTCATATTTCTTCTTCCTTTTATCTCACATTTATCTTTATACCTCATGTCCTTCTCCGTCACTCCGTGTGCGTCGTGTGGCCCCAGCAGCCTTTTCGTGTCGTCTAAACGGAGCCCGGCCCAAGTCGAGTCTGCGCTCCGTTAATTGGTTCGCTTTTCGGGAAACAAGCGTGTCCGCGATACAAGTCTGTAGTTTTTAATCCTTCGCGTCTCACGGGATTCTCCCGTGGACGAGGAGCAGGAAGAAGAAGTGGACGGCGAACCCGCGAAGCAAAAAGACCGACCGACCGATCGCGAGGAGAGCGACGAGCAAAACGAAGAAAGGGAAGAACGAGATGAAAGCGGAAGCCCCCGGAAGAACAAAAACCGTTGATATGTGATGAATCGATGAATTCCATACGCGTCCGTGTACGAACGGCACTTGTTGAACCGCGTGCGCGCCGATATCCGATAAATTATATTAGCGATAGTTGCGACGTTATTTAAAACAAAATGTTTCCGCGCGCGTTAGATCCGTTACATTCGACGTCAAGAATTGCCTCGGTGTATAGACAAATCTATATTGAATTTGAAGAAACGGTTAATTACTTAATCTCTGAAGGATCGAAGTCACGAATGCTGGGCAGGCAAGAGCCTTTGAAATGTAACAAAATACGATCAGCCGATGTGCTGGTCACAGCCTGAAAAGGCATCCGCAGCACACGAGACGCGAGTGGTCCCCGTTCGCGACCACAAAAAGATGCCATTTGCAGGACCCGCTGAAAGAGCGCGGTCCGGCGCGATAAAAAAGCAGAGACGACTTCTTCCGAGAGAAGAATGATTTCGGGGCGGGCGCGGAGGCTGTGGAACCGAAAGATCGAAAAAGCCATCGACAGGCGGCAAAATCGATAGGAGCCGTGGCACCGAGCATCAATCGTTGACTCATCCCATTTGGATCACAAAAGTACGTCGAATTGGGTCGCCCTGGGTCGCTCGTAGGACCCCGAGTGTAAGGCCCCTCATCTCATCGGGGCGAACAATTATTTTGCGGCTCCCTCTCTCCTTCCCGCTCTACCTTTCTCTCTCTTTCTCTCTCGCTTATCTCCTATCCGGCGCTGCTTCAGTTCGAGACAGAATATATATCCCGCAGCGCGACGTCCACCGACGCGCGGCAAGACAAATGGCCTCGTGACGGCGGCTACATTACGTTTCAAAACTGGCCTAATCGTCGGCTTTCCGGCGATGAGAAAGAGGGGCCCCGATATATAGAGCCCGCGGGGCCATATACCTGCATCGACAGACGCAGCGCGGCGAAGCGAGGCGAGGCGAGGCGCGGCGAGGCGCGGCGCGGCGCAGCACGATGCATTGTCTTTTCCGCGCTGCCGCAACGTCCTCTCTTTTTAAAGATTCATCGTCGGCACGCTTTCCAAACCGCAGAGCGATTTTCGAGCGTGGATTTTCTCATTCGTAAACGAGCGCCGCTTTCTTACGACGGAGAGGACGGAGAAAGAGGGAGAAAGCACCGCGCGAGAGACATTGCCAGCTGTATCGTTAAATTTTCGAGCGCGGCCAAAAATCGACGCGTTCGGCGGAACCAACGTTTCTCCAAATCTCCTCGGTGTGTTATATTGTTTATAACGCCATCAATATTACCGCCTCGGTATAATGTCCTCAATTAATCGCCCTCTCTGGTTTATAGTTTACGAGAGAACGGCGCGAGAACAATGGCGCTCGGGCAAACTATCGCCGATTTATTTCTCTATTCCGACGATGCTCCGTGCTTAATCCGGCTGTAAAATTAATGATCAGCTCGTGTCGAAGCTGCGACCGCCTTGCGCAACGGACCAGCCGTGATTCGCGAAGAGATAATCGTACACCTGACGTCGAGCCGTGCCGAACCGAGCCGAGCCGAGCCGAGCACGGCGCGCGATGAGCCCGCGCGAACTTCTCCGCTTTGACTCCATATAGAAGTATGGAATGCTAATTATTATAATCACGCGTGCAGCGTACGGGGAGAAATATCGCGAGTTATTGTTCGCGATATTACGAGCGACGTGAAAAGGATCTTGGAGACAATTGACCAAGCGCATTGTTTTCCGCAAGAAAAATCGGCGCGACGGCCAGCCGATATTCCTCTGTAATATCCGAAATTTCGAAAGAATTATTTTGCACGCACACTCGCGCGCGCTCTCGCCGCTACACGTCCATTAAAGAATTAACCCCCTCGTAGCGCGGCGTGCCGACGCGCAAAAATAACCCTGGATTTCGCGAGCCGCCGACCAACCCGCCCTTCCCACGCCGCAACGAAAGCCGGCAGCGGCGGCTTTCCCGGCCGCTTTTTTTTCGGCGAATTTTCCGCGAACTACCCGAACGATCGTCCTCGGGAGTAGCCGGAAATCGCCCTGTTATTCGTCGAACGTTGTGCAAAAACGCGGAGGCGCGAAAAACCGATTGTAATCGCGCTGGGTCTACAGAGACCCCGCGGATTCGTTGCGCCAACAATATGCGCTTGAAAAAAAAAAAACAGCGATGCGAAAATCCTATGGGTATAGGAGTGTTTGATCGAATTATCGATGTTACAGACGGTGTACAAAAAGAGGGACAGTGAATCCGTTAAGTTGAACTATACAGAGTGCTCGACACAGCGAACGTTCTTTCAGTCGCAGATTCTTCCGTTCTTTTTTTCCGCGATCTTTCATTTGTTAATTTGGCCATGGTCGAAATTTCAAGAGACGCTATCTGTCGCAGGTTTACTAGTCGAGCACGAGAGAAGAAAGGCCCGTTTCTTTTAAGATGAAACATAATTTCCATTTAATTAATCAGAATTCTTCAATATCGCCAGCGGCAATTGACAACGTCAGTGTTTTCTTGACCGTACCTGGGCATCTTTACGGCCGACAACCCTTATCGGCGCGCAGTTCACAAAAGTCGAGAATATACGCGTAGGCAACGTCTTTATACTGTTATTACGACAAATATTATCATATGCCTCGGTGGTCGAATTGGCGAGACGCCTAGAGTGTAGGGAAGTCCAGGTTCAAACCCTGGCTGAGGTAATAATTTTCGCAATAAATTTTCTGTATTATTAAAGATGCTAACAAGAAAACACTGACGTTGATATTTCCATTTATTCACGAGCAATGCTTCTTCGAGCTCTCTTTAACAAATTATTCGAAAAAAAGTCAATAGAATCGCTGCGAAAGTAACTGCTCCGTCTTGAGAACGTAATTTTATTACGAGTAAAGGTCTGTATCTAAATAACAGTCTACCGCCGTCTAATTCGCCGTTCGATTACGTATGTACTCCATATATCACAACACGGCGGTCGGACAAGCGATACCTTCGAGCGAGGCAATCTCCCGAGATCGGACGATCAAGTCCGATGAAATGTTTCCACGGCATAGCACCCTCGGTCGCAGGGCGTGACGCGTTTTCAGTAAGAGCCCGAGACTGCATTGTCCGGCGCTATTCAGCATCCGAGCGAAGATACATTGACCCACGCGGGAGAACACTACGGGAGATATGCGAAGGGAGGATTTGCGTCAAGTATCACTAGCGTAGCTAAAGGAATAGAAACCTGTCGCAGGCTCACCCGCGGTGTGTGAAAGGAGGAACGAACCGGGTGAACCATGCAAATTTAGGTCGGTCATCGGCGCCTGCGAGGGCACATTGTCCCGGCGAGGCTGAAAAAGAACTAACGAAATCCCTGCCGAGGTCGTTGAGCAAATACTTCACGATTCGAGATCGATGTTTACGCTATCGATCAATGACGAGAGGGAAGGAAAATCGCGCCCTTTCATCTTATTAGAGTGTATTATGCTAGAAACGATTTCGTGAGCACGAAAATTGTAGCGTAAGCAACGTAGGGAGGGGCAAAATTGTCAAAGTAATTATTGTTAAAAGTATCTGGTAAACGTGCATCCATCATCGGAACGATCCAACTCGTGCACGCTGAATAATAGAGTTCATAAAAAGGCGATTACGCGTTCATAAAAAGCGTGGAAAAAAAAGCTAACGACGGCCGAAAAAGGCCGTCGAGTGCCCCATGCGGAGAACACGACCGTTCCACGTTCGGTAACAAATGATAGTTTTCATAATTAGCGGCTCCTTTTTTTTTCCTTTCGTTTTCGAGCGACCGCCTCGCCGCCAGCACAGCGGCGAATAGTGTCGAGGAGCAGCAGGTGCGCGAGATAACCCTGAAGAGATGAATTCTTCCGAAACATGACACTACATAAAATTGACATTGAAAAGTCTGAATTCGATTCTTATCGATTGCCCGCTTCACTTTCTTTTCAATGAACGTACCACGAGCTATACCCGAAGTTCAATCGGCGCAGGTGGCAAATTTGCGTAACGTAATGCACATTTTACGTTCTGCAATCTGAAGAAAGCAAACTTACGAATTAGAGGAGGAAGCGAAGGAACATTATCGGGGTAAGATTGGCAGGAAACACGCAACACAGGTTTACACGGCCGAAATACAACGTGGAAGAGATAACGTCCTCCTCACGGACACCTGGTAGATCTTTATCTGTCTCGGGGGGGGGGGGGAGGACACAACGGTCACTTGTCGTGCCCGGGGTCTTTTACACGTTCGTGCGAACGATTGCGACAGGGCACGGTGGTCCGTCGCGATGGTCTTTCGTGGGGGTCCCTTCGGCTCGTCGGTATTGGTTAACTTTCTGCAAAGCGGCGATCGGGTAGCACGATCGATCCCCGTTGCGCGAGGATCGTGTCAGGGCTGACTATGAGCCAACTTTTACGTAATAACCGACGTCTTGTTCCAGCGAACTGTTGCGAAATGGCGTCCGCGCGGCAGAAGACATAAAGTCTCACGCGAGGACGAAAAGGCAATTTGTTGAGGCCGTCGATGCGTAAGCGAAACCCAATATTCAATTACGCCTTCAGTAGGTCAGCCGAGTCACGAATAATGGCAGGAGCGTTAAGAAAACTCCAACGTTGACGTCTTCCTCGACCCTGAGTAAGCGTCACAAAATCTTTTTCCAACCTCGCAGACGTAAAAGTGAAACGAGACGGGGGAGCTCGATTGAATTGTCCGACACTTTGCGCGTTACGCATCTTCCTCTTCTCTCTCTCCTGCCCGGAATATGCGAGTACTCGAAAAGATAGGCGAGTACGGAGGAAAGATAGTTGCGGACAAAAGAGAGTTTGACACAGCCGAAGGAAGTCCGCGGGGATTACGCAAACTCCATCCGTGTAATTTCCCTAACAACGTAATAAGTGACTTCTTGCTTACTTTACGCGGACGGTATAATCTTCGGCCGGCCGCCGCCAAAGGACGAATGGCGTCGGATTGAAAGTGTCATTATAAACGCGGCCATTAATCACAATGGCGTTGGCACGAACTCGACCGCGGGCCTCCAGTTTCAAACGCGACGTCGCTCTCGTAGCCGCGAGTCGCGTGCTGTTCCCCTGAGCTCTGAATTTCCGAAAGAAAGGATTTTCGAACATCTTTTACACATTCCAATATTCTCTCTCTCTCTTCCTCGTGTATTAGGCTTAAAGCTTGTTTTATCCAGTTCGTTCCGAAAGATTCCGAAAAAACCAACGATGTCCGTGGACTTGAACTCGGATCTTTTCGTCCATTTGTTTACTAAGCAACGCACATTTCTCCGCCACGCTCGCCACAGACATTCCAATTATATTATTTCTAATCCAATACTGTAACATATTTTTTAAATCGACGTTAACAGCGAATTCGGTTGCTTGCACTAGTGCGCACTGAGTGCACACTAAGACTTGTTTATAGTCAATTCTTATATTTAACTTTGTCTTAAATACATGTTTAAAGTATTTAATCAAAAAATGATCCGTATGGATGCTATACAGATTATTTTACCGGCTAAGAAATATTTCAAGAGATTTTTAAGGCAATTCGATATAAAAATTTACCGTAAACAAGCCTTAGTGCGCGCTCAGCGCGCGCTAGTGCGAGCAACCGAATTCGCTATTAGTTTCTAAAATGTTGGAGTTAAAAATCCTCAATTGTTCCCCATTGAAGAGGGATACGTTTAATTAATTTCATTTAAATCGCTTTCGAAAAATTAAGTAAAATAAATCAGTGGAGAGACCGGCCGAAGGAATGGAAATTATTCGATATTCGCGACGAGAGGCGGGTAGGGCGGGGGGGGGGATGGGGAGGAGTTCGCGATGGGATCGGCATCGCGAGTGCTGGCGACGCCGTTTGTACAACACTGTAAACAAGCGTTCGACAAGGTTACAGGGCGCGAGTAAATGGTATGTAAACCGTGTGCCGACTTCACCCTTGGCCTCTACCATCCCGGCCAAGTATCCCCTCTCCCTTTCTCTCGCTCGCTCTCCGCTATCCTCGCACTCCGCAAACTCCATTAAAACATTATCCACGTGCCGATGCGCTCGGAAAATCAGACGTGACTATCCAGCTTCCGCGGCGTATTGATATTACATCCCACCATGGACGTCCTCGTGCGGTTTACATGCATACGCACAAACACACGTACACACTCGCGCGCGCGCACACACATGTATATGTGTATATACATATATATATATACAAACATATGAACACATACACACGCCCGTACAAATTCGAATCTCCATTCCGTGGCCGGGCGCGCCCGGGATCGACCGACCGTCAGGCTTTCGGTTTTCGAAAAGGGGTCGAAAGCCTCCCCCATAAACACCGTGAGATGTGCGTGGGTTAAAAAAAAACCTGTCGATAGAGTCGCGGTAGTGCGGGCTCTCCGTTGGCGAACATGTCGGAGGGCGTCCGCCAGAAGCGTTGGGGTTTCTCGAGTAGTTGGAGAAATACCGCGGGCATTCATATCGACGGTGTAATCGTGTTTGTCTGGGAAGAGATTTTACTCAAGAGCGAGCGTATCTCAACGATCACGAGATATTGGGTATCCATCGCGCGGAAACGGCAATCCTGTCGTTAGGCGGAATCGATTCGGTTGCGTTATTCGACCACTCGGCGGCGCGGACTGATGTGATAATCGCGAAGGGATGCATTTCGAAAAATTTTCTGAGACTCGAGGCCGTGGAAAAAAACGGACATGCAACGCGCGGACAGGGGGAGGGGGTGGACGGGAACGAGAAACGGAGTAAATAACGGCGGATAATTCGTCGGCGTCGTGCATCGCGTCGCTTCGGGAAATAGGATTAGACTGCTCCGGGCGATTTTTCTTGATTCGCGCATTTTCCCCTCTGTTATTTGGACTGGAATCGGCAGAATAAAGGACACGCTCTCGTTTGATGTCGCGCAAAAATTAATTGGAAAATGTCACGAGTTAGTGACCTTTGAGTTCTCCGAAAGAGCGGGATTTAAGAATAGAAAATCTAAACCGAATAGTCAATTCGTAGTCAAATGACGTAACAACGTGTGCCGGTGCACGTACCGTTGACTCTTTTGTCTATTTTAGGGGAAAAAAAACTATCTCCCAAAAATTAATATTTTCTCTCCTCGGCGAATTAAAATACATAACGTCGATATGACACACGATGATCGTGAAGATGCAAATTTTTCGGACCCGTTAATTTAACCGCGAACAAAAGCGAACGGCGATCCGTTTAATTTTCATTTATATCGCGCAAATCAAACGCACGCGGGGACGTCGTTCGGTATCGGATTACCGTCCCCTCGATACGCGGACGTGCTCGCGGAAAAATTCGTTGACACACGCGCGTACACGCACGCAAAACGCGCGCGCGCATGCACACACGCCCGCGAATCCGGCTTCGACCGCGTGCACCGGTATTACGCAAAAAACAACGCGCGCCTGTCAGGGGAAATAAAACAAGGATCAGGTAAATAGCGACGGTCCGTAGATAATTCTGTTTTGTTTATCACTGCCGCGGGAAATGCGATTTCGTACGCCACCGACTGACGCGATTTGTTTTTATATTCAACGTATCCCGCCCGCGCTTCTCCGCGCGGTTATGTGTGTGTAATTCAGCGGCATACCGGTGCTCCTGCGGTATCTTGTGCGCGCAAAATACGGATTATCGATTACACCGTTGAAATGCGGATCCGCTCCTCTAATTAATGATTTTATTTAAAGCTGAACGCGAAACCGACATCGATATCGACAATCGTCAGCGATTTTCATTTTCGCGCATTTCGCGCGCGGCGAAAGGGGATCGTTTATCTAGTCGCGATCTCGCGTTCCAAATGACGGCGCGGCCGCGGCATTTTAGGTGGCGAGATCGTCATCGCCGTTTAATTAAATCGAAAAAACCGGATAGTCATTAATGACAAGTGGCGCCCAATCGCGATGACTCCTTCATTTTTATTGATCCCACGCTGGGCCCAGCCGCGAGGGTCGGGACCGCTCGCGGAGACCCCCCCCCCCCCGACGTGGCACCTACGACAATCGCGCTGGCCGAAGGCCCATCACTGCGGCCGCATGGAGCACACAGCCGCCCTCTCAAATCTTATCGATCGCGCAGAAAGAAAACGCGTAATGGACCTGCAGGCTGCGACGACTTTCTCATCGACACGCAATAAGGGACTGCCGGTCCCGAAGTCCTCGAAGAGAAAAAAAAAATACCTTCCGAGTCATATTATTGATCCTCAATCATCCGAAACGATCTTCGTATTTTAAAACCTCGAACCTAAATAAAGCTTTTAGATAAAGAGAGATTAAAGACAACGGCACACGATACTATTGTTCCTACTGGATTGCTTCCGAGAGCCAATAAGGATACAGAGTTTTAGATCAGATGACTTAAGGTTGAATCCCGATTGGCTCTCGTAAGCAATCCAGTAGGGAAAAATAGTATCGTGTGCCATTGGCTGTAGGCCCGGTTTTTCAATATTACTGTCTAAGAAGAGATAGAGAATCGACTAGCCTCTGGTTAACAATTAACCAGAAAGTGAAAAACCGGGTCTAAGAGATGCTTAAAAAACAAAACAACGGACTTGTATTTTCTCTCTCTTTTCTCTGTTGTCTACAATTTTACAACTTTTCGCGTGCAAGTTTTATTTGAGAAATTGTTAAAAATCCAGATTTAAACGACACTAGCAACCTGCAGAAACAGTTAACGATTCAATTCTCGGCAAAGAACGACTCTGGCTCAAATCGTAGACAAGGAATATACGAACGTTACATTTGTTTATGCCTATAGACGTGCGCGTCACAGTTTTACCGAAGGGTGAACGATCGCGCGATGTCCATTCTAAAAAAGTACCCGCGTTACTCCAATCTCTTATCGTCCATTCACGCGCGGCGAATATCAATCGCACCAGCGACGGACACCTTCGATCATCCCGTCCGGCGAATGTTCGCAGATTGATGAAGAAGGAGACAGGTAGGAGAGAAGCATTAGCGCGCAACACGTTCGATTAGCGTTTTCGTCGTATGCGAAACACCGCCGCTGCGATCCGCGATACGATCTGCGAGTCCGCGCCAAGTCCGCCGGGGCTGTAAGGAGATCCCATAAACTTTCGTGTCCCGAGATAGCAATCGTCAGGTGCGAAAAGCGTGACGGTTCTAGAGGGAAAGCGTCCCTGTTGGTATTGGACGGGTGGTTCCCCACGACGACGACGACAACGATGAGCGTGCGCGCACAACCTGCGTAGCCACGTTCGACACCGTGTCCAAGAAAGCGTCGACGTTTTTATTTTTTCCCCCCTCCCTCCTTCTTTTTGCACGGCCGAGCACGCGGAGCGCGCGATTCCCGTCCACGATTTTGCCGCACCGCGATGCTGGAGCGCCTGCGAGGCGACTAGAGACCCTGTAATCAGAGACTGGCCATAAGAGTTCGTCAAATTCCTGCGAGTGAGAGAGAAACACAGGCTATCTATGATTCTACGATCGATGCTTCTCTCTCACTCGCGGGAATTTGACGAACTCTTATGGCCAGTCTCTGATTACAGGGTCTCTGGAGGCGACGAGCGCGCTCTTTTGCCTCATTAAGGAACGTTGCACCCAAGGTAACAATAAATCTCCGGCGATGCTTATATCGATTTCACGACGATACGATACGTCGATTTGTCATACGTTTATCCGGCGTTTATTGTACGCGATTTATCAACCGTCCGATCTCGCGCGCCACGTTCGTGGACTACGATTATTAATTTAAAGACGAGGGGGCGGGGTGCGAGAGCGGGGGGGGGAGGGCTAGTTAATGCAAAATGCATCGGTGCTCACGCGCGCATACTTTCGATAACGCCGCCGCGGCGAGGAATCGTGATTCAATGGCCACCAATAAATAATCGTATCGTGATGCAATGATTCCGTTGGAATCCACGACGCGCCCTCGCTGATTTTTGCGCCGATTTCCGCGTGTCTCGTTGCCCGCGGCCGCGCGGCGGTGTCGCGCTAAATTAGTATTTTCTTTAATTAGAGCCTCCTTTATCTCGCGCGCACTCCTGATTTCGAAGTCATTCCTGAATAAGGAACTGAGCACGAGTTCGTTGTTACATGAACATTCGCGGAATATAGTTAATTAACCGGTACACGGTTCGTCTACTGTAATTACTGTTTTATAACATAAAAATCTCAAAATGTCCGCAACAGTGATAACATGACTGTATAACTAACAAAAAAAAACAGGTACGCAGTTTTATATATAAAAGAAAAAAATATATGTTTCCTTTTCCCTGTTTCTTTTTGTCTCGCAAATGAACATGTATTACCGCGCGTTTCGTTTACGACTACGGGAGTTCATTTGTACGACGCACCTTGCACCGAACTACTTATGACCGTCCGCCACCTTCGCAACATCAACTTTCTCCTCGAATATCAAAGTGCAACTCGAATCGGATTATCCGCACAACTGCACTACAAAGTAGCCTGTATTAAGTCCTGGATAGTATCATGTATACGTGTGTATATAACGGAGTGCATTATGCATCTCGCTTTAATCTCAGTCGTGCAGTTTGAAACAAATTGAGTTCCACCTGATTACGCGCGTCTTAAGCAACGATGAAACGGCATACGCCACATACCCATTTGCGTAACGTATGTGTAATTTTCATTATTTCAATCTTGCGTCTGGGGGGGAGAAAAGCATATACGAGTATAATCGATTCTTTATCGAGTCGGAGGGACGAGCCCCGTGGTCCCGGGGCGCGCTACGAAATGGAACGATCGACGTCGCGTCGCGAGGATACCTGCGGAACACTGTTCCCTCGTAGCCGCGCCGCGCCAGTAGCGTGTGCGGACGGTCCCCGTACAAGTCGAGACGGTACGACGGCGGCGGCAGCAGCAGGTTGATGGATGCCGGAGCCTCATGAGAAAATCCGAATGGAGGGGATACGCCGCGCGACTCATCGCGGTCGTCCTCGTATACTTGACGGGCACAGTGGTGGCACGGCGCCGGTGTGGTAGTAGCTAACGATAGTGGTAGTAGCACTGGTAGTGGTAGAAGTGACGCTGGCGGTGCTAGTAGTAGGGTCGATCGCGGGAGTGGGGGACGGTAGGTCCGGTCGCGAGGACGGATGGGGGTAAGTAAGTACCCTCGGTGCCACGGCGACCCTAGGTTGCCTCGACGATACCGGAGACAGAGCCGGGGAGAGAAAGACAGAGTGGCGGTGGGGAACCGGGGGACACCCGAGTCCGCTCGAGGGGACGACCGGGTGACGGAGTGAGAGAAAGAGAAATCGAACCGCGAGAAAGGGAGACGCGACGCGAGCGGAGAAAGACGAGAGCGTGTGCGGGGGTGGGAGTACCCGGAGCTTGGGACACTGGTGGGGCACGCGAGGTGGACTGGATAGGGTGGGGACGTGGTGGGAGAGGAAGGGACGACAGAGGACGTTTGTC
The DNA here is from genome assembly GCF_000949405.1 of Vollenhovia emeryi. Taxonomy (NCBI): domain Eukaryota; kingdom Metazoa; phylum Arthropoda; class Insecta; order Hymenoptera; family Formicidae; genus Vollenhovia; species Vollenhovia emeryi. The sequence continues at coordinate 326,894 of NW_011967213.1, read as the reverse complement.
CACATTCACCCACCGATACACACGCGCTCACACGCACGCGTGCACTACCGGTGGCGAGAAGGTTCTTTTCTGACCTCTCTCTTTTCCACTTGCTTGTGTTTCAGCGCTGGCGCGACTATCAAGCATCCACCAGCAACAGCAACAGCAGCAGCAGCAACAGCAGCAGCAGCAGCAGCAGCAGCAGCATGCTCAACAACAGCAGCGGCTTGGTGGCGGTGGTGGCGGTGGTGCAGGTAGCGGGGATGTCGTCTCCAGCCCTCGTTCTGGTAGGGAGGACAAAAGCGTCGTAGGGAGGGTAAAACACCCGGCATCGGTGACGACGACGGCGGCGGTGGCGGCGGCGGCGGTGGTGGCGACGACGACGACGACGACAACGACGACGATGACGGCACCAGCGACTGGTAGTGCAGCAAGTGAAGGAGGGGGAGGTGGCGGTAGTGGTGGTGGCAGTGACAGTGGTAGTGGTGGCCGCGGTACTCCCGGTGGGGATCGTAACGGCGGCGGTGGTGATGGAGGTGGTTGTGCCGGTGGTGGTGGTGAACTCGCGGAGAAGGAGGAGAGGCCACCGGCTTCAGAGACTGTCGAGCCGACGGCCGCGTTTGACGTCGCATCCCTCGTACTCTACGGCTCGCGCGCACTGCCGATACGCCTTAAGATCTTGCTCGATCAGTTGTTCAACCAGTTGCCCCCCGCGCAAGTGACACGTATTCTAGCTGCCTTCGGTTGGACCCACGAGGATTACACGCGAGGATACATACTGCAGGTGAGTTGACACGCCGAATTGACGCGCGCGCGCTCCGTGCTGCGTGCTCCGAGTTTCGCGCGAGAGGCCGTCCCTTCGCGCCGCGAGGTGACGGTACGTCGCGCGACCGCCGACATCCGCGGTACACGCGCGATACCCACGACACGCGACGGGACCCGGACTGCACCTTACTTGGACGCTCGCCGGAGAGACACGCGGTTGACGTTTCGCGCGCGCGACGCGATCAGCTGCGCACCGAAACGAGACATAACCCGCTCGTCGAGTGCCGAGCTCTTGACTTTTGGATTACCTCCAGACGTGACAGCGACCGCCAGAAACGATCATTACTTCGGTGACATCTCCCACGAATAGGTGCTTCGGACACTTTGGCACTCGACACGTAACCCGACCAAGTCGATGCCGAAGAATATTTTCGCGAACGCCGACGCGAATCGGGACCTCTCAAACTGTCACCGCGTTACATAACGATTGTCTCAGGCGGCTCCGTCTAGCAAGGAATAATAATCCTCCGTTCGCGTATACGCGAAATGACAAATCGATTCTTGAAATCGAACACGGATGTCAGCGTGCGTCAATGTCTTCGTACTTCGTGTCTCGGATAAAGAAACGAAAGCTCGGTTTTACGGTGATTATAAAATACAGTCGCGCGATAAATCGCACTTAAACGGAGAAACGACGAGGACGGCGACGACGACGTCTACGATAAGTGAGAGCGGAGAGTTGAACGACGAACAGTGCATCGAAAGTGTCTCGTACATTGGTGTGAGTGGTGTTGAGCGGCATCGGAGCAACGGATCGAGATATCGGTACCTCGAGTGAAATACCTGCGCACTAACATGTAAATCCTGATGGGAGTCCCGTCGGGTGCATCCGTTACATCGAAGAGGACGGAAACGGCGGAAGAGGAGGAGAAGGAATGGCAGATCCGCTCTTGCGATCTTCTCGGGATCGACCCACCGGTCGAGAGGACAATTTGGAGCGCGATCGGCTCGTTGTGACGTCGACAAAGTGATAATTTCTCAATCGGAGAGTTTCCCGGGGAAAAAGAAACACCGAGGCTCGTTGGAAATGTTCCAAGTTATCAAACGTGATGCTCTTCTGGTGGAAAAAACGCTGTCACTTGAACTCGAAGGCTGTGGTGCAGCTGTCACATTTTTTTAAATATGATGTCCCGAGATAAACTATTGCGCAAAAATGTTGCTAATTATGCGCGACTGAATTGAAATTGCGGCTACGCTTTTCCCGGCAAATATCACGAGATCTACGGGATTTCGACAACTTGCGCCGGGTCGAATCGCGATTCCTCGAGGGACAATCTTTTCATCGACATCGCGTTGATCGTAATCGATCTCAGTTTATACTTGCCGCTGATTGCTGCGAGGATCACCGTATATTATGACGCTTTCTTTGGATCAACGAGTGGGAGTAAACACGATGGACTGTTCCTTAATCGACAGTGTGCGTCGATCAGTGAGAAAGCAGTGAAACTTTAACGCTAATTGATCCGATTCTCGACCGACAGTGTCAAAACTGAAACTATCGCCGTTAAAAACTGGTGCAGTTCGTTTAAATTCGAACAGTCGTCGCCGTGAGGGTAAAATATGTTCAAGTCACAAAGCGGTTAAGTTAAAGAAATGTCGTTTAAAAACTGTAAACAGAATCGTGAACGCGCGCGCGCTAAGACTCTGCTTCTCAATAATTAATAAACATGACGTTCGACATTAATCGAGCATACGCGGTTGACGAAAGTTTCAAGTGCGATTTGTACGATTCGATAGAGAGACAGGCAAGTAATTGGGAAGAAAATGATATAATCGAGATATAATGCATCGATGCCCAATTACTCGGGCGATTCCACGCGGGATAATTATTAATAATTTTTGCATCATGATATAATTCTCTCCTTCTCTCTCCGCGGCACGTTCTTTCTTTTTCCACGGCACCGGACGTAATCTGCGATTAAAATAGAAATGACACTCTCTTGGATAATTTTCCAATATTTCCTCGTACCGTGCTCTACTAAATCCATCATCGCGCTGTTTTCTCGAGATAATTGCCGCTATTCTTCGGATTTTATAAAGACGTCAATTTTGTAACGCGCAACCTCTGCGAGTGGTCGTAATGGAAATGACACCCTGAACAATCGAGTTATTCGTCGCAACGTGCTGTGCCGAGATAACAAACGATCGACCTTGACATTCCGTTGAAAGGGAATAAGTAACATCTGCAATAATAATATCTATTTCATGAAAAAATTAACGCGGCTCGCCGCGCGGGGCGCAAGTGTCACTTGTAACTCAGCGACCAAAACGGAGACGCTATTCGAAATGACAGAACTCGTTTCAACACATCTCGCGGTATAATTACCTATACTTTGATCTCGGCTCGCAGCAGGTAATTGCAGAGGAGCGATGACGCATTGAGATAATTGCGGCAGAAATTTCGCAGGATTAAAGCGCGAACTTCCAGCGCGGTGGATTTTACGCGACACGTTACACAGGGCAGCGCGCAACGCCCGAAAACGCACGCACTCACGCACGCACGCACGCACGCACGCGCGAGCGCGCGCGCACGGCCGGGTGCGTTAATCTCGCGAGGCGCGCGCGTTGGGAAACGGGGAGTATCCGTGTAAACTGAATTGCGCCGATGTCGGCGTGAAATTAAAACGTACGGGAAACCGGTTTCTCGGACGACTCGCGCGTACATAGGCACGTACATACGTACGCGCCGCGCGATGCGCTTATCCGCGGCGGCGGCGGCTCCGTTGCAAAGGCGTGGGTAACGCGCTGGGAATTTAATCGGAATAAATTTCAGTCCCTCTCGGCGAGAGGGACGCCGGGAAGGATAGAGGACAGAGGGAAACGCGACATCGCGGTAGTTGTCGTTCTCGCGCGCCCGCGAGCGCACGCGACGCGCGCGCAAAAACCTTCGGAGGCTCTTCCTCCCGAACGCGCCACGAGGGTTGTCGCTGAATGAGCGGCGCCGGTGACACGCGCGGGCCATGTACGCGTGCACGCTATCGCACGCTCTCGTTTTGTTTACGTTTCGTCCCGTCGAACAAATTTAAACCGAAATTTAAGCTCGTTAGAGCTCGCGTGACGACACACTTGGAAACTCTATTAGGCTCGCCGTAGGTACTTGGCCCGGGCCGCCCGCGGATCCCCGGTTTGCGCCGTGTCGTTTAGGCATTTTGTCGCCACGAGCGAGCCGGGGACACGCGATTATCCGGGACGGATGTCGAAACACGCGCCTCGATAGTAATCCGTTATGTCTCTAACAGGTCGGAGTCTGACAGAGCGCGGAGATTGACACAGAGCAACTCTCGGTTACGATAGGACTGAATTAACGTCGCGGTGCTAACAGCGAGCGTTTCCTAGCTCCGCTCTCGCGATCACAGCCGAAATAAAGGACTCTGCACGCGACATCGCGGCGAGCCCCGGGCTCTTCGAATCGGAGCCCGGCGAAAAGAATTTAATACCCGCTATTCGCATTAAACAATCTTCGCGATTAATAGATAATTGATAATCGCGCGATGCAAATCGCCCGGGAAAATTACATAATAAATATATTTGAACGCTCCGATCTCCCTCGCGCTCCCCGCGTGGAAAAACGGAGGAGAGTTTTATGCGGGAATAATTGCGCGCTCGCAACACAGTCGCCGATAATACCGATGATACGTTTGCGTATCGAGTGCTGTCAGCGTATCGATCGCTGCCGCGAAATTCTCGTAGTCGGCCATTAGGGGCGTCACGATTCTCGAGTCGCCCGATTCCGATCATCTACGACGGTTTGCTGGCTAACCGACGACTGGCAGAGGCATCCGCCGGTTGGAATTTGCATCTTCTCGTGCCGTTGATAGCATTTTCGCGGTCAAACGCTGCTTTATGACTCATTACCGAGGCATCGGCTCGCTAATTTCTAATTACCGATCCACGACGCGGGAGCATCGTGCCGGCGCGGCGATTCCATCGGAAACGAAGGTACTCGGGCCACGCTTCGGATTTGCATCCTCTTTCACATCTGGCGAACTTGTTGCGGTCGAGCGCTACTTTACGGCTCGTTATCAGAATAACTTCCCCGCGAGACTCGCCGAGGCTCAATCACGATCCGCGTAGCGCGCAGGTGTCACGTCGGGGGGGAACAATCCGCGAGAAATCGGGGGCTCCGGCTCTGCTCCGAATTTGCATTTTACGCGAGCTATCCGTGACCGAGCGAGAGCCGGGCTCTGCGACTCGTAGTCGAGCGGGACTTCCTCAATCCGTATCCGCCATTGGGAGCTCTCCGTCACGAGTCTCCCGGAATTTCCACGCCGCGATCCGCGGGGACGGCGAAATTTACCCGCCGGTATGCAAATTGTTCGCGGCACATGAGCGCCCCGTGTTTCCTGACCAAACTAGTCTCGTTCGAGAACACCGTACGTCCTCGGATCGCGGCGCGCGTAGCGCGCAATAGTGTCAAGATAAATCCTCGCTCGGCGAAGTGTACTCGCTGTCGGAGCGCGCACTAGGCTTTCTTAATCGTGATCGATGACGTACAAGTGTCGTTTCCGCGAGCAACCGGGAACTTGAGCCCGCGCTCCGGATTTGCATCTGCCGTTCGCCGGCAAAACTTCTCGCGGTCGAGGGCCGCTTTATGGCTCGCCACGTTGGAATGCTCCTTCCGCGAGGGGAGATCGTCGTCGTCGTCGTCGTCGTCGCCGTCGTGGCGCGAACGTGGAAACGGTAAATCACAGCTCGAGCTGTGAACGCGCGACGGAGATCGCCAACGAGAGGCGTTTCGCACCGTCGAGGCCAATTTCGCACGTTGCGGCCGTGCGTTGTTCGGGCTCTCGTCCGCCGCGGAACGGAAACGGTCTTCTCGCAGGCGGAATCAAGTGGGATTTTACAGGAGCCCGGTCGGCTGCAACTTTACGACGGATACCGCGATGGAGGAAGAGGCAACTTAGGTACGCGAAATCGCCTCCTTGCCGTCGTGGCGGCGCGAGATTTACGAGCGAGTTGCGCGAGTCGGCGAGCGAGCCGTGCGAGCCGTGAGGATCCTCTGGTCGTCGATCCTCGATCGGTCGTCGACGATCGGAAAGACGTCGGCCGGCGTATAAGTGAACTCTGGGAAGAGAGAGACAGCAACCCATTTTCGGGCCCGCAATTAATAATCGAATTATTTGGATTGCTCACACTCTACTCTCTAAAAGTCAATCAGTGGATTATCACTGAAAACAGTGAATAGTCACTGATTTGCAGTTCTAAGTATACCACTGAAAATCGCAGCGGTATACTTGCAACTGTAAATCAGTGACTATTCACTGCCTTCAGTGATAATCCACCGATTGATTTTTAGAGAGTACTCTGGGAGAAGTTTTGACCGTTTTTTTTGTAGTTAAGCAACTTAACATTTCGGTTAGTGCCTTAAGTGCTTTAAGTGAAAATTATCTCTGCGTTACTGAATATCGACTGAACTAGTTGAGAGAATTGATTAGCGTTACTTAAAAATCTTGGATATAGATAGAACAGCCAATTGCGATTTTTAGTTACGCGGGGTAAAATTCGTGAAAGATTAGAGTTGCGAACAATCCAAATGATTCGATTACCAATTGCGGGCCTGAAAATGGGTTGCTATCTGTCTTTGTTTTCCAGAGAACGCGGGCGATTTTAGAAACGAGACCCGGGCGAACAGCGCAGCGACAAGCGAACCGTTCTTCGTGGCTCCGCTAAATACATCCGGTGTTTGTTGGCGGCAAGTTTTAACCTTTTCGTAGAACGTTCGGCTTTATTGCATATGCAACAACGATAAACGCTACGCGTATTCTCGGGATTGAAATTCCTAATATGTCGAAATTTCACGAGCGAAATTCCGCGGTGGGGATGTTCGTTTGATGGACCGAAAGCAGCCTGTGGATAACTGAACGGGTAAATCACCGGAATCGTTGTGTCAGATGAAATGTTACGGACGCGATTTAAGTCTATGGCTGACGTGACGTCACGTATCTCGGCAGCGGAGATCCGTAAAAAGGCATGGGAAGCATGAAGGAATTCCTCGACACTCGCCGATGAGCGTTGGGAATGCGCTTCGATCCCCGAGAGAAACGAAAGTTTTCCGCGAGCCGTAAACACCGATACATTCCTCTGATTAGTAAAAATTAAAAGCGGGAAAACAAGAATCACGAAAATCGTGTGTTTGAGTGTCGCGAAGGTCCTTTTACGAATCGATACGTTTCGCACGAGTTTGTTAACGAGACACGATTCTTTGAAATATGAGAAATTTGTCGAAATATCCGTTTCAAAATCACTGTCGTCGTACTACGTGATAATAAAGATGGCGATATACTATCGGGAAGACAATGACACGTAACTGCTCGCACGATCGGCGACGAGGTTTTAAATCGTCGAGGATATAAAAATTGACGCTGATCAAGATACTCGCATACTGGAAACTGGATCTGCACATTCTCGGTACGAACGAATTCTCCGTGATGACTTCCGGCGATACGTCTCTACCGAGTCGTTCTCGAGGTATCCCCGCTCGCCGACTCGAATTCAGACAGAAGCGTCAAGGGCGACGGCGAGCGAGCCCGGCGTCGGTGTGGTCCAGCAATTCGGGACCCAAAACCCCGTCGAAGATCGCCTGACCCAGGAGCGATCGTCGTCGCGGGGTATCGCGAGGAATCGAAAGTGGCGACGTAAGGCTTGACGAGGGACGGGGCAATCGGAAACCGGTAAAGATGGTAGCCCGGGGCCGATCGACCTGTCATTACTCCACCTCGATGGGAGCATGAACCAAAACCGTAAATTACAGAGCGTCCCGAGCGAGCGGAGACGATTCGAGGGTACCGATCCGAGACTGTTTGCTAGACGAGAGAGAGAGAGAGAGAGAGAGGGCGACGAGTGGAGCGAACGCAGGAGCGACGAGGAGGAAGCGTCGCGGTCGATCACTCGGGCGGAAATGCAAAATCTCGTTGCGCGAATTAAAACCTGGACATGCCATTTACAAGGCTACCGAAACGATCGAACTGACGACGGCGAGGAAGACAAACAGGAAGATATTCCAAAAGGGGAAAAAGTGAGGAGGGAATCTAGGGCGATCGAGGCAATATGAGAAAAATTACAGAGCGCGGGACTCCGACGCAAAAAGCGAAGACGATGAAATTGTCGGACGTGATCGAGACGCGCGCGCGGGCCCGAGATGTTGATCAGCGATCGTGAATATACGCGCCGTCGTCGTCCGTATATGCGATTCGAGCGGTATAAATAAAACTGGGAAAGGAAACACAAATGATGATTCTGTTGAGCCGCTCCAACACATCGCGTGCGCGATCCCAGCGGCACCGGCGTACGCACGTCGCGGCCCTTCCCCGCGAAAATCTAAATAAACCGCACGCGTGAAATTTATAGATATACACATTTAGTCACAAACAGTCTCCCACACCTACGGCTCTAAATCTTTGCCTCACGAGCCGTCGAAACGTGCTTCTCTCTCTCTCTCTCTCTCTACATTCTCATTTCTACATATTTTTCATGTGCATTCTTACAGTTTACTTTTTTATAACAATTGCTCTTACGCTTTAAGGCCGAATTAGACTAGCAATTGCCGACTCGTATTGGATCGGCGATTGGCGATTGTCTTCTAGCCAATGAGAGTCGATTAAATCGATGGCTGCTTTGCTCTCATTAGCTGGAGGACACTCGTTAATCGCCAATCCCGAGCCAATCCGAGTCGGCAATTGCTGATTCGGCCTTTAGGGGACTCGTCCCAGAACGTAGTGTAACAAATAATGATTCTGATTCTCTCTCGCTGTCGCGAATTCCACAATGTGACTGCAGCGTGCGCACGCGCGTGCGCGCGGCAAATGTCGAAATTCCGGGGAGCGTCGAATAACGCATCGACGTTTATTTGTATTAACGGTGAACGCGCCGTTACTCATCCGCGATCCGCGGTGGCACGGCGCGAGCTAATCGCCGACGATCGGCCGCGATGTCTCCGGCCCGGGAAAAACGCGACGGCGTTCGTCGCGGAGACGAGTGCAAATCGTTCCGCATGGCGCTTCGGACGATCGCGCACGAACGCACGCACGCACGCACGCACGCACGCTCGACGCATCGGGATGCGCCTCGGGGTGTGGACCGCGTTTTCGGAGTCCGGCGCCCGAGGCGATCCTCGGACGAATTATCCGGACGATAATGTCGACGTTAAGTGGACGAGATCGAGCGATCGGAGTCACATTGTTCGGCCGTCGTACACGACGACCGACCGGCCATCAAATCGCTTGCGGCCGGAATAACTTGGTGCTTTCTCTCTCTCTCTATCCTCCTTCTTCTCGCTCCTCTTTTTCGGGGTGCAATTTCTCTCTCACGGTTTGTCACGCATTCATCGTGCACGTCTGGCGTGCTGAGCGCGACCGCCCGCGTTCCTGCGGGTTTTGTCAACACGACACACGTTTGCGACTTGCGTCGGACGAAAATTATTTCGCCGCGGCTGTTTAACGGAGTGTGTCACGTATGTCGGATGTATTGCCCGCGAGCATTTTGCGCGCCGCGGTTACGCGAGAGGGGCTCGGGACAAAAATGACGCAAGCAGAAAATAGATCGACGCCGCGCGTTGCGTGCATCGCGCACGCAGCTTCGAGACATCGCGCTTGTAAATTATCATCTTGGCAGAGGGTGATGCAAGCGCTATCCGCGGGACTCCTCTCGGGCCTCGTACGCGACGCGAGAGAGAGATAGAGAGAATTCGTACTCTTATCGCAGATATTTTTTCTCAAACGCCGAAGGTTGAACGTCGTATAGATACAGCGCTTGACGTCGGAGGAGACCGCGGAGCGTCCGCGTTTCGGGCGACATTTCGACTCCGCGATCTACTTTGATCTAAACGAGATCTGCAAGCGCGCGCGGGTCCCAGGTTGGAATATTTAAAAATCCCGCCGGTCGCGAGAATGGCGGAGCGTAAAAGAAGTCCCCCCGAGAAACCGCGAGAGGAGACGCCATTTTCCCGGCCCTCCCCGTCGCGCCTCCGGTGAAACTCCGCGGCGTTGCGTCGCGGTTGCGTTTTACGACGTTCCGGCGCGCGGCGGCCGACGGTTTTCTCTCCACGATCGTCGCGTCGCTAACGAGCGCGCGAGTAAAGTCGAAATAAAACGGCGCAGTTGCGGCCGGGACCGCGACAAAGAGCGGCACGAGGCGGCGAGTCGAAGGGGACAACGCAGAGGGGGCGAGAGAGGGACAGACGGAGATGGATAGGTGAGGAGGAGGACGGAGGAGGATAGACGCAGGTAGCTGCAATCCAATTTAGCGGCGGATATCCACGCGAGATCTTTACGATTTCTACCCACGAATAAGACAGGGCCCACTTACCGTGAAATCATATGCAGTGTCCAGTCACGGATGCCATTGCCGCCGCCGTCTCCTCCTCCTCCCCTTCCTCCTCCTCCTCCTCCTCCTTCTCCTCCTCCTCCTCCTCCTCCTCCTCCGCCTCCTCCTCTTCCTTCGCCATCGCGCCGATCGCCGCCGCCGTCGTCGCCGCCGCTTCTTTCGCGGTGAAAACCAAACTGCGTCGTACTTCGCGCCGGCGACCGTGCCGCCAGATGGCGCCACGAACTGGAACTCGATTTGAATCCGCGCCGCGTACTCCTTCGTCCTAATCAATCGTTCATTTGTTAGATATTGTCTTAATCGCGCGAATCATTTGTTCTCCACTTAGGGGAAAAGAGGAAAAACTTTTTTACGAAAAGAGGAAAGTCGGGGCGAAGATAGCTCATTTTCTATTGAACATACTTAATTGCTTGGCGTTTGAGAAACTTTGTTTCGCTCGTTTAACACATTCATCGACGACTGAGTTTTTTTTTGGTTTACGTTTCGTCGCGGTCGGTGACTGTCAGATAAACATCGTGTATCGTATTTTTGCGCAACGGTAGATTCAACGCTACAAATGAAGTATTTTATTGTTCTCCCTGATTTAAAATCACTTCGGTGTTTATAGTCGGATCTTATATTCAAGACCGTCTTGAATTTATCCAAAGATCAGTATTCATAGTCGAGTCTTATTTCAAAATCTTGAGTGTTGTCTTAAGAGGCTAATACGGCTCTGTGATTGGTTAAAAACACATTAAGAGTATACTTAAGATAATCTCAAATATAAGAACGGACTATGAGTACCGGCCTTAATCTAGTGTAAATCGAAAATCAGAGCTCAAGTTAAGTGGCGGGTTAACGGGCCAAATAATCTCCCTGGCCGGGTCGTCGGTTTCTTTCTTCTCGCGTTTCCTCCACGAGACGACAGTCTCGTTATCAATTAACGAACTAATGATACAGAGTAAATATACGGGGAATTGCGTGAGCGACGCCGAGAATCATGCGAATCGCGTACGCGCGGGACACGCCGGGTTTGAGGGAAACGTAATGAGCGAGCGAGTAAAACGAGGTTTATCTTACCTCTCCGGCTCTCGTAATTATCTATTATGCAATAACGCGGTAATGGCTTCGCGTCTTGTTCTTAACGCCTTCCTTTATTCCCGGGGTACCAGCCACCGGCAGTTCCCAGGATCGCGCGTCGCGTCTTTTCGCGCGCGTCTCGCGGCGCTCTCAGACGCGCGTTGTCATTTAAAATCAGCTGCGCCTATATCCGAATTTAATTAAAGGCACCCTTGAGCCTTTTTTTCCTCAAACAATGGAGCAAGTTCGAACGCACGTTTCGCACTCGGCGCAATTATCCATGCGTTTACCTCGCGGAGTCACGCATTGAAAACCCACGATTACGCGCCGGGAAACGACAGTCTCTCGATCGGTATCGCCGATATTTCGTAACCAAAGGCGAACTTTAAATCAAATTTGTTAAATCTTGCCGGCAAACACGCCGTTATTCTCCGACGAAGTGACCGAGCGTGCGACGTTTGAAGTAAACATTTTCAGATACGAGGCTCCGCGATCGGATTTGAACACCGGACGATCTTGAATCCGCGAGACAAATAATCTTGGGTGTTCGAGTGCTGAGTTTCTCACTAAAGCGAAGCGCGTGAGGAAGACATTTTCCTAGCTTCAATATTAATTCCGCTCGTGAGAAGCTTTCCTCTAATATTAAACATTAGTCTTATTTATTCTATTATTATATCATCGCAATTATTAAGATCCAAGTGCATATTCCGAAGATGGCATCATAATGAGGACTCCCCGTCCCCGGCTTTCCGCGTCGGGAGAGCCTGCCTCTTCGCCACCGACGTACCGACCTCGCCCACGCTCATTTCGCGTCCCATCGGACACGCGGGAGCACGCGGCACGGCGAAATTCCACGCCGCGGAATTTCGTAGGAGGTGGCGCGGGAGGGGAAGGGGCGGAGGGAAGGTCGAGCGTTGCGGCGCGGCGGGAGCCTCATTCGCGTGCGGGATTAAAATTCGAGTCCCACGGTATACACGGTAGCTCGTGTTCTCAGACACGACCGTCTCGGGGTCCTTTCACGTAAGGACGAGAGAGGCGCGTTTAAGCGCTTCGCGGAACCCTTTTTTTTCAGTCTTCCCCGCCGCCCTCCTCTCTCTCGCGCTCTCTCTCTCTTTATCGCCGAACGTCACGCACGTGTGTACGGCGCGGACGTGGCAGAGCGGCGACGCGGCACGCCGTAGGATCCCTCCCGTGAAATAGCGGATCTATGGGAAACGCAGCCTCGGCCTTCGAGAGATCACCTCTCGGCGATCGACAGCCGCTGGACACGATAAATACGCGCGGAGTAGATAATCGCGATGCAAGGAGACTCACGGGGGCGCATTCTTGTGCTTTTTTTTTCTTTGCTCCTCCAGCTCCGAGATCTCGCGAAGATGACGAGGCACGACACGAATTCGCAAGGCGAGAATCGAGACCGTTGTAACGTCGACGAGTTGAAATTTCGTCCATCGTAATAAATTGAGAGAAAATGAGAGAGAGAGAGAGAGAGAGAGAGAGAGAGAGGGGGGGGGGAGAGAGAAGCAATTCTTCGCGGACACGTTTTCCTCTCAGGGAAGTTCCAAGTTTGACAGCTAGAAGAGCTTCTCGCGAGGCGCGAGGCGAAATTACGTTAACGGAATCGCAATTGCGGAATCCTGCGTCTTGCACGCGTGCGATTAGCGCCAAAGCAATTTACGTAACTTTCAATGGAGCGAGATACCGTTGCGGCGGCCGCGGATTTTGTCGCCCGGAGATTCCGAGAGAGATGACGAATAAGAGAAGAACGCGGCGTGGCGAATTCGCGCAAAAATTGTTTAAACCGCGCGGAGAAGAGACGGCGAAGGTCTACGCGGGGAAAACTCGCTTCTCGCGCGACGTCGTTTGAGAAACGGCGTGACATTACTCGCACCTCATCAGCCGCGATAATCTATGCGATCTCCTAAGGGAAAATAATACGCGACGGTCGCAGCTGTCGCCGCCACGTGAACGTTTGAATTACCGGGCGGCGGGAATGAAAAAAATCAGAAAATTACACTTTGTAACGCGCGGCGATACGAGCCGCGAGCGCGTTACTCATTGTCTTTCCATCCATATGCTTTCAATTATCCCCGGCTCGTGTGTCCCCTCGATTGTACCGTCCACCGTTTGTCACGTAACACCTTTGTAGAAAATTAATTCTCGCTTATCCCCGCGCGCACGTGCGTGCTGTCCCTCGTGAATCGAATCCTCCGGTTTTTTTTTAAACGTCCCATTCGCGTTCGAGTTACAAGAATTCTTGTTAAATATGTTGATTTTTTATCTCTTTCTAGTATATATAATGAGATTTTTCGCAAGTGTCCTCCCATTTATTGACGCAGCTCTTGGATGTAACTGTTCGACTACTCCATCTTGTCAGACTCTTCGATCCACCTGTGTCCTCTTTTCCTATTAAATTGATCGAAATTTCAGAATACCTAATACGAAACTGTATCGTTTCTCGTGCAATTTATAGACTCTGTTTACTTTACAAAAAAAAACAAGAAGAAGAAGAAGAAGAGGAACGCTTTGCAAACAGCTCCGCGAGACCGAGGTGCCAGTCGAATACCGTGACAGCGCCGAATCGATTCTATCAGGGAGAACAAAAACTTCGCGGCGGCGCCTATTATATCTGCCGCGGCGCGATCGCCGGCAATTCGACCGGCATTCTTTATTTTTGCGGTTGGCCCGGAGCGAGAAATAACGACGTCGTTCCCGCGATCAAATCCGGAGTGGCGGTCGCACGGCGGTGCGTCTCACCCGGTCCCGGTCGTGTGCGTGCGATATACACGGGCGCGTGCGCGTGCTTGAAGAAATATACAACGGGACGCGAGAGCGCGAAAAGCGTCGCGGCGCTGGGCGTCCTGCGTTACGTCGAGCTCCGCCGGAATGCGTAAATATACAAGCTGCGAGGCGAAAACGAGCGAGAGCGAGAGAGGGAGAGGAGAGAGAGCGAGACAAACTCGCGCTCTATATACACGGCCACCCCGAATTTATAAGAAGCCGTGACTCCACACGAGCGCGATACGTGACGTCCGTGTGGAGCGTCGAAGGCGTATCGCTGGAATTTAATGTTCCTCTCGGCAGGATGCGTATCTCACCGAGAGAGAGAGAGAGAGAGAGAGAGAGAGAGAGAGAGAGAGAGAGAGAGAGAGAGAGAGAGAGAGAGAGAGG
>NW_011967213.1:292470-311853 GCF_000949405.1 Vollenhovia emeryi | reverse complement strand
TCCTGTCTCAGGTGATAATATAGAAAAAGGTGGAGAGTCGACTAACCTCGGGTTAACAGTTAACCAGAAAATGAAAAACCGGGCCTAAGCGTTACTTTTACGCCCCCAATGCGCGCAGTTTCCGGCGAAACTGTGGAATTGATTCCGGGATTGACTGGAACTTGCCGCGGGATCGGACTATTCATGTCGCTGAGGCTTTCCAGCGGAGCGTAATGACAAATCGCTAAAACTCGAGAAGCAAAATCGCAAAAAAGCGGGTCGTTAATAGTCGGTACGCGCGAGAGGAAGACAGATCGAGAGTATGTATACATATCCGCCGGGATGCAAGGTTAAATCCTTAACGCGTTTAAGTGCAATCTCGCTTGGCTAACAGGCGAAGCAGAACTAATTACCCGCTACATTAAGCGTCATCAATCAAAGCTTTTTATTTATCGGCCATTTTTTGCGCATTCCATTTCAACAAAAGTAACGGAACGCGAACGGGACGCGCGTGACCTTCTACGGTTGACAATGTAGGAAGCGCTTTTTTTTTTCTTATCGCGGTGTGTAATTACGGTCGAATAAGGATAAACGTTCCCCGTCCACCGTCGGCAATTGTGCGAATTGATCGACGATATCGCGTGTTCTTTACCGCGTGATTTGCGCATTTACGTAATTTCCCGCGCAGGCTAAACAGTGTAATCTCGAGTATACCGGCGGTCTGCGAACGCCGCGAAGAATGTCGCAGGAAACTGCCTCGGAAAAATTGCTCGTCTCCCTCCCTCTATCAACGTTGTTTTATTAGAATGCTGGTCGGAAAAGCTTTAAAAATAACTCCCATTGATTTTGCTCACTTTTCTACTTATATAAGTAAATTGCAATTATCGCCGGCACAATTTTCCCATTAAACGAAGCTGCCGCGACTATCTCGGCGCGCGACGCTCGTCGACGGTTTCTTCGAGTTGCAAGAGGCCAATCCTTCTCGTCTTCTGTTCGCAGGACTCGCAGAACGGCCCGGTGCTGGACCGATGGAGTATCTGCTCGGCTGAGGAGGAACCGCTGGTCCTGCAGCAGTTCCTCAGGTTCGCCGAGACGCGTCCGTTTGTGCAGCAGCTGCTGCTGGCCGCCGGCACGCCGGGTACGGATGCTATGTCACCGAGCAGACGACCTTCGCCACCGACGATGCCACTAGCACACCTGCCGCCCCCGTTGCACATGCTTCACTGCGGCCTACCACCGCCGGGTTCCCGGCTGCCACCCCCGTTGCCGCCGCCCCCGCCGCCGCCGTCGTCGTCGTCGATCTCGCATCCCTCGATATCGCCAACGGCGCAGAAGCACTACTCGTCGGCGGGGAACCCCAGTGTCACCAGCAGAGCGAACTCGCCCCCGCGCTCCCTCGCGGACTCGCATCTAACGGTGTCGCCGTTGAATCGGCTGCAGAGCATGCAGCCGTTCGACTTCCGGAAACTGGGCACCCTCGGGCTGCCGGCGTTCCCGCCGTTACCGCCGCCGCCCCCGTCCACGGAGCAGCTCCTGCAAAACCGGAAGTCCATGAGGAATCCGCAGAGTCCCCACAGTCCGCCTCATCACTCGTCCGTGGCGTCGCAGCTGCAGAGGCCGCATATGCCGGTCGCTCCGGTCACCTCGTCGGCGTTGACCTTCGGCCATCCGCTCTCGGTCGCGGTCTCTTCCGGCGCGCTACCGCCGAGCTTTCCGCACTTCCCGCCACCGCCGATGGGCAAATCGCCTGGCAGCATCGTCGGGCTAACCGTGCCCGTGGACGTACACAGCGGCGGCGAGAAGAGCAGCGAGTTCGGCTCGGAGGAGGACGAGGACGACGAGGACAACTCCGACAGCGCGTTGAACCTCAGCAGACGGGACTCCGGTATGTCGAAGCACGCCATTTGCTCCGAGCAACGGCATCCGCCGCCGTTATCGCTCCAGGCGACGCCGTTGGGCAGGCCGCCCGGTATACCTGGCAGGAAGCCGCACTCTCCGGGCAAGCGACCGGGCGGCCAATGGAGCGCTGCCGCGAACTTGCCGCCGAACCTCGGCACACCCTTCATCAATCCCACCACCGGCAAGAAGCGCGTGCAGTGCAACGTCTGCCTCAAGACCTTCTGCGACAAGGGCGCCCTGAAGATCCACTTCAGCGCGGTGCACCTGCGCGAGATGCACCAGTGCACGGTCAAGGGCTGCAGCATGATGTTTAGTTCGCGCAGATCGCGCAATCGACACAGCGCGAATCCAAATCCCAAGCTGCACTCGCCGCATTTACGCCGCAAGATCTCCCCGCACGACGGCCGCTCGTCCATGGCGCACGCCCTGGTGCTGCCGCCGCAGGTGGGACTCCCGGTACCCGCTACCGGGCTGAATCACCTGCCCTTCGGCACGTTCCCGTTGCTCACGCCGCCGCCGGATCTCCGCTCGCCGGCGTCGCTGTGCGCGCTGGACTTCAAGCATTTAGACCTGTCGTGCACGCAGGGTCAGGGCAGACCGTACGACGAGGCGCTGCAGCAGAGGATGTCGAACCCGGGTCTGTCGACGACCACGGCCTCGACGACGATGCCGGTGCCGATGTCGAACGCCGCGTCAATCACCACCACAACGATGGCGCGCGGCCCGTATTCCGGTGGCGGCGGCGGCGGCGGCGGTGGTGGCGGCAACGGCGGAGGCGGCGGCGCGTCCATTAGCGCAGTCTCGCCATCCACCCAGGCGTCGTCCATGATACCGGAGGGCGAGGACGACGACGACGACGACGGTGGCGGTATCGTCGTGGTCGCGGAAGACGAGACCAGCAATCTGCCGTCGAGATTGCAGCCGTTGCGCGCCGACGACGACGAGCAGCCGGCCGACTTCAGTCTGGCGAAGCGGCCGAAGCTCTACTTCGGCGACACCGCCGACGAGGACAACGCCAGTAATCCCGACAGCAACGAGGACAACGACTCGATGGGCACGGTCGAGCAGCAGCCCTTCTCCGTGAACCAGCACTCGCTCAACTCGAGTTCCTTCCACAGCCGGGGCGTGCGCAAGAGAAAATCTCAGCACCCCACGAGGTGCGCCGTGCCGGCGGAAGTGCACTCCTCGTCTACCGATGGCGACTCTTCCAACGACGAGGAGCAGCGAGTTCAACGGCGGTGTCTGTCGGACGGCGTCGTTGCACCAATAGCGGACTTTCAGAATCAACCGGAGGACATGTCGATGTCCAGGCTTGAGGCGGAGGAGCGGAAGATGCTGCCCGGCTCGCCAAGGAACCAAAAAGGTGGCTTTCACGATCGCGAGTCGAACTCGCGCTCTCCGGACGCCGGCATTAGAGAGCGCGAGGTGGCGGCGGCTAGCAATCGTCGCGGCGACACCCTCTCCTCTCAAGACAACGCGGAGGAGCTACCTCAGGATGAGCCGCGTGACTTAAGTTCGAGGGCGAGCTCGGTTAAGTCTCCGAAGCGGCAGATCACCCCGGAACCAAAGACCGACAACGCGCCGTCGTCGAGTACCACGTCGAGCGGGGCGACGACGGCGACGACGACGATGACGACGACGGCGGCGACGAAGGATCTCGACGCGACGTCGTCGGAGCTGAAAGATCGACGACTGAGCGCGGAGAGCGACGAAACGACAACAAGGGTAAAGGAGGAGGCGATCTCGAAGAAGGAATCCGCCGAGGTGACGCAGGAGGATGGGAGGCCGGCGAACAACGAGGAGCACCAGGAGGACGAGGAGGACGACGATGATGAGCCCATGGAGGAAGTCGAGGAGGATGATGATGAGGAGGAGGAGGTGGACGACGCGCTGCGCAATCCAGAAGGTGAGCGTCCCGATGATCCCCCCCGTGCCCCGAGCTCGGTCGACAGCCGTCCGACGACAGCCGACGACCTCTCCCACGACTCCTCGACCAACACTTTGCGTCAACTCGAGTCCTTGTCGCAGGGTCGATGCGCGATGCCGTACGCCGAGACGCAGCGGGTGGCTTCGAGGTCTGGCCGCGGCTCTACCAGCCCTATCAGCCTCACGACCCACCAGGAGATCACCATGGACAACTCCTCACGTGGCTCTCGTTCATCCAGCGCCTCACCCTCCACAGCGGCCATGGATACGGACAATAGCCTGATCACGTACGCGCGTTACGAGAACGGCGGTTTCGTCAGCACCCAGGAAGTGCCGCTCGACCGTGAGAATCCGCGCCGTTGCACCGCCTGCGGCAAGGTCTTTCAGAATCACTTCGGCGTAAAGACCCACTATCAGAACGTCCACCTCAAACTGATGCACCGGTGCAGCGTGGACGGCTGTAACGCGGCCTTCCCCTCGAAACGATCTCGCGATCGCCACTCGGCGAATCTCAACCTGCACCGGAAACTGCTGTCGACCTCGTCGAGCCCGCCGCTTTCCTCCAGCCTGCCGCCGAGCCTGTCGCCGCGCATCGACGACTCGCAGATGAATCCGCTGCTGCACAATGAGTTCCTGGCAAGACTCTACGCGGACGCCAGTATCGGCGCGTTGGGTGCCTACCCCTTAGCACCCGGACTATCATCCGCGGTCGACCTGGCAGCCCGGATACCACCGCCGCACCCGCTCCTGCTGCCGCCGCATCTCGGCGCCACGTTTCCGGGTCTGTCCTCATTCGCGTCTCACTTTGCTGGCCTGAACGGCCTCACCCATCAGCATCTCAATCACCTGACGAGACTGACCCAGGAGCAGGGAAACAGGCACGCGTCCGTCTCAGGCTCGCCTGTGTCCTCGCCGGGCTCGGACGATCGTAAGGAGGAGGGTGCCAGGTGCACCGTACCCGGCTGCGAGCGCGTTTTCGGCTCCCGGGCCGTGCGGGACGCGCACTCCAGGGACCCCCAGGCTCACCGTGACCTGCCGATCTTGTCCTCTAGCGGCGGCTCGTGACCGATCTCGTTCTGCGGCCGCGGACACGATTATTATCCTCTACTGTGATGCCAAAATCCTAACTCGGCGACTCGATTCGGCCGATCGATCACCGATGATCTCGTTTCTAACTAGGATCGGCAGACCTAGACGCGGTCTTCCCCACGAACGGGGCACGCTTGTTGCCCTATTCGAACGTGCGTAAAAACGTGCAATATCGAGCGGAGTGCGTGCGGAATGATCGACCATCAACGTGGCTGACGTCAAGCGGTCTCGTTGATCAACGCCTGCCCATGGAGTGAACGAGCCAGTTCCAGTGCGGTAATATCTGCCTGCCAGTTCTTCCCATTTCTCAGATTTATACGTCAGAATACAACACGCGAGTTGTTGGGCTAATCTAGTCAATTTGGAAATCTCGATTTCGTGCGTTGTCGGAAACGACGGTAGGAGTCGCGCGCTGGGTCGCTGCCGCTTTTATTTCGCTCGATTAATCGGACTAATATGCAACATTTTCAATAATGCAAATATCCAATTTCAATAATAATGATATTGCGATTATTAAATCAATTATTAAATCAAGAGAAAAAAAGTGACAAATTTAATTTTGCAAAAGGATTATTATGTACATTTTTTATTTAACCTGATATATGAGTTTTTTTATAGCGACGCGCGGAAACACATCGCATAAAACAGTTAAATTTATTCCCACTTTCCCAGTAAAATTAGATAAATTTAGTTTAAAATGGCAAAATTACAGAGAATACACTTAAATATTCTATTACTTATTTATACGTATTTATACGTACTTATTTATACGTACTAATTTATACGTACGTGCGCTTATTTATTTAACTTAAATTTAAATTAAATTTAAATTTTACACGATTATGTAAAGTTCTCATTTCTATATTTTTATATTGGTTGACATTGTAAAATATCGCTGTTTTTAATCGTGGAGGAGTAACACGCTGGAACGTAATCATAACTTTCCTTAATTATTTTAGAAAAGAAATTAGTTCGAGATTTTGGAATGCTGTGTAAAAAAATATATTAAAATTGTTTTCGTTAAAAGGGCAAAAATTGCGTTGTGCAATAGCATTGAAACCGGTTCCATTCGTGAAGTTTGCACAGTGAGAACACGGAGTTAAAAAATTGTTTGAAAAAGTTTTTTCTCTTGATTTAATCATCCGGTAAAAATGTCTTCATATAAAAACGTATATAAATATAATTATATATATTATATATATTATATATATACATATATATAACTATACACACTTTATACATTTTTATTGAAAAATTTTGGCCATCTATGAAGCGAGCGCGCGACGCAGCGCGCGAATATATCCGTAGCACATCTCTTTCGCACTGTCATGAAGAGAATCGCATTGTAAGCACTGGCTGGCCTAAAAGTTCAGGATTTGACTGGTCGACTAAACTGCCTGACTTTGAGGATCTCCACGTTTGCGCGGCGTGCGATCATTTCTTGTACGAGCGCGACGGCGAGGAACCGACGACGGAGCCTGGGCGAACCGTCGAATCCGCGACGGCCGCGCGCTGTCTCGTCTTGTCCGGTCGTCGGGGGTTAACTTAACATAATCAGGGACGAAGGATAGGGTCGTCGGAGGGGGAGGAGCGAGAACGAAAGCGTTAGAAGTGCGGACACTGAATACGGTGTCCCCGGAGGGCTAAATTTCATCATCGTTGTGATAACGTAACGTTAGCGAATAACGCCACTATTTAACCAGTAACCAATTACTACCGCTGTATATAATAAACAGACCTAGTACCTTTCGGTGTAAATGCGTAACTATATCATGACTAAGTTCTACCAACGCGCGCCCGACGCGATGCGACGTTGACGGCGATTAGTTTTGTAAATGTGAGAGGGGGAGAGAGAGCCCGGCGGTGCGCGTTTTGCACCCGCAGGTGAGGGAAGGAGAGCGACGTGCGTCATGTCGCGACGACGGCAGCTAAAAGGAAATGCAATCTTAGTTTAAGGAGAGGGAACACCCTCGAGAGCTCGAAGGCTGAAGGGGATACGGTCGGGCGTTCGGTAGACAGACGGGCGAGTGAATCGACCAGCAAATCAAAGCGACGGCGTCTCGCGCTAGGTAAATGAGAATAGATAGATTTTATTTATTGTTCCCTAGAAATCCCCCCCCCCCACAACACAAACACGCGCGCGCGCACACACACGCGCGCACAAACACACATTATTCATCAATACATTGTATCCGAGCGGCCAGTAGCGGGCACTGCCGCGAGTAACTTCCTCCTCTAGAACTTGTAAAATCGCGTTGTCGTTTTTACGTGGCGAATCAATTGGTGCCGGAGGTTCGCTCCCGTTGTTACACGTTGAAGAAGGAAATCACCCCGGGGTCAGTTCCGGGATCAAACGGGAGCGCGAACCTCTCCCATGAGAGACGATTTGGTTGTACATATATACTTTATTTTCGTATCTATACATATATAAATAAATATAAATATATATATATATATATATAATTTGGCGAAGCGCATCGATGTCGCGGCGCGCGCGAAATGTTCTCCGGGAACGTGCGCGTACTCGTGAGACGGACGCGGGACGCGTTTTTCTACGAGCCTACGATCCTACGTTTTGCATTTCCGCCTCCCGAGAGAGCGAGCGAAGTTCCCTCTTCTCCCGCGACGCACACGACGAAAACCCTACTACTATTACGCATTAAGAGCGAGAGCGAGATTTACAATTGTAATTATGTATAAACCGAATGCTACGATGTATATTATATATAGATCGATTATAAAAAACACACTCATCATTATGAAAATAAATACCTATCAAAATTAAACCCCCGCTGTTACACGTGCGTTTTTCCTTCCGCATTTTTCTCTCTTTTTTTTTCATATTCCGCCGTCATTCCCGAAATAGCGGCGCTGCATTGTCGATAACTATCTAAAACGCAGGCTTCGCGCACGTGCGCGCCCGTTATTTATTTATAGGAAATATATAAATTTAACATTTAAATTGAGAAGTGAAACGTCCGCAGAAAGGGTTCTTGGAAAAAAATATGATACTCGAGCGGGTGATCTAGATTTATACCTCCGTTTCCGCCTTGACGAAGGAGTGGGCAGCACTTCATCGAGCTTTCGGGACGTCGACGGGAACAGATATGTTCGCGCGTGCAAAAATAAAGAAAAAAGGAGAGAGAGAGAGAGAAAGAGAGAAAAAAATAGAAACTTCATCCCGCCCACGCGCGCATCTAACGTGGGTTCGACCTCGTTTTCGCGGAAAGAAGATCCTTCCTTTGCCAGCGATGCCGGATCGTTTATCAGAGGATCTCGCGGGCGTGCACGGTGCACGCCTACTAATCCGCGAGCCTCACGAAGAAGGGAATCTCCACGATGGAAGGGTTGTTCTCGGTCTCGACGCCCGAGAAGAATCACATTCGCGATACGAGGAATGGAATCCCGGGTCTCGATGGCTCTATGGTCAGCCCGGCATTTAAGCTCGCTGCAAATATTTACGATTACGTGATATGCGAACCACACGTGTGCGCGAAACGAAACTTTGGAACACCGATACAGCTTGGATCAGCGTTGCGGCATTAATATCAGTTATTACTGTCAGTTTATTTCTGTTACCGGTAGACTTCGGATTTATTTTCACGCAAAGCGCGATTTTTTTAATTAAAAGAAATCGATACACAAATAAAGAATAGTATCGCAGGCTATATTTATATTGTAGATCGACATGGTGAAACTCACTTCGAAGTGATTACTATGAAATTCCGTGACGATATACATACGGAGAAATTGGAGTGCGCTGGAAAAACTTTGGCGGATGCAATTATGTTTTGCGTCGGGCGAGAAGGCAACTAATTGTGTCTCTTATTGCAAACGTTCGACAAACGATTATATGTTTGCAGATGGACTCGAAGAGTCTCGGGGGTCCGACAGCTCGGATCGCTTCGCCGGTAACTTCGGCATTGTCATGCTAAAGCTGCCTTCGCAAAAGCGAAACAGACAGACCGACATCGTAGCGGACCACGGTAATTAGAAGTGTCTCGCGCTTCGGGCCCACCCAAACGAGACGTTTAATTACACATAAACGCCAAGCGCGCGGGCCCCTCGTCCTCCGGAGCGAGAGGACGCACGAGACGATCCCCGTATCGCCATCCCGCTCGTCCCTCGCTTGGACCCCCGGCCTTTAATCGGCCAGGTGGGATTAGATTAGGACCCTTCGATTCTCGCGCTAACTTAGGGTCCCGACTGGAGACTAATAACTGGTGCGCGCGAAATCGAATCCCGACTGGACTCCAAGTGGTGCTCTGAAACTCGAATCACGATGCAGAAGTTAGAGACGTAAGAAGCCGGCTACGCTTTGTTCACGGTTTCTGTCGAGTTAAACTTGAACAGCACACGATGCGCATTAATTGCTACTATAATAACAAATTAAATACGTCATTCGTGTAGCTGACGAAAAATGATCAGCATTGCATAAACGTGCAGTTGGTAGCGACCACGTTTTTATTAACTTTCGTATCCTCCTGCTTTTAATTACTTTATCTTATTACTTGCTAATTAATGGAATCTTTCCATGTGGATTAGGCTCGATTTGAAAAATTCTTCGAAAAGCACTTTTTGAAATGCAAGATTTACGGTAAAGCTTCTTCAACGGCTCAATATTATTTCTCTCCCTCCCTTCTCCTCTCTATTTCTTTTTTCTACTCGTAAAAGTATACGTAGCACCGACGACGTACGCGAGATAAATGGATTTAGCGTAGCTTCGACCTTACCGAGTACGCGCTCGCCCGGCTGGAGCTTTATTCTACCACCTCTCTCGACGCTCTCGTGCGCACGACAGGTGCAGCGTGGGAGAACGAGGGTGGGAAGGCGGAGGTAGGTGCACGCTCTCGCAGGGAGCTCGCCGCGAGGAGGGAAAGGGAGGGCCAGAGGGGACAGGGAGAGAAGGAAGGCAAAACGAACGAAACGGCAAGAGAGAAAAGGCGGTCTCCTCGGTTAGGCGTCGACTCGCCCATCGATCCCCCCCCGCCTAACCCCCCGTCGCTGTGTACCACCGGTCCATCGCGTCCTCCGCGGATACCTCACCATTGCTCTCGCGTGGTCGACTCTGAGCTGGGCCGATCGCATTCGTGACAAAGAAATTCGATAAACAAAGAGCAGGTAGAACGAGATTGTATTAACAGTCTCGTTGTGCCACAAGTTTAATTTACACTGAAAAAAATTTTCGCTGCCGTAGCTATGGTTTGCTAAACATATTTTGCTGTCGTAAGTATGGAATTTCCAAAGCACGGCGTGGCGTACGTGTTAATTTAACATCAATTTAAACTTTTAAATCTAAAATAAATCAAAAGTTAAAATTATCGAACTCCTACAATGCTAAAGACATACCAATGTTATTGATCAAATATCAATTTTCTCCTTGGGAGACACCGCGAAGAATTGTTCCCGTGGATACTGTTACAAATGAAGAATACCTTCCTCGTCCACTAATTGTAGGACGTAGTCGTGGGAGAAAATTAATAGGTGGGATTTTTAGTATAAATATCGGTCCATCAGGGGACTCGGCTCTGATAACAGTTAGATTGTTAGACAGTCCTGTCTATCGGACTGACTCCCTCATTCTCACTGTTTCACTTATTAAACTGACATTGATTTAACTTGTTGATTCGAATTGGTGGATCGATCTGTTTCAACGGTACTAATTTAGTATTTAATAAAGGTAGGATTTGGTTTATTATTTAAAAGGTTTTTCATTCGTAAATCCTCTAATTCTCATTCGAAGATCGCTGCCAAAGAGTGTGGCGAACTGACTCCTAATTCCTTACTGATCGCTGCAGAATCCTAACTCTGATACCCGAAACCAACGGAGGAAGACGCGTACAACGGAAACGTTTACGTTATCATAAAGAAGGCGTCAGAATTCGGGAGAGATCCCATTCCATTACAACTAAACTACTATAATTCAGAAAATCTGAGTGAAGTTTTAGATCAACAAATGAATAATTATCTCATTCCGATTAAATTAGAAATTAATTATCCAAATTACAAATTAATTAATGAAACTGATCCTCGTTATTTAATCTATAAAATACGTTATCTTATTGATCCAGAAATTAATTAATTCACACAATTAAGTCCGATCCCCGGTAAAGCACTTAATAAATGTGTTGACCGAAAAACGGACAAGACTATTATTTTGACGTACTGAGACGTGACAACAGCGAACGGTTTGCTGTCGCATCTAACACAATAGGCGCAGTAGCAAAATATTCAGCTATCGCAACTAAATATTAGCTGTTCATATTTTACAACTGAAATTTAGTTGCCACGTGCAGCTTTTAGGCAGCTATGTTTTTTGAGAAAGGCACGAAATTTACTTTCTATGTTGCAGCGAAAATAGAAATATGTAAATCGGACGCGTGTTAAAGCGTGTTAAATTTCAATGCAGCCAATTGAACGAGTCTTTAGCAAAGTCTTTTTTTCTTGTTGAATTTTTCTTCCTCTGTTCCAATATACTTGCTTATTTATTTAGGCAGAGTAAAACGATTGTGTGTAAAACTCTACTATGCAGCCGTTAAACTTTCAATTGGTTGCGTGAGAAACGCACTAACCGCGTACATCAATGCAGTTTGCGTAATTGATTATTCCTTCCCTTATAATATACTTATAAGTTCCCATTCTTTCATGTGCACACAATCTCTCAGGGCTGCTTAAAAGTAATTTAATTAACCTCGTCTCCATTCACCCGCAGAGACACAAACAAATTATTATTTAATACTAATTTAATATTCAACCGGCTACTTCTCGCGGAGCTTGAATCAACCTTTGAAAGTTTCCCACAATTAATAATACTGTCGAAAATATGCCGAGAGAAGAAATGCATTTTAATGAAGAGCCTCGTCTGCCGCAGGACGACTCAACTCGCAGCTTCTTTGTTTTCTCGAAAAACCGTCCGGAATCCTTATTCCGGATCGTACGTCGCAATTACTGTCCTGCCGAGGAATGGCCCCCGTAATCATTGCGAATGCACACATCGATCCTGCCGTTAAATTAGTCTCCTCGGTCACCTGAGGTATCATCAGCGCGAATCGCGCACGAGGACCGTAACGATACGGTCTCGGTTAGCGTGCGGCAACCAGAGTTGATGCTATAGTCGCTTTTTCCGGCGAATTCGGCCTAGACACCTGCGCGCGAATCGCCAGTGGTTTTCGGTCGGCTAGCATCCGGCCGTCGTCCGCTGGTGCACGCGTGGCCCGGACGGGCCGGGCGCGCATCGTTCGATCCGGGGCCGCGCGCGCGTAGGATATGTCGGGTGCCCGGCTCGTTCTCTAATCGAAGAGCGATACGAGCTAATCGCCGGTGGTACGAGCAGGTACCGCGGCTCCGGTGCCGCGTGCATGTATAACGGGGCGGCAGCGGCGGCGGCGGCGTTCTAAACACACGGTTAGAGCCGCGGCCACTCGGCCGTTTAATCAGACGCCACGGGCGAGCTTCCATGCCGAACCGTGAATATCGGTCCCTCGTATCTCCCGCTCGGCCGTCCCGCCGATAAGGATCGCGCCACACGGCAATTTCGGCGTCCCGCACATGTCGTGCCGCGCGATCCTACGGGTCGATCCGGCGGAATTACGACGCGCAAACAAGCGGATCCGGGGAACGCCGGGCGGAACGCGAGGGAAAACGGGGGAAATCCTTGTCCTTATCGCCTGGCGATCGATCGCGAGGTGCTCGCTTTATCGGCGCCTAATCGCACCGACGACGATCGTGCCACGCTCGAGCGCTGTCATTTATCGAGGGAATAAAGACGCCTAGATCGGCATCGTGCTCTTCAAGGTGAGGCGTCGTACGCGTTGCCGCGCCAAGAATTCGGAACGAACGAATTTTTCTTCTTCTTTTATTTTTTTACTTCGTCTCGCTTCTTCCTCGTTGCTGGACCGCACCGCGGCTGTAAGAGGTATCGATCTCGTAATCTTTATCGGGAAACACGACGGTCGTGTGTTCGCACCTCGGTTGCAACCGGGATGACGGTAATAAAATGTTATGTCGCCGATCGCTTAATGGCCAATCATGCGTCACACCGCGCGCGATCTTATCGCGATGACGCGCACTTGATGGGCCCGATGCCGCGCGATCGCGTAGTCGTCAGGGGAGATAGCCATCGCGAGTACCTGAAAGATCCGAATAAAGTAACGTGGGCCGGTATGCAAATGCCGTTTTGCAAAATTACCGAGATTGTCTCGCGAGTGTCATCCATGCACGACGCGGGTTGCCGCTGGGTTTAATGAGCCGAAACTCGCCGGCGTACTAATTGAGCAATTTGAGTTTTTATCCTCTCCTTGGTGAGAATTAAATTATCCCCCTCAACCTTCCTTAAAAAAAAAAGAAGAAAAACTCGTTAAATCGCAACGCATCGAGCGCCTCGGTGAACGGGTCTACGAGTCGCGGGTAAGGGCCCGAGCAGAAAAATGGTGTCGTAACCGTTTAAGCTAAGGCTCCATAGATGCGGCAACGCATGCTGCAACGCGAGTCGACCAATCAGAGGCTCGCCGCAAGCTTCCTGCGTTGAAATAAAAATCTTTTGATTCGTTGCCGCAGTTCAACGCGTTTATGGAGTCTTAGCTTTACGATTCTGTCGTAAGACTTGAGTCGTTGTCGGAAGTTAGCGCACAAAGAATTGTCGTAGACGTATGTCGCCTTGAGATGAATGCGACATACGTCTACGACAATCCTTCGTGCGTTAACTTGCGACACCGATTCAAGATCTTACTACGGAATCGTAAACACTTGCGAAAATCTTTTCGCTCGGGCCCTAGAGCGCGTTTCAACGTTCGCCAGATCGACGGCCGTTCGTTGGGACGTCTTCCTAGTCGTCGGATAGTTCGACGTCCGCAGAACCGGACGTCTTGATCTCGACGTGACGCGGTGCGGTCGAACGGTGGGGCGGGGAGGGGGAGGTTTAAACGAAATCTCGATGGGATCGGGATTCTCAGACGGAGACGACCGCAAGACCCCGCTTTTTCCCCCGACGCGACCTTCCTCCGATCAGCGTCAGTTGGAGTGACACTGCACGCGATGCGACCGTGAGCCCGCCATCTGGTACACCGAATTGTTTGTCGCCGTGCGCGACAAGTCCGCTCTCCGCGTTCCTGGACGAGCGTCGCTCGCCGCGACGCGATTTCCGACGGGGTTTCTTTGCGGTGTCGCCGCGCGGTGACACGCAACGCCCGAGCGCCTTTCAGAGGGCGAGGATCCTTTGTTGGCCGGCGCGGCGCGCCCGGAGACGCGCGGTGGATTCTTTCTCTTTCGTGTCGCCCGCGACAATGATCCTGCGTCCCGTGAAGGGGACGGATTGGTCACGAAGCGCCCCATTCACTGCTACTACACGCTGGAATATCGACACGCCGAATTAATCTCGTCGAATCCTTCGGGGAACGTGAGCGTGCCTGAACGCCGCGCGGAAAGCATCGCGATCTTTAAAATGTTCTCTCGCGGATCACGGTCGTTCCTCGGCGCTGTTTTACTGACGTTTTTGAGAAAGTATCGCGATTGGACCGATAACGTGCGTAGATAAATTGAGGGGTAAGTGTTTCGGTGCGAAAATTTTCCCATACAACACGCATCTCTAAAAGGCATCTTTAAGACGTCTTTAAGTCTTTTAGATATGTGTGCCTAAAAGACGACTTAAAGACTTCTTAAAGATGCCTTTTAGATACGCGTGCTATATGGATCGCTTCTTTTCTCCCCTTTTTAAAGCTCCTTGTTTAGTGGCGTCAGAAGCGAAAACGGGCTGAGAATTCTTGCGTAATAAGTTATATTTTCAATATCTTTTCCAATGAAAAGATATTGAAAATATAACTCAACAATTCTCAGCCTGTTTCTCGCTTCTGACGTCATCAAACAAGGACAACTGCAATCATCTTCCGATGCGCTAATACGCATTGTTTCTCACAGCTTTCTCCCACGACGTCCGCATCGTATCGCGCCAGCCATCGTGCATCGGTTATGGATTGTCCAGCGGCTGGACGCACGCACGCACGCAGCACGCATATACGCGCAAGCGGGACAGGATGACGAAAAAACCGCATGTCGCGAGCGCGTAAAAAACGGAAGACGCGCGCGGTTACGGCCCCGCTGACTAGCATTAATTACGTCATTCTCGGCGTTAACGGTTCGGACGGCCGCGTAATGACGATACGCGGCGTATGCGTGTCGTGCGAGCGCGAGTGCGTTAACGATCCCGCAACAACGATAAAGCCGCTCGAGCCCGCGCGCGCGCGCGGGATTACTGTTACCATTAATGGCCATTAGGCCCCAAGAGCGGAAAACGAGTCGCGCGCGGAACAAAATTGCGTCACCGTTCTCCGCGCGACGACGCCGGTTGAAAAGGCCCGGCTCTTGGGAAACAATTTTACGCGGTGCCATCTTGGGCACGACGCAAGTGTCGGGTTAAATTCTCGCGCATCTCGCGCCGGTGCCCGACGCGCTACCGTAATCCTTTATTACGGCCCGGCTTTACGACGTTGTTACGTTCCATTACTTTCGACTTCGATTCTTGGCGACGTCCGCCGTGCTCGCGGGGCTTCGTAATTGCAGAATCTTTACGCTGAAAAGAAACGGCCCGGCTAATACCTGGCTGTCCGGCCGAGAGAAACGATTTTTCTCAAATATCAGAAAGATTTGTTACTTTCCGCAAAATTCGGTTTTTATTTAAAAAAAGACAAAGTTAAACCAGGACCATTAAGATACAAATCAAATAGGAAACGAGAGCGCCAAATTTTAGGTCCGTGCAAGGTGTAGGCAGCCCAATAGTTTTAATTTAACAGCTTCAGTGTTTTTATTGACCACATTTGGCATTTTTTAAAATAATACAGAAAACTTGTTCCCATGTAATTGGGAAAAGGGGGAAGGGGACAGGGATACTTAAAAAACGCGTATCGACAGTTCTGTGTACTGCCGACAACCCTTATCGGCGCGCAGTTCACAAAAGTCGAAAATATACGCGTAGACATCTTTATACTATTATTGCAACAAATATTACCACATGCCTCAGTGGTCGAATTGGTGAGACGCCCGCCTAGAGAATAGGGAAGTCCAGGTTCAAACCCTGGCTGAGGCAATATTTTCCGCAGTAAATTTTCTGTATCATTAAAAAAATGCCACGTATGGTCAATAAAATACTAAAGTTGTTAATTACCGCTGGCGACATGTAGAATATTCTTGTTAGTTAAATTTAACTTAATATGTGAATTCATATACCGTTCTCCACTTGTGCGCGCCGTTCCTTTTGAACATAAAGCACAGTTTCGTTTAGGTGGAATCACTGTCGTCAGCAAAATCACGTGTTTTAAGTCGATAAACGAAATCTGTAATTATTATTAAACATGCTACACTTGGCATTCAATACAATACCCCCCTCTTCCCGTACTGTAAAGAAATCTTATCGCGAAAAATATTATCTCAGCCGGGACTCGAACCTGGAACCTCCCTCAATCCGTGACGTCAAAAAAAAAGTAAATATGTTCAGAATTTCGTGACAAAATTGCCCGATGGGTTGAGGAAATAAACGCGCCACGATGGACAAGTACTCGCGTGGGTCTTCGAGCCTCGCGAAAGGGGATCCAATTCTCTTCTCGAAGGAGAACGAGGCACGAGACGATCGTGATGGCACGCCGGTACTTCCGCATATCAAATCGATGTCTCGTGCGCACCCTCACGCAAGATGATAGTGTTCCCGCGTACAAGGAGGAAGCGCACTCCGACACGCGATACGGAGATTAACGCGATACTCGGAGGAGTGGTAACTCCGCTTGCGCGACAGCGGGAGTCTTCGTGAGCGTTAAACACGTGCATCGCGGAGGAAGGATTAAATTCGCCTACGTGCTGATCGAACGTCGCGCACCCTCCTCTTCCGTTTCAATTCGCGCGATAAACTGGACGGACGTTGACAGGTGTCGTGTAAGAAGGACTGGTCAGTGAGAGGAATTCAGATCAATTAGAATGATTAGAAAAAAACAATATATGTTGTACACGGAGAGAATTTTTTCTTAAATTTTCTCTTAAAAGAGTGAGAACAAGATCGGCTCCATTTTTTCCGCAGTCGATTTTGGTCACAAAGTAGATACCAAACGAAAGGTCTCGTCAAGTTGATCACAGATATGTCAGTCTCAGAGTGTATCTATTTAACATTTCAGAGATATCGGGTTCCCAAAATTCCCAGGCGATGAAGCCGTCTGGACAGACACCAACCATTTGTTTGGAATGGAATGGAACCTTTGGAGCCCGATATCTCTGGAACGTTAAATAGGTACACTCTGAGACTGACGTATCTGTAATCAGCTTGACCAGACCTTTCGTTTGGTACCTACTTTGTGATCGCAATCGAATGCGAAAAAAATGGGGCCATTTGTCTATGGACACTTCTTGTTCTCACTTTTTACACTGAAAAATCATGTAATCGTGGGACAGGCATTTTGAGGAACTTTATCAGAGTTTTCTGAAATTTTGCCATACGTTTTACTAGTAAAATTTATGGCAAAACTTCAACAAAACTCTCGTAAAATTCTTCGAAACGCCGTGCTGTCCCGCGATTACATGGTTTTCAGGATAAATTTTAAAAGGAAATTCTTTTTCCTCGTAGTTACAGTGCGAACGTTCGTGCAACAAGACGCAAACGCGCTTGTATCGACTGTTTCTCCCCCCTCAGAATTCCCGCCCCCTCTTACGTTCGCCAGTAAACAAGTCAAGTAACAACGTAATTAATCGCCTCTGAGAAGGATGCAAAGACGCAGGAGGAAACACGCCGCGAAGACCACGGAGATGCGTGTGCGTGGGGCAGCTTCGCGAAGTCGCGCGGTGCGGAGCCGTGAATCCTAGAGTCCCTCTAATCAGAGTCTGGCCAACAGGCCAGTTTCGGTAAAATCATGCGAGAGAGCTAAGAAATATATTCTCTCTCACTCTCTGCATACAGCATACGCGTCATTTCTTTCTCTCTCGCATAATTTTGCCGAAACTGCCTGATGGCCAGACTCTGATTAGAGGGATGGGCACTTGTGAACCCGAGCGAGGGTAGCTCTCTTGCATGGCCTAAGGAGAAGTGAAAAGTCAAGATGACGTCAATTTGGTGTCGCATTGACCAAATTTATGTCATATTGTGGCATCAATTTGACGTCATCTCGGCTTTTCATTTCTCCTTGGGGGTTGGAGGGAAAAATGGAGTACCACCCGGGGAGATTTCTCGCGGTGGCGGCGACGGACGGTTTCGTTTCCGTTCGGACCCGTAAATAAAAACCGACCGAGAGAATCGCCTGCCCCGCACGCTCCTGGACACTCTCACGCTCCGCCCGTACCGTCGACGCCGCGTTCCAAGTTAGAAAAGTGCCGGTGTAAAAGTCGAGGGAGCCGCGCGCGGACTTAGTTGCACGCGCACACATCGAAACCACCGGGCGAACAGCTGCCGCGGCTGCAACGCGCGGGCTTCAACGTCGGGATATCACGCGAGAGAGCGCGGACAGACGCGCGGCGGAGGATAAAGAACCGGGCGGGCCGGACCGCGAGGGAGGCGGCTGGGGAAGACAACCCGGTCCCTGAAGACAACGACCCGCCACTCAGGCCCTCGTAAAAAGGACGGAATGTCACTGAATGACGGGTCGCGGGACCGGCTCGGTAAGTAATTCTTCGGCAATTACATAATTACTCGTGGTTAGCCGTTGCGCGTTAGCCCGGCTGCGGCACGGCCTGGCGCTCTCGCGCGGAGGTAGAGAGGAGTCGTTACGATATTTACTACTATATAATGGCTGCCCCTGCCGACGAAGAAACGGACCGCTGACTGTGGCTGAAGCGAGCGGGCGAACGAGATCGACGGCTTGGGGTTTAAGGACCAGCGCGTCCTCGCCGAGCGGTCCATACCTCGCCTTCGAAGGACAGGTGAAGTACGGTCATCCGGGGGGCGAATCGGCGTTTAGAGATCGTTGCGTTTTCTACGTCGAGAGAAGCGAGTGAGGCGCGACACGTCGAGCGCAACAACGAAACGTTGCTGACGTCGGGAGCAGATAGTGGTGTCGGAAAGACGCAGACTCCGGATCACGATTTTCCTGAAGCGATCGCTCGGGGAGCGACTAAGGGCCTGAGCAGAGTGGCTTGTACTCTTAAGACAATGTTTTTTGTTTTAAATCTTTGTCTTAAAGTAACGCACAATAACTGTCTCTATAGAGTCGCTCGTCGTCTCTCAGTGTGGCGAGTCGTTTCTTGCCTAACTTAATTAGGGAATTCTTGGCTTTGTTCACTTCACTTAAGTGTAACTCGACCGCAGTAGGTCGGTTGTGCGGCCTTAATTATCTTGTTGCCGATTATTGAAAACTAAGTAATACACAAACGACTATTGGTTCGACGTGGCCGTGTCGGCTCCGAGTTAGAGCCGGGTGCCAAGAATAAGACAGAGAAGAAGAAGAATAACTGTCTTGTGACTTAAAAATACAAGACAGCCATACCGCTCAGGCCCTCACGTTGGTATTACATTTGTCGTACGACAAA